>NC_081316.1:25348692-25662538 GCF_026419965.1 Kogia breviceps | reverse complement strand
AAAAATCTCAGGCCTAATTTAATTCAAGCACAACATATCAGCCCCCAGATGCAGTATCACAGTACAAAGCATAAAAATGTCCTCTTATAAAAAAGGTCTGTGTTTCCTATAATCTATATATACTATCTTATCATAAATCTCTTGCATAATAACAAAATCAAGTGAACATATACTTTTAAAAAACATTTTTAAAACTAAAATAAACCCATCTTTTACAGGAAATAATATAGAGCATCAGTTCTCAAACTTTGTAGTCTCGGGACCCCTTTTACACTTGAGTATACCAAAGAGCTTTTGTTCATGTGGGTTATTTCAGCATTTACCATATTAGAAATTAAAACTGAGAAAAATGTTAGATATTTATTCGTGTACAAATAACAAAATTATTTACATGTTAACATAAATAACATTTTAATGAAAAATAACTTTAAAATTCAGCGAGATTATGTTACATATATTTGCAAATCTATATAACGTCAGACTTCAAAATGCAGCTGGATTTTCTTATCTGCTTCTGCACTCTACCTTCTGCAATATCAACTCATGTAAAAATTCCACTGTAGACTCATGAGATTAACAGTGAAAAAGGCAAATAATGTCTTAAATCTATTATGAAACAGTATGAACTCACAGGTCCTCTGAAAGTCTTGGGAACCCACAGGGTCCCTGGACCAACAATGAGAAACACTGCTATACAGAATTCATCCTGAGCCACAAAGGAAAAGCATGAAATGACCCAGAATTTTTATTTTTGATGTGAAAGTTTTAAAAGCATGATTTACAAGTGTATGTACAGCATAATGAAAACTATAAAAGAAGTCCATAATAAAACAGATTGAAAAGATTGTACTAAAATATTTAGTAGTCATGTCTGGGTGATAGGTGGTAGAAGTACAGGTGACTCCCCCTCCCCGTTCTTTTAATATTTTCTAAACTCTTTAATAAGGTAGTTTTATTTTTCTTACAGAAATATAATCTTAAAAAATTAATACCTAAAAGAGTAGCTTGGACCTGAGGCATAAATACAAGTATTACTTCTCAAATTGTTGTTCAGAATACTACTGTGTACCACAAAAAGTGATACTCAAAAAATTCAGATAAATGTTAATTTGTACTAAGTTTGGTTTTACTTTTTTTGTAGGACTTCTTGAAATCCACAGTATGGCAATAAGTATCAGTAACATTCAAGAGGGGATATAGAGAGGGAAGAAGCATTGCCCCTAATGCCTTTCTTTTTCCTTTTTTCCCCCCTTAGTGGCAATTAATATTTCACCACGCAATTCTGTCAAAATAGCAGTTGGGAAAAAAATTTTCAAGTCATGTGTCTAGGGGAAAAAAATTACCTAGAAGTATACTTTTCTTTGGAATAAATCAGTTTCCACCACTGATAAGTATACATTTATTTAGAAAGAAAACCATGTTTTAAAAGACATATAATTTTGTATCAAAATCAGGATATTCAACTAATACACAAGAGCTTTGTTAAGTAGCTTGCTTAAACTACTTTGGTTTAGAAACTAAAACTGGAAAAGTTTAATAAAGGAGGACCACTGGGCCCACCCACATATTAGAACATAAAACCACAAATAAAGAGTACTGCAATGGTGATAAATCACCAGATCAGGATGGTTCAAAAAGAGGATATATGGAAAATCAGCAAATAATAAAGGTGGCATTTCAAATCGCAATGTTGGGTTATTCAGTGCATGGTGCTAGAATAACTGTATCTACCAAAATAAAGTTGAATTCCTATTTTACCCTTTCTACCAAATTAATTTCAGATAGATCAAAGATTTAAACATTAAAAACAAAAACACAAGAAAGAACCATTGGAAAATATACTGAAATGTTATCTTTGCCCAGGAAGGCTCTTTAAAAGCCTCTGAAAAGAGTAAACTTAATTCATAAAGTTTATTTACATCTGTGCATGGGAAAAGTATCACAATGACAGTGAAAAGACGAACTTAAAAAATATCCCCAACACATATGGCAAAGTATTACATTTATTAATATAAAGTCCAGTCACTAAAAGATCAAAAACTCAAAAAGAAAATGGGCAAAGTATTCGAACAGTTCATAGGAAACGAACAATGAACTTTAAACATTCGAAAGCAATACAAATGTAAGCCACAAGATAGAGATCAAGGGTGTTTTTGGTTTTTTTAAAAGATTTTTTTTGATGTGGACCATTTTCTTTTTAACATCTTTACTGGAGTATAATTGCTTTACAATGTTGTGTTAGTTTCTGCTGTATAATCAGCTATATGTATACATATATCCCCATATCCCCTCCCTCTTGCGTCTCCCTCCACCCTCCCTATCCCATCCCTCTAGGTGGTCACAAAAGCTGAGCTGATCTCTCCGTGCGATGCAGCTGCTTCCCACTAGCTATCTATTTTACATTTGGTAGTACATATATGTCAATGCTACTCACACTTCATATGTGGACCATTTTTAAAGTCTTTATTGAATTTGTTACAATATTGCTTGTTTTATGTTTTGGCTTTTTGGCCACGCGTGTGGGACCTTAGCACCCCGACCAGGGATCGAACCTGCACCCCCTGCATTGGAAGGCTAAGTTTTAAGCACCCACAATGGTGTTTTATAATTAACACTGCACTGGCAAGGATATGTATCAATAGAAACAGACATTCTCGAATTGTTGGCAGGAATAAGCGGTAATATTGACCAAAATTTAACATGAATATGACCCTGAATTCCAGTTCTGACAACTTACCCTACTCTACACATACACAAAGATGTACACAGGAGAGTAATCAGCTATGTGGCTGTTTGTTGTTGTGTAAGACTAGGAATAATCATAATCACCTGTAAAAGAACTGGTTAAATTATGGAATCTGTAGTCACTAAAAGGAACAAAGCAATGCAGCTCTATAAACAGCAACATGGAACAATCTCCATAATAGCCGGTTAAAACAATTGGAGTAGATGGAGAGACACACACCCCACATACAAGCGTACTTCACACACTGTATACTCTTCTGCTGTTTGAGTTTTTACTGTTCACCTGAGAAATATTTGTTCAGTGCCTAGTGTGTGCCAGACATTGTTGAATGGGCACTTGGGATACAACAAAATAAAGATTTCTTTCAAACGGTTTACTTCTTGACAAACTTTAAAAATACTTTAAAATAAACTAGGATTCGTAAGATATCAACTATAAAATGTTAACGGTAAAATAAGAAGTAAATGTGATACAGGAACTTTAAATCAGGAATTAAAAACCAGCTAAATTAATTAATGCTAACAATTAGTGTTTCAAAGCAGTCTGATGGTAGGCCAAATCACTCAAATCCACTTGCTGAAAATTAACCTACCAAAATTAGATAATGTATGACATAATCTGCAAAAGAACAGATAAACTCAGAAGACAGCATCTAATATCTGACCAGCATAATTGCAGCAAGTATAAATGTCTCCTTACAAAATAAAACAAGCCATTCACTTAGTGATTCTCAACCCTGGCAGCACATCAGAATCACCTGGGGTAAAGGGAATTTAAAAAGATGCTCAAGCCTTGCTCTAGATCAATTAAAACAGAATCTCTAGGAAGGGGCCTGGACCTATTTTTATTTTTTAAAATTATTTATTTTTTTCCCCTCACTATTTAAAAAAAAAACTCTCCAGGAGGTTCTAATGTGCAGCCTCAGTTGAAAATTATGGCTCTCTAGGGATTCCAAACTTTTCCGTGTGTGCTGCTGAAACTTCCTGCAATCTAGCAAAGTCTATAGGCCTTTCTAGGGATAATGTTCTTAAATACACAAAATAAACTATGCAGGATTTCAAAGGAAACCAATTATACTGAAATGTAATTATCAAAATATTTTTAAACAAAGTTTATATTGTAATAAATACTTAACACATGAAATAACAAAGTCTAGTGGCGAGTCTAGTGATGAGTGCCAACAGTACTTTGAATACGTCTGTCCCAGTCACACAGCTATTGCTAACGCTACTAGTGTGGTTTCTTGCCTACATTTGTAATAGCAGGAAAGGCTCAATTTCAGTTAGAGATTAGTGAAAAGTTTTATTTTGCCCATTCAAGTTCAGGGAACCCCGAGAATTCTATCCAGACACCTGGGGGAAGAGGTTACCAGGGACCTAAGAACCCCACGGAAAGGATGTTGGTTCAGATATAAAACAAACATCTATTGAGCATCTACTATGCTAGGCATTGTCACTCCTCGTTAAGCAACTGATAACCCCATTTCATAATAAAAAAAAATATATAACTAAATTTTACATGAATCTGCCCAAAGTCCAGTTAGAATCCAGCAGAACTATGGCTCAGCTCTTCGCAGAATCTCTTATAGCCCTAGATGCTTTCCTCTGGACAAGGATGTAGTTAAATGTTCATAAAACAGTCTATTTAGATAATTCTCAATCAACTCAATTAATTAACAACAGAAGGTAACCAAAATGGCCAAGAGTATCCTCTGGTAGTTAAAGGCCACATTTAATTCTCACAATAAAAAGTCGTTCATCACCACAGTTATGAACTAATTGGGTAACCAAGAGCGTAACATTTTTGTTTTGTGGCCTGGTTACCACACTGCTGTAAAGCAAATGAAAACTGAACAGTTTTCTAGTATCCACAAGGAGACTGAGCCTCCATAAGGAATGGACTTGTAATATTATTTCCTGAATCTGTTGCCAGATCAGAGAAATAGGTCACTTTAAGAAAACTTGTGCCAAGTTTCCAGTGCCCATTTGTAATGGAATGAGGTCAGAACTCTCCTTAGTTATAGCAAAAGAAGAGCCGTATCATGCTTACATGTCCCAAAACCATTACTATAAAGAGACTCTATCAAAATCCAGCTTTTGTCTTTGGAATATCTGTAATCCCATTATCATTCTTCAGGGGGATGATAATGGGGAGTAGGATGGGCCCCAAATCAAATGAGCAAAACAAAAGCTGGACTAGTTCAGTTCCCAAGGCATGCACATTTAATGATACTAGTAGGATAGTGGGAACTTCTTTGATTTGCACAATTTTAAAAACCAGAATAATAACACAACCATAAGGAGTATACACATACACACCAACATATACTATTTCAAATGGGTACAAAAATCAGAAAAAATTGTGAAGTAGACGACGGACTTTTTTTTGGTTTAAGGCGAAAATGTTGCTGAGGAACTACCTCCAGTATCTGTTCTATGAACTGTTTTTCTAGTCGTAGTGTACTGCTAAAATATCAACTTTTCTAGGTGAAGAATAACCCGTGTACAACTGGCTTAAAGTATGGAGATAGGATATATTATACATGTTTGACCTTTTTTATTTTTAATAATGGCTTTATTGAGACATAACCACATTCCATACAATTCACCCATTTAAAGTATAAAATTCAATGGCTTAAATTTATTATATTCACCATAATAAATTTTAAAACATTTTTATCACTCTAAATAAAAACCAGTACCCATTAACAGGCAATCCCATTTCCCAGTCCCCCTAGCCCTAGGCAACCACCAATCTACTTTGTGTCTATAGATGTGCAGGTATTTCATGTAAATGATATACAATGTGTTTTGTTTCTGACTTTCACTTTGCATGTTTGCAAGGTTCATGTTTTATCATTTATCAGTACTTTCCTTTCTACTGCTAAGTATTCCATTGCATGGATATCCCACATTTTATTTATTAATCAGTTGACGGACATTTGGATTATTTCCAGTTTTTGAGTGGAATTCGTTTTGTGTTTTCTTTTTACTTAGGTATATACCTAGAAGTGAAATTGCTAGGTCAAAAAGCAAACCTCTGCGTAACATTTTGAAAAACTGCCAGACTGTTTTCCAAAGCGATTGAACCATTTTACAGTCCCACCAGTGTGAGGGCTCCAATTTCTCTACACTCCCACCAACACTTGTTATTATCCATCTTTTTGATGATTATAACCATCTGAGCAGGTAAAGTGGTAACTCATTGTGGTTTTGATCTTTATTTCCCTGGTGGTTAATGAAGTTCAGCACTTTTCATGTGCTTATTGGCTTTTGTATATATTTAGAGAAGGGTCTTTTCAGATTGCTTGCCCATTTTTAATTCTTTTGTTATTGCATTGCAAGAGTCCTTTACATATTATAGATACTAGTCCTTTATTGGATATACGATATACAAAAATTTTCTCCCATTCAGCTGGTTGTCGTTTTACTTTCTATATTTAACCTTTTGTTTTGTGAAGCTAACTCAGAAATAGAACTTATGACATTGTCTCACAGGCTCCCTGCACTATTTCAACAGTTCTCAAACTTCTTTTTTAAAATTTATTTATTTTTATTTTTGGCTGCGTTGGGTCTTTGTTGCTGTGCACAGTCTTTCTCTAGTTGTGGCATGCAGGCTTCTCATTGCGGTGGCTTCTCTTGTTGTGGAGCACAGGCTCAAGGCGTGCGGGCTTCAGTAGTTACAGCACGTGGGCTCAGTAGTTGTGGCTCGTGGGCTCTAGAGTGCAGGCTCAGTAATTGTGGCACACGGGCTTAGTTGCTCCGCGGCATGTGGGATCTTCCCAGACCAGGGCTCGAACCCGTGTCCCCTGCATTGGCAGGCGGATTCTTAACCACTGTGCCAACCAGGGAAGCCCCAGTTCTCAAACTTCTTATAAAAAATCGCCTAGCACTCTTAAAAATGAGGAACCAGAGATGTTTTTTTAATGTGGGGGTTAAATCAACATTATCATACTAAAAATTAAAACTGTAAAAATTTCAATGTGTTACTTAATTTAAAATAAACTTCTGATTTTATTTTAAAATATTTTCCAAAATTAAAAAAAACTAGTGAAAAATGGCACTGTTTTACATTTTTCTGATCTCTTTAATGTCTGGCTGAATAGAAGACATCTGCTTCTGCCTTCAACCTATTGCAATATATTGTTTTTGATGAAGTATAAGACCACAAAACTACAATTATGTAGTTGGAAAAGGGAGCAACATTTTTAATAGCCTTTTCATATAACTGTGGATATGTAATGTAGCCTCTGGGAAACCGAGTTAAGCTGCAAACCACTTTCTTTCTATACGATAGCTTAATTTATATTAGGTGGTTGTTAATGGCGTGGGGCATGGAGAAGTCACAGACACTATTATATTAATGATTAAATAATTTATAATCTAATTTAATTTCTTCTTTCCATTTCCACAAGGGAAGTAAAGTCTGGACAGGAAAAAAAATGTACTTCTCTTTCTCCAAACAGCTATTTTTGTGGTAAATGGGGGAGGGTGTTATGCTGGAGGTCATATGGAAATTAAGTTAAACTAGAGGTCAGTGAAAATTTAAACCAAGTGATAAACATCAAAAGTATGCAGGAGGAATGTAGTAAGTTAAAGGATGTAAACTTATATTAGCTTTTTGACCAAGATTTTTGCAACAGAACAAGCAGAGAAGAGTCTCAAAACTAGTTTTGTAATGAGTACTTTCCACTATTAAGGATAATGAGTGACTAAATATAGTAGGGAGAGAAAAATCAGTAAAAATACTATCAAAGGCCTAACCATCCTCAAATAATCTGCAATGTTTTCCTTCACTTATTTTATCAATGTATTCAAAACCAACTTTGAAGGTCCAAGTATCTTCAATCCCTAACCTAAGTGATTTACAAACTTTCATTTACATAAAAATCACATGTGATACTCATTTCCAATGAAGATTCTCAGCCTGACCTACAGAATCTGTTACATTGATAGTATGTCTGAAATTGAGGTATAGGTACCTATACTTTTATAAAGTACCTAAGTGAATATTATGCAATGGACCATGGACTCCATTCTGAGAAAACATCACCTAATCCATCTGTTCTGCAAATATATTTTTTTCCAAATGTTGTGTTTCTTCAAAAATAAAGTGGAATCAGACCTAAGTCATTCCTTTTGTTGTTAAAACATTAAGAAAACTGCAAATACATACATTTCAACTCTTAGGTCTGTCTTGGTAATCTTTTTTCAAAGTTAAAAGTAGACTAGGGGGCTTTCCTGGTGGCACAGTGGTTGAGAGTCCGCCTGCCGATGCAAGGGGCGCGGGTTCGTGCCCGGTCCGGGAAGATCCCACAGGCCGAAGAGCGGTTAGGCCCGTGAGCCATGGCCGCTGAGCCTGCGCGTCCGGAGCCTGTGCTCCGCAATGGGAGAGGCCACAACAGTGAGAGGCCCGCGTACCGCAAAAAAAAAAAAAAAAAAAAAAAAAGTAGACTAGGGTAGCACTCTGCAAGACTATCTGCAAGTAATAACTGAGTCGATTCATATGCCTAGAGAATTAAGCATTTTATGTGACAGATGACATTAATATTGGACGCCAGCTTAGTCCTCTGTTCCTTTACCAGTGCAACAAAACTCTACTAGATGTTTTTTGTGAATGAATCTGAATATGTATCCTGTATATAATCCATTCAAACCTTCCAAAGACTAAAATCTACTAAACATGCAAACAATTCAAAAACTTAACAAAGAAAAAATAGGCTAATGGTTACTGGTCCAAATAATTATACTTATCATATTTGCTTATTAAATTTGTTTATTCATCCCCCAGGAAACAAACAGCTACAAACTATAAATAAAAATCTTAATATTTTAGAATTTGAAAAATGCAGCTTTAGACCAGGAGTAGCCAAAATATTAATTCACTTGATAAACTAAGTGAAACGTTAGAAAACAACTATTAGGACACAGCTTTACCCTTCTGGTTTTATTCAATATTTACTGCTGATTATAACCTATCCATTAATCTAAAAATAGTTTAAACATTTGTTTAACTAAAGTCTCTTTTTAAAATCAATTCTCATACCACTACCAACTGTTGAGTAAAAACAAAGACTCAAATTCACAACTAGGTCTTGTTGAAAGAGGAATGAAGATTTAGAGACAATGGCAGAAAAGCTTAAAACTATGAACTGTTTTTTGCAATCATCCACTGAATAGGTACAAACATCTGAATAGATACAAACATCTGAATAGATTTTGCCATTCTGGAAGGTCTATCTAGGATGTAAATTTCTGTATTCCTAATGCTGAGGGAATGCAATCTCTTCCAACACAATCTGTTGTACTTCTCCGGAAAACCAATATTTCTGTAAACACAGATCAATCTCTCAGGAATAATTACTGCCAAACAGAGTATTCTATGTAGTGAGTTTCCTCAAGAAATATTAACAATAAGATCAAATCAAAGTTGCCTGCCCCAAACTATTATACTAACTATCTTCAAATAGGAGGGGTAAAGTAGGAAAGGCTATTACGGAAAGATTTTGTTAACAACAGAGAAGAATAATAGGATCCAAAGAACACACTGTTGTTATAACATATATTCTTTATAACATATATTCTTGGCCTTTCCCTCCCTCTTCTAACCTCCACACACATCCACTTGGGTTTAAAATTGGCACTATTTCCCTTTAACCCCTACTAGATATTAATGGTTACTCAACAAAATAAATCAGGTTTCAACATTGAGCGTTTCACCTTTCTTTCCTCATTAGTAAGTATATAACAGAACACATATTTTTCATATTTTCTATATCTTCCTAAACTTATTTTTCACCCAAAGCAAAACAATTATTTATGGCCCTAAATTCCCCTCTTTGTTAAGAACTATTGGCAATTAATTTGTGCTCCTTCAAGTCATGCAATTTTCCCGAAGTAAGGATCATTCTTTTTATACTTTAGGCCTTCCTAATTCTAGGATAGGCTATGAATTGTTTGAAAACTGAAATCTTATTCCTAAAACACAAAAGTGTAGAAACAGAATTTTAGGGACTTAAAGGTTCATGGGAATTGACTTGGCCAAATACATGTAACAAAACTTTAGAAACCATTCACTCTTATGCCCCAAAATATTTTACTTTGTATTAATTATTATTATTATTATTTTTTTCGGTATGCGGGCCTCACACTGTTGTGGCCTCTCCCATTGCGGAGCGCAGGCTCCGGAAGCACAGGCTCAGCGGCCATGGCTCACGGGCCCAGCCGCTCCGCGGCATGTGGGATCCTCCCAGACCGGGGCACGAACCCGTGTCCCCTGCATTGGCAGGCGGACTCTCAACCACTGCGCC
Organism: Kogia breviceps; assembly: GCF_026419965.1. Taxonomy (NCBI): domain Eukaryota; kingdom Metazoa; phylum Chordata; class Mammalia; order Artiodactyla; family Physeteridae; genus Kogia; species Kogia breviceps. The sequence continues at coordinate 25,652,483 of NC_081316.1, read as the reverse complement.
ACCAGGGAAGCCCTGTATTAATTATTAACAATAATTATAAGCACCTGTATTCCCAAAAGATACAATTCTTTATTTTGTAACATATAGCATATAACCTGAATGCAAAAATTTATCCACTTATTTAGTGAACACCTTTAATTATCAAAAGTGTTTCTAGGTTTTTAAGGTGCAATGGTGAATAACTAAGGCAGCCTTTCAACTCAAAACCCAGTGGAGGAACGCTAACCAATAGCCTATTAAATGCTGTAGAGGTGATGCACAAGGTAAAATGGGGTGAAGAATGAGATCAGAAGTTGAATCAAACAGTAAAAAAAAATGTACACGATAAAAATATAGCCATAATTAGGGGGAAAACCTAACAAAACCTATATGCAGGTGGTTTTGTCACAATTAAACTGACAAAAACAGTAAACACAAAGCTCCAGAAGAATACCCACCAAAACTGCAAGGTAATTTAAATAGCCCTCTAAATGTAAAATAGAATTTCCTTACAAGAGTTAAAAAAAAAAAAAAAATCACAATAAACCTTAGCTGCTTGCCTACAATCATTTCCCTCTTTCATACAGCACAAATCTAGAGAGATTCAGTACGAAGAAAGGACCATCTATATTTTTGAATAACAAATTTAAGATATTATCAGGTTTACTAAACAAAACTTTTTTTTGAGTTTCAAAGCTAAACAGCTAAAAGAAATCTGTAATTCCTATCTCCAGGATTCTTTGTCTATCCCACCCGTACCATCGTTCCAAAGCAAATCCATGATTCAGAGTGGTTTTGATGTTTTTCTTATTATTCTTCAGTTTTGTTTAGTCATTTTTTCCTTGTCCATCATCTTATTTTTCCTCTAAATTTTCATTAACTGTTGTCTTACACATCAAGTGAGCTAGTTGATTCCTATTTTTGATCATGTCACTCTTTAAGGTATCATTTAATTACCATTTCAGTTAAAGTTGAATAATACGGTATCTGCGATTTGCTTCAAAGTAATAGAGGTGGGGAGAGTAAGTCAAAGTATGGAGAAAACATGTTTCGCTGTGAAGCTCTATGATAGAAACATCATACATTATACTATTCTTTTTTTCTTGAATGTTTGAAATGTATCTTTAAAGAGTTTAAAAGACTATATGAAGATAACTCTCTGTTGATCATCAGATGTCAAAAAATGTCTTACAGACTGATGGAAAAAATATATAGCATATAGGAGGCACCATAAAGGCTAGGACAAGTTAAGCATTTAAAAAACAAAAAAAGAAAAGAAAAAGAAAAGGCTATAGCTGATTTTAACATAGTAAATACAGAGAAACCCCATGAATCCACAGCTATCCTCAATCTTTTAAAAGGAGGGGAAAAGAAAAAAGGAATTTCATCTTTGAGGAAAAAATATGAGCCAGTAAGTAGAGACAGAATAGGATTTTTTAAAAAACCACCATTTGCCACCTTCAAGGAAACAACTGATTTATTAAAGGATTATCAATTGATGATAAATAACTAGATAAAAGGTTATTGAGGAACACAGTTATCAACCCAGATTACTAACTGCCAAGGGGAAAATAATCCTTTACAATGAAGAGATCCAGCAGTGATGACCCTAACCCTGACCAACTGAGCAAACTTAACCATTACTAAGACTGGAACAACCTAGCATGAAGTGCCTTTTGATGTGATGTTATAAAGTATTCTACACAAAAATATTTAACCTGAAAATTATCAAAGCTCTGAGTTTAGACATAACCATAATTTTCAGGAAATACAGAAGATGAGGGGACAAGTTAAATGATACCACACACACACAAATCAAATAAGCCCAGACATAAAATGAGAAGTTCTGCAAGAGAACTGTTCTGGATTCTTCAAATAGACAATATATATCCTAGGGGAGAAAAAACAGGGACGATTCAAGAGACATAACCAAATGATGCAAATAACCTAGATTAGATTCTGATTTTTTTTTGAATTTTATTTATTTTTTTACACAGCAGGTTCTTATTAGTTATCCATTTAATACATATTAGTGTAGATTCTGATTTTTAAAATAATAAAACTATGAATCACATTCTTAGGACTTATTTTTAGAAATGATACGGTATTGCTATTTATTTTCTTAGGTGGGAAATGGTATAATGGTTATATAACAGCATTAATGCCTTATACTGACTGTATAAGAGAATGCTGAAATAAGGGGGGCTGAATATGTCACTTTCAAATAAATATATACACGGAGATAAAGCAAATATGGCAAAACACTAAACAACTGTCGATTCTAGATGAAGAACTGTACTGCAGCTGTTCACTGCACTTTTCCTTATGTCCTAAACTTTACACATAAAAATCACGGGTGAAATTTTTTTCTTTAAATTTTTACCACCTTCTCTCCCACTTAAAACACCACAGTTCTGAAATGGAAGGTCATGGCAACATTTCAGTATGTTTACAATTTTAGATAAATTTAAAAATTAACAATGAATTCGGGAAGCTTTCAATGAAAACCTCAGTACATTACTCCTCCTCTACTTTCAGGTGACAAAACATGAGCCCAGAAAAAGGGTCGGTATACAAAAACAGACTTGACATAACGATTTTAAGACTTGGCATTCTTGGGCATTCTAACAGCACGTAAAATGTAAATACTGTAAAAATTTCAGGACTGAAATCAGTCGACGAGCAAACACAAAATTGAGTTTAGCCAAACTTTCCCGACATAATAAAATTTACAGTCACCCTATTCAATAGGAACACTCCAATTCTGCCTCATCTCTGTCAACCTCCAAGAACAGCCCCCACGTTAAAAGCTGGGGACTTCAAAAACGAAAACCTAAGTGTATTTCGTTGCTATGGCAATGGGTAATTTCAGGAAATTGAGACTGCAGTCTAGCTAGCCTCCATCTTAAAAACTATTTACCTAAACATACCGGACTTGAATCGAAAAATAAATTGACAGCTTTCATAAAACACCATTTTCCTCTTTCAAACTCAAAGGTAAATACTATCCTACAAAATTCTGAATAAAGAGCAAAAGAAACAAATCATTTAACTAAAAATCTGAATTTTAAAATACTTAAATGTCACATATCCAGTACTAAAAAACAGATGCTTTTACTTACAGTGGCCCAAACAGACTTCTCATTTCCGATTTATCAAATTCTACAATTATTTGTTTCGTTGGAAAAATGAAATGTTGATAGAAAAAAAGGGAAGAAGCAGGAGAAAGCCACAAAATTCCCAAATCTTTGCATAACGATTTACTCCTAAACTGCTTCCTTCTTCATTCGCTCATGCAAGAGTCTATTTCTCCAGATTAGTTTCATCTTAAATTACTTCTCAAACCTTTTTCTGGGTACAGTATATGTCGGAAAGGCGGTGGAGGGAACACTGTCAAGTTTTTCGAAAACAGCGGGTACACGTTAAAATAATCAATTCCTAACCCCTTAACACCAAGATAGTATTAAAGGAAAGACTCTCACCAGATAAGTCCCATGAATCTAAATAGGACGAAGTAGCTTCCCGGCTATTGTCTAAATCAAATATTTGTTCATCTTAACGCCTAAGACAGAGAAGCCAAAAAAGTTTTAAATCTCAGTCAGATATTGCTCCCCATTCCCACCGTACTTCTGTACCCTGTCTTTCGGGTTCATTAGACCCTTGATTCCTCCTCAAGCGAACATGGCTGTTGAACTCGGACAAACAGAGACGGGGAGAGAAGAGGTCGCCACGAGGCCCCACCACTCTCCTTCCTCACCTGCTCCGTGGCTCCGTCTCCTGACATGGCCTCAGACGACTAGAACGTGCGAACTGGCCCGCGATGCCAAGCTAGAAAAGAAAAATTAAACTAAAAACCACCCCCAAATAACTAAAATTGCCCCCTGCCCTGCGGAGCCAGACCGCCAACAAGAGCCGCCACCGCCCACTCAGATATGAATTAAAATGGCTGCGCCCGGGCCGGCCAAGGAGGGGGTGTGGCTTCTGCATTAACTTCCGGGACAGCGGGCGGAGTTAAGAGCGCAAAATCATCGATTACTCAACCGCGCAGAAGCAGAAAGATCCCAGGGGCGGGCCCAATGCAAGTGCGGGACGTCACGGCCTTGCAGTAGAGAGGCTGTTGATGACCGAGCTGCAACCGTCTGGGAGGCGGGAAACTTTTCCACGGAGGCTCGCGCGCCTTTTGGAATTTAATTATCAAACTGTGGAGCGCGCCTCTTCACTGTTGAAGCCTGCAGATCGGTTCATTTCAGGCAAGCTGGCCATCTTATGGAGCAATGCTGAGTGTTAAATGCTTCCTATATTTTGGAGATAAGGAATCTATGAAGTTTTCTATCGTCTCAGCTAATGCTCTTCACGCTTTTGCGGTATTAAAGGGACAGATCAAGCCCATGTTAATTTATACCGTCACGTTTACTCATGTGTCTAAGGTTTGAAGTGAGTAAGGCCCATGGTTCTTGATAATAGCGCTTCGGCTCTGGAGCCAGCCTGCATTCATTTGAATCTTGGCTTCATCTCTCGCTGGATGGGTAACCGTGGGCAATTAAACATCTCTGTGCCTCAGTTTCCTTGCCTATAATTACGAGTAATAATAATACTGCTTTTTTTTTTTTTTTTAAACCGCTTTATGAGGCTTGCAGGATCTGAGTTCCTTCATCAGGGATGGAACCTGCGCCCTCAGCAGTGTAAGTGTGGAGTCCTAACCACGGGACCGCCGTGGTTCAGAACTGTGGTGTTTTAAGTGGGAGAGAAGGTGGTAAAAATTTAAAGAAAAAAATTTCACCCGTGATTTTTATGTGTAAAGTTTAGGACATAAGGAAAAGTGCAGTGAACAGCTGCAGTACAGTTCTTCATCTAGAATCGACAGTTGTTTAGTGTTTTGCCATATTTGCTTTATCTCCGTGTATATATTTATTTGAAAGTGACATATTCAGCCCCCCTTATTTCAGCATTCTCTTATACAGTCAGTATAAGGCATTAATGCTGTTATATAACCATTATACCATTTCCCACCTAAGAAAATAAATAGCAATACCATATCATTTCTAAAAATAAGTCCTAAGAATGTGATTCATAGTTTTATTATTTTAAAAATCAGAATCTACACTAATATGTATTAAATGGATAACTAATAAGAACCTGCTGTGTAAAAAAATAAATAAAATTCAAAAAAAAATCAGAATCTAATCTAGGTTATTTGCATCATTTGGTTATGTCTCTTGAATCGTCCCTCTGGGAATTCCCAGTACCTGCAATTTAAATAAGTTATACACGAAAAAGTGCTTGGAACTGTACTTGGCATAGTCCAAGATTAAGTGAGAGCAGGTCTTCTCAAACTCTTTTATGTTCAAGGATCATCATAAGACTTACAACACCCTCTCGTGGCCTATGGTACACTGGCCTATGGTCAGCCTTTCCCATACACTCCTTATTCTTTTCAGTCTCCCATGCCTCTGCTCATATTTCCACCTCTGCCCTTTACACAGCCTGAATTCTTTTTTTTTTAACATATTTATTGGAGTGTAATTGCTTTACAATGGTGTGTTAGTTTCTGCTGTATAACAAAGTGAATCAGCTATACATAAACATATATCCCCATATCTCCTCCCTCTTGTGTGTCCTTCCCACCTTCCCTATCCCACCCCTCTATGTGGTCACAAAGCACTGAGCTTATCTCCCTGTGCTGTGTGGCTCCTTCCCACTAGCTATCTATTTTACATTTCACAGCCTGAATTCTTACACTTCCAAGAAATCAGACACATGAGCAAAGGGTGTATATTACAGATGTTTATTGCACCATCCAACAATAGAGGACTAGTTAAAACACTGTAATCCCTCCCTCTCTCTTATCCTCTGTAGCTCCCTTATCCTATGTTCCAAGATCCCCAGTGGATGCCTGAAACAGGGGATAGTACGAAACCCTATATATACTATTTTTTCCTGTACATACCTATGTTATCATAGTTTAATTTATAAATTACGAACAATAGAAGATTAACAACAGTAATAAAATAGAACAATTATAACAATAAACTGTGGTAAAAGTTACGTGAATTGTGCTCATTTGTGCACATGTGCTTTATCTCTCTCAAACTATCTAACTGTACAAAGTTAATGCCTTTTCCACCTTAACTAAGCACTTACCACATACTGTGGCCATAACCTTTGTAATTTGAGGTGCAACAGCAAACGTACCATGAATTTATTTTTCCTTCTTCACAATTTCACAGGTACAGGATTTGTTCTTACCATGGCTCTTAGCAACCTCAGCACATGATTTTTTTTCCTTTCCTTAATAAAGCAAGAACTTTCACATTTTTACTTAAAGAAAGCACTTTACAACTTCTCTTTGGCATATCCAAATTGCCAGCCTCACTACTGTGGCATTTTGCGGCCATTACTAAGTAAAATAAGGGTTAACTGACCACAAGCACTGAGATACCTCCACAGTCAAGCTGATAACCAAGACGGCTAAGTGGCACCAGATTTCATCACACTACTCAGAATGATACACAACCTAAAATTTAAGAATTGTTTATTTCTGGAATTTTCCATTTAATATTTTCAGACCAAGATTGATCACAGGTAATTGAAACTGTGGATGGTGGGAGCCGGGGGACGGGGGTGGTGGTGGAGGGCAGCGGAGAGTACTGTACATCATAAGGCATCTCTACAATGGCATGTCATGCAGCTAGTAAACTGATGCTAATGTACAGTTACTGACAGAAAGACATACATGATGTAAAGTGAAGAAACAGAATACAAAAATAGTGTACATTATATAGGATGTACAGTGTATATATATATATATATATATATATATATAGAGAGAGAGAGAGAGAGAGAGAGAGAGATGTAAATATACACAGTCAATCCTCCATATCCGTGGGTCCTGCATCCTCAGTCAACTAACCATGGATTGAAAATATTCTTTTAAAATATACAGAAAGTTCCAAAGAGCAAAAATTGAATTTGCTGCTGCTCCCAACGATTTACATAGGATTTACATTGTATTTGCAATGACTTACACAGCATTTACATTGTATTAGGTATTGTAAGTAATCTAGAAGGGATTTAAAAGATGGTCATAAGTTAAATGCAAATACTACAACATTTTATACATATAAAGCACTTTGAGCATCCACAGATTTTGGTATCTGTGGGGGGCAGGAAGGTGGGTCCTGGAACCAATCCATTGGGGATACCCATGGATGACTGTGTGTGTGTATATATATATATAGTGCCTCAAAACATTAAAAGTAGTTATCTCTGTGTCACATAATTTTTTTCTTTTTATCTGTTTTCTAAGTTTGTCTTAAATGAACTAGTGTAAGAACATCAGTCTTTAAGAATAGTATTCACATTCTATTCTTCAAAGTTTGACTCAAATGACAATATTTTTTCCCAATATTTTTAATGAAAAACTTTAAAGAGATAAAAGTTCAAAGAACAATACAATGAATACCTGTATACCCATCACCTTGATCCAATGGCTAACATTTTGGCATGTTTGCTTTATATGTATGTATTTACATATATAGTTTGGTTTTTTGCAAAATAATTTTCAAGTAAATCACAGACATCGTGACACTTCATCCCAAAATAAATCAGCTTGTGTTTTCTGAGAATATCTCAGAAATTTCCTTTATATCTGCAATACATATCACACGTAAGAAAATTAACAATTATTTCCTTGAATAATTTACTATTCAGTCCATATTCAAATTTTCCCAAGTATCCCAAAAAATGTCTTTATAGGAGGTTTTTACAAATCAGGATCCAATCCAATTTCAAGCATTGCATTTAGTTGTTATATCTCTAGTTATTTATTGCCCATCTTTTTATTTTTTATGAATTTTTTAAGAGAGTTTGCCAGTTGTCCCTAGGAATAGTCCATATTCTGGATGTATCTGATTGTTTTCTTGTAGTATCATTTAACATGTTCCTCTTTCCCATGTTTCCTATAAACTAAAATGTACGCTAAAAGAGTGATTAGGTTCGGGTTACACATTTTGACAAAAATATGTCATAATATAGATATGTTTTTCGTTTTATATTACACCAGGAGATACATCAAATTACTAGTTTGATTTTAAGTTTGATCACTTGTTTAAGGTGGTGACTATCATATCTCTTTTTTATGTCTTTTTTTTTTTTTTTTTTGCGGGCCTCTCACTGCTGTGGCCTCTCCCGTTGCGGAGCACAGGCTCCAGACGCGCAGGCCTAGCGGCCATGGCTCACGGGCTTAGTTGCTCCGCGGCATGTGGGATCTTCCCGGACCGGGACACGAACCCGTGTCCCCTGCATCGGCAGGCGGATTCTCAACCACTGCGCCACCAGGGAAGCCCTATCATATCTCTTTTTTTTTTTTTTTTTTTTTTTTTTTGCGGTATGCGGGCCTCTTACTGCTGTGGCCTCTCCCGTTGCGGAGCACAGGCTCCGGACGCGCAGGCTCAGCGGCCATGGCTCACGGGCTTACTTGCTCCGCGGCATGTGGGATCTTCCCGGACCAGGGCACGAACCCGTGTCCCCTGCATCGGCAGGCGGACTCTTAACCACTGCGCCACCAGGGAAGCCCTCATATCTCTTTTTTAGGTATATTTCATCCTTAGTAGTTAAGTAGTTGCAGAGTAAGGCTTTGGTACCATGCCAATTTCCTGTTCCCCAGAAAATTTTCACAACGGTTTGGTCATTTACTGATAGATCTTTCCTGAACTAATAATGAAATATCTGGTGATTAAATAATTCTCTAATTCCTACATTAATAGAAATTTCTTCTGTGAAAAAGAACTCTTCCTCATTAACCTTAAAAAAATAGGATAAATGCTTACTTTTTTCCCTATAATGACCAATTTTCAAAGTAAAGGGTTTGATTTAATATCTACTTCAAGTAGTGGAAAATGGTTTTTTTTTTGGCCTTTTCCCTTTTTGAGTATCATGTGGATTCACGAGTTTTTTAAGATTTAAGTTGTTTCAGTCTACTGCAATCATTATTCTTTTTCAGCCAGTACAGGTCCCTTCCCTGGGTGAATGGATACTATGTCTTTTTGACATGGTAACAAAAGTCTTGGACAATTTCCTGGCCCACTGGCACAAGATTTCCCAGGATCATTTATGTACATTCCCTATCACAGACTTGGACTCAGTCATTGCTCCAAGGTTACTCTGGTTCCTTCAATTTGGGAATAGAAATTAGAACTAAGATGCTGGGAATAGATGTTCTCTCTGCTACTGGGTGTCATTGCTTCTAGGCCTTTTCAGTGTTCAGCTATAGGAAATGTATTTTTCTAATTATGAGTTCATACATGGATTTCCCAATTCAAATTTAACATGACTGTTTTTTTTCTTTATTGATTTTACATTTGTCTCTCTTTTCTCTTACACTGAAAATCATGGCTCCTACAAAATATATTTAAAGTTTCTAAGTTAAAAATACGAGTACTAAAATATCAAAAACAATACATTTGTTGAGTGAGGTTTAAGATTTCTTTAAAGTTCTTTTTGTCCTTAGATTATGTCACATTAAGGATGGTCAGTCAGAAAGCCTTGTGCAAAAGTTATTTGAAATAATTCTTATCTCTCTGAGTTTATGTGAGCAATTCAATATATAGTTAGGTTCAATTGTTTGCATTTGTTTTCAGTTTTAATATTTGTTTTTCTAATATGTAATTTTATTTGAAAATATAAAAACCCTATTACATGGTTCAAGAATCAAAACTTCTATAGAGTTATAATCAGAGAAGTTTCATCTCAATCTCTACCCCCTCCATCCACCTAATTCCATTCCCATCTTTTTTTTTTTTTTTTTTTTTTTTTGCGGTATGCGGGCCTCTCACTGTTGTGGCCTCTCCCGTTGCGGAGCACAGGCCCCGGACGCGCAGGCTCAGCGGCCATGGCTCACGGGCTTAGTTGCTCCGCGGCATGTGGGATCTTCCCAGACCAGGGCACGAACCCGTGTCTCCTGCATCGGCAGGCGGATTCTCAACCACTGCGCCACCAGGGAAGCCCTCCATTCCCATCTTTTATAGATAAACATTTTTATTGGTTTTCAGTTTAATCTTTCTAGTATTTCTTTTTGCAAAAATTCACAATGCATGCATTTCACCGTACTTCTTACACAAAGGGCACACTATTCTACACTTGCCTTTTTCATTTAGTACATTGTAGAGGTCATTTTCTTTTACTCTGAACTGTCTATTCATGTCTTTTGCCCATTTTTCTATTGTATTTTTGGTCTTGTCTTGATTTTTTTTTTTTTTTTTTTTTTGTAGTACGCGGGCCTCTCACTGTTGTGGCCTCTCCTGTTGCGGAGCACAGGCTCCGGACGCGCAGGCTCAGCGGCCATGGCTCACCGGCCCAGCTGCACCGCGGCATGTGGGATCTTCCCGGACCGTGGCAGGAACCCGTGTCCCCTGCATCGGCAGGCGGACTCTCAACCACTGCGCCACCAGGGAAGCCCCATTGTTTTGATTTTTAAGAATCCTCTCATATTATAGAGATTAACTCTTTGAGTGTTATATAGGTTGCAAATATTTCATCCCCATTTCTCATTTATCTCTTTTTAAAAATTTTAAAATTTTTGGCTGCGTTGGGTCTTCGTTGCTGCACTCGGGCTTTCTCTAGCAGTGGCGGGGGAGGGCCACTCTTTGTTGCAATGCACGGGCTTCTCATTGTGGTGGCTTCTCTGGTTGCAGAGCATGGCTCTAGGCGCCTGGGCTCAGTAGTTGTGGCTCGAGGGCTCTAGGGTGCACGCTAAGTAGTTGTAGCGCACGGGCTTAGTTGCTCTGCCGCATGTGGGATCTTCCGAGACCAGGGATCAAACCCGTGTCCCCCGCATTGGCAGGTGGATTCTTAACCACTGAGACACTAGGGAAGTCCCCTCATTTATCTTTTAATTGTGCTTATGGGTTTTTTTTTTGGGGGGGGGGGTGACAGGAAGTTTGTTTCTTTTTTTGTCATGTAAAATAATTTTTTTGAATTGTTATGTAGTAGAATTTATCAGTCTTCTATTGCTCTGGATTTTGAGACCAAGATAGGTAGCCAAAGGCATATTTCTTCCAGACACTTCATTTTTAATTTATTGAGATATAATGGAAATATACCATTGTATTCGTTTTAGGTGTACAACATTGTGATTTGATATATATGTATATTGTGAAATGATCACCACAGTAAGTCTAGGTAACTTTCATCACCACATGTGGTTACAATTTTTTTTTCTTGTGATAAGAACTTTTAAAATCTACTCTCTTAGCAACTTTCAAATACAGTATTGTTAACTATAGTCATCATGCTGTACATTACATCCCCAGGACTTATTTGTCATAACTGGGAGTTTGTACCAAGAGAAATGTTTGTTTTTAAAGTGGGAGAGGCCTTCCCTGGTGGTGCAGTGGTTAACAATCCTCCTGCCAATGCAGGGGACACAGGTTTGATCCCTGGTCCAGGAAGATCCCACATGCCGCGGAGCAACTAAGCTTGTGCACCACAAGTACTGAGCCTGTGCCCTAGAGCCCGCGAGCCACAACTACTGAAGCCCGTGTGCCTAGAGCCTGTGCACCACAACGAAGAGTAGCCCCCACTCACTACAACTGGAGAAAGCCTGAGCGCAGTAACAAAGACCCAATGCAGCCAAAAATAAATAAAATAAAACGAAATAAATTTATTTTTAAAAGAGTGGGAGAGAGGGACTTCCCTGGTGGTGCAGTGGTTAAGAGTCCGCCTGCCGATGCAGGGGACACGAGTTTGATCCCTGGTCTGAGAAGATCCCACATGCCGTGGGGCAACCAAGCCTGTGAGCCACAAGTACTGAAGCCCACTCATCTAGAGCCCTGCTCCACAAAAAGAAGCCACCACCATGAGAAGCCACAATGAAGAGTAGCCCCCACTTGCCACAACTAGAGAAAGCCCGCACACAGCAATGAAGACCCAACGCAGCCAAAATAAATAAATAAATAAATAAATAAATAAATAAAAAGATAGAAGGTGGTGATCAGAGAACTGGAATGCAGAAAAATGAGATTACAGAGGATCTGTAGTTTTCCATAATGACAAGATCTAGGGTGTGACCACAGACGTGAATGGATTAGGACAAGATCATTGGAGGTGTGCTCAGAAAATCGAAAAGTGTTGGTGTGGGAAGGTTTGTCTAGGCATACATTGAAATGAACAGAGGGGCACTGATGAGAGAAACCAAGAGCCAGGATCTAAAATCTTTGAGAAATGTAAAGAAAATATTTCCAACTATTAATAACGATATTACTACTGTTCATCACTGTAATGAAGGAAGTCTAAAGTTTTTCTGTTAGAGGTTTTTAGACTTGTTGGTCTCAAGAGCATTATAAACTCTTAAAAAATAATGAGGTCTATATAGAAATTACAACTGATAAAGTATCAACATTTATTTATTAAATTAAATATAATGATGTCTTTACAAGTTAACATAAATAACATACATTCATAAAAAATGACTACATTTTCCAAAACAAAATATTAGCGAGAAGAATAGCATCTTTCAAATCTCTTTAATATCTGGTTTAATAGAAACAGCTGGATTCTCAAACTGCTTCTGACTTTAATACACTTACATGTCATGTAGCCTCTGGAAAACTCCTCTGCATACTCATCAGAGAACAAGAGTGAAAAATGGCTTAAACATTATTATGATATATTTTGATCTTGTGGGCACACTGAAAGATCTAGATGCTCCCATAGCAAGACACAGTACCTTCTAGGCCTATCTTAATGAAAGGTCCCATTTGCTCAGAGCTCCCCTTCAATCTGGATAGTCTCAGCACACACTAGCCTTGATTTAATTAAAATGTTGCTGGTATTTTCACTCTACTGTTTTTATATATTTTATATTATTTTTTTAAGTAAGGAGAGGAATTTATTGGCTCACCACGGAAAATTTGAACAGCCAAATTATGTGAAAAAGCAGGGAAATCTGGATTTCAGGAAGAAGTGGCATCAAAGGCTTAGTCCCAGGATTCTCTCTGTATCATTTTTCTTAGTATGTTGATGTCATTCTTGCTGATGACCAGCTTTCCCTTTGTATGATGGTATTGGAGGCTATGTAAATGTACCACTCAGATGTCCTTGAGCTGGCCCAGTGAGTGTGGGCCTGAGAGATGTGCAGCTGCAGTGAGCTTCATTGACCAAGGGTCCCAGCTGCTGAAATTCATTGCCTGTGTTTTCTCTGAGGCTATGCTTTTCATGAGCTGCTCCCAGCCAAGGACTGAGTGTGTTAGGGATACGAAGGCAGGCCCTTTCCTGGAAAACCAGAACCCCCTGATGACTGATTTTGGCTTGAGGACTTTCCAACAGCTTATTAAATCTTTCTTTGGCTGCATGATAGTTTAGGATGCTACTTTCATCTGTCTTTCACCTGGAGTCAGACTTGCATTGTAGTCTAATGATCCTGTCAGCCTTCCCTGGCTCCTTTCCCTTTTCTCTCACTGGTGACTTGCCTAATAAAATCCTTGAACATTTATTTAATCCTGTTTTAATTTCTGCTTCTTGGAGGACTAGACTAACAGTCTCCTTCAAGAGAGCCTGCTGTGGGGGAGGAGGGTTGACTGAAAGGCCTAGCTGTACCCCTTGTTTTTATAAATTTTAAATATTGATCCTGGCAGCCTCCAGTCACCTCAGGCTGCCTGTCTGAGTGATCCAGGTTTTTGTCCAAGGTATCAGTTATTATTTTTATTCGTGCTTGGTTACAATGTGACATAAATTTTTAATGGTCTCCTCTTAACCCTATTTTTTTTCACATAAATCCTCTTAGTTTAAGCATGCAGCTTTTCAGAAGGCCAAGTCTTTTTAGAAAAGTACACATTACGTTATAGCAGAAATATGTGTATGTGCACATATCCTTATCCCTCCCCTCTTGATTTCACAGTTTTGCACTTTGCATTTATCATTTGTATTATAGATAATCCAGAGATCTCTCCACATTAATACACAGAGATCTTCACTCATTTTTACAATTGCATAGCACTCTATAGTATGGATGTACCATAGTTTGTTCAACTTGTTCCCTATTGATAGGCAGGAGGGTTGTTCTGATCTTTTGTTATTACAAATAATGCTACAATGAATTAAAATGTGCATATATTGTTTCTGTTTGTAGAGGTATCTTCAGCATAGATTATAAGAAATGGGATCGTTGAGTCAAAGGGTAAATACATTTGTCGTTTTGGTAGATATATTTCTTTTTTTTAAAAATTGGAGTAGAGTTGCTTTACAATCTTGTGTTAATTTCTGCTGTATAACGAAGTGAATCAGCTATATGTACACATATATACCCTCCCTCATGAGCCTCCCTCCCACCCCACCCCCATCCCACCCATCTAGGACATCACAGAGCACTGAACTGAGCTCCCTGTGCTATACCGCAGGTTCCCACTAGCTAGCTATTTTACACCTGGTAGTGTATATATATCAATCCTAATCTCCCAATTCATCCCACCACCACCCTCCCCCACCGCGTCCACACATACGTTCTCAACATCTGTGTCTCTGTTCCTGCCCTGCAAATAGGTTCATCTGTACCATTTTTCTAGATTCCACAGATATTTGTAATGTTCTTACCTTGTACCATTTTCCACTCTTACTGCCATATCTGAGTGCTCATTTCCCCACAGTCCTGCCATAGAGTATGCTGTTAAAGCTTTGTATTTAAGCCAATCTAATAAGTGAGATGTGTTATCACAGTAAAGATTTGTTTTGCATTACTTTTATTATATGTGGAGTTGAGAAAATTTTCTTATGTTAAAGACCATTTGTACTTTTCTGTGAACTTTATTCCTGGCATTTGCCCATTATTCTATTGGGTGCTCATTCCTTTCTTTTCGATTTCTAGGAGCTCTTAATGTAGAAGGGAGATCAGTCTTCTGTGATACAAGTTGCACGTACTTGCCCTCTACCAGGCATTCTTACACGATGCCTTAACAGATCAAATGAGGCAGAAACTATCTCCACTTCTAAAATCCTTATAACACTTCTCCGTATTGCCTTGTGTTATATTTGCATTCATATTTTCTCTCTCCTGCTAGATTATATCTACTCTCTAGTAGAGTACTTTTGAATGAAATGAAAAGCAGTCCATCAAAGTTTTGTTTTAGCTATTGCTTGAAATGTGTAAATCAACTAGAGCTTGGGAATTTGTCCTGTATGATAGTTGTTGTTTAACACTTTTAGATTTATTTAGTTCAAACATTTCATTAACTCCCAACATCATTTTAGAGCTAAAAATAATTCTGATACCAAAATTGTACATAGTTGGCACTTATGACAAATCCTAAGGCCAATTTTACTTGTAAACAAAATTGGAAAAATAAAAAATCAAAATTAGCAAAAAAAAAAAGAAAAGAAAACAAACTGAAAACAGCATGGAGCTTAAAAGAAAATATAAAATACTGGATAGTTAGATTTATCCATAAGCATAAATTAACATTAGCAAATCTATTAATGAATATTGTCATATTAACAATTGAAAAAGAAAATCATTATTATCTGATATTTGTTAAAAATTATTTGGTAAAGTTCCACACACATTAATGATTTGAGAAAAGGAAAGTCTCCAACAAACTAGGAGTAGAAGAACACTTCCATATTAGATAGAGAATATTTCCCAGAAATCTACAGCAAATCATTTAAAATTACAGATATGCCATTTAATGCCAAATAAAGTATAAATATTGGAAAGTAAGACAAATCTGTTGATATTTTCATAAATATGATTTTCTATCTGGAATATACAAGTAAATCAATTGATAATTATTATAAATAATCATAAAATCTAGTAAGGTGGACAATAAAAAAATCAACTTACAAAAATTCATAGTTTCCTATACTCCATCAGTAATGGATTAGAAAATGTCATAGGGAATTCCCTGGCAGTCCAATGGTTAGGACTCTGTGCTTCCACTGCAGGGGGCACCTGTTCAATCCCTGGTGGGGGGACTAAGGTCCTGAAAGACATGTGGCAGCCAAAAAAAAAAAAAAAAAAAAGTCATAAATGAAAAGACATACTGACAATAGCAAGAAGAACCATAAAACATCCAGAAACACCTGTGACCTCCCACTTGCCAAATTCAGTGTTCAGCCTTCTGTCCTCTTCATCTTATTTGGTCCATCAGCAATATTTGACAAAGTTGATCACTCCTTTCTTTTGGACGTTTTCATCACTTGACATTCAGGATATAAGTTTCTTCGTTTTGCCACAACCTCATTGGCCACAATTATGTAAATATAATACTATTGATACATACGTTGTAATACTTTATTACTATGAATTTTGCCACTTGCAATGGTTCCGTGAATCCCCCAGGTGGCAGACAATTTCCACTTGATTAAACATACTTGGTGGGAATTCCGGGCTTCCACTGCAAGGGTCACAGTTTGGATCCCTCGTCCCCTGGTCGGGGAACTAAGATCCCGCATGCCACGAGGTCTGGCCAAAACAAACAAACAAACATACTTGGTAAGAACATTACTTCCTTATTACGAATCAGTTAAAGATACTAATCAGAATTCTATAGTCCAAACATACCTACCAGATTATTAAGGAACTAATTTCTTATAACGTACATAAGAATTTTACTAGAAATATTAATGGCAACTGTTAAATTGCTGAGAGATCATTGTAATTAGGCACTCTGATAAATATATATTCCAACTGATCCGTCATCTTAAACACTTACAAATGTATCTGCTGGCTATGAAAGCTAATACTGGTCCTCTTTGTTTGGGATCTGAAAAACTCAAGCATCACTGATAATAAAGCAAAAGCTCAGTTAACCAGTTGATTAGATTTTTTAAAATTCCTTGGAGATTTCTACAGTTATTTCTAATTTTAAACTCATATCTGTTAAAGTTGGTCATAAAAGGGTGGGCATACGTTATACTTCATATAATATACCCACTTGCTACAAATACATTAATCATAACCCACTTCCTCACCCTCAAAGCTATACTTTCTTAATGTTTCAGTCTGCTTTTTATATTTTGATCTATTTTACAAAAAGTTTAACAGGCACATGATTACAGCTATGTGGAGGGATGGGCACATATTTTAAAAGCTTGTGTGAGAAGGACACAAATATATCTGGAATTTTATTTTTTTAAGTACATGTAGCACTTGCAAGTAATGAATTCTTCATGTGCATGATAAAACTGACTGGAATGACTATTGACTCATCTTGAATTAGAATGTTAATTAATCTCATCTTTTACACATTTCCTAAATTTAATCTGACTCTACTGCTTGAGTTTAAAATGATTTCAAAAGTAAAAAAGCTGGAGATAATCAGTTTAAAAAAACATACAGGTATTGTTAAATGATACTTATTGTTCTAAATATTTTTAAAACTTTCTTAAATTAGTCAAAGCACTAGAAAACAAGATTGGCATAAACTGAGGGAGGGGGAAGTAATTATAATCTTACCACTTTGAAAAACAGTTTTTATTTCACATCGTCCCTTTTTGTATTCAATCACATGCATACATTTCTTCCCTTGCCATAAATATTGGGTATACTGTGCAATTTTGATTTCTGTGGAGGGCTATTTTTTTGTTTTTAAGAAAGTGGGGCCTGTACTAAGTGATATGACACAGACTTTCTACTGTCTCCTATTGCTCCCTTTTTTAAAAAATTGGAGTATAGTTGATTTACCTATTGCATCTTAAAAAAAAGAAGCTAAACCTAAATGCTTTTGTCAGGAATGGGCACCTGAATCTGAATCTACCCAATAGATAGACTCCACACTGATGAATTAAACAATACAACCATATGTACCCTACTTGAAAGTTTGAAGCTGAAAGAAGAGGGACACCAGAAGAAAGAGAAAGAAAGACCACGTGGACACTGGTGTGACCAGTCCTAGAACTGTGTGTTATGAAATGGCTTAACAATCTTAAACCATCCATGTCCTTACAGTTAACCTCCTTTGTCCTTAAGACTGAATGAACTTCTGCTCTTGGCATTCTAAAGTGTGATACAACCACATTTTGATAAATTATCAATTTTTGTCCTCTTTCCCCTTCTTTTTCTGTTCTCTCACTTTTTTTTTTTTTTTTTTTTTTTTTTTTTGCGGTACGCGGGCCTCTCACTGTTGTGGCCTCTCCCGTTGCGGAGCACAGGCTCCGGACGCGCAGGCCCAGCGGCCATGGCTCAAGGGCTCAGTTGCTCCGCGGCATGTGGGATCTTCCCGGACCAGGGCACGAACCCGTGTCTCCTGCATCGGCAGGCGGATTCTCAACCACTGCGCCACCAGGGAAGCCCTGTTCTCTCACTTTTATGTGAGCTAGTTCACCAAATGATTCATCTGAAATAGAAATAATTTTAAAGAACAGATTTTACCATCTCTGAAAACAACTTGAGGTTGTGTAAAAATAATGAGTATTTTAGAACTTTGCTTCCACAGTTTCATTATCCTTTATCCTGGAAATTGTATAAAAGATGTATTCATTTTCTAGGAGAAAAATCTACCATATCCATAAATTTACATTATCTAAAATGCCGTGTCTATTTTGAGGACATGAATTTGGCCCACAAAAGACTCTCAACAAAGTATGTATGGTTCATTATCTTTGGTGTAATAATACTCTGCACAATAGTACAATACTACCACTCTACTCTGTGTGGTGATTTTTCATCCAAGGACTCTTCTAAATTCCTTTCATTAAAAAATAAATAAATAAATAAATAAATTCCTTTCATGAGGCAACAAATACTTAGACTCTATGATGGTCATTTCATTGTTTACTGGTAATAGTACACAGAAGGATGGAATGTGCTATCCCTGGCACAAAGGGTTCTGCTGGAAGTTTAGAGAGAATAAAATGTCTTCATCCTTCAGTGACTACAGAGAAAACACTTGTGGAGAAGAGAGAAAGCAAAGTTCCAAGAAGTATGTATTTATTATCTCTGTGCTGGTTAGTTGGAACTCCTTATCAATGAGGTCATAGTTTTGATCCCAATATGGCCCATTTATCCTTGCTAGCTTCCTTAATCAGAGCATGCACCCCTAGCTCCAGCCAAGTGCTTGACAAATGTCTCTCTATCTTTTAAAAAATTTATTTATTTATTTTATTTTGTTTATTTTTGGCTGCGTTGGGTCTTTGTTGCTCACGCGGGCTTTTTCTCTAGTTGCAGTGAGCGAGGGCTACTCTTCGTTGCGGTGCGCGAGCTTCTCATTGCGGTGGCTTCTCTTGTTGCAGAGCACAGGTTCTAGGCGTCTGGGCTTCAGGAGTTGTGGCTCGCAGGCTCTAGAGCGCAGGCTCAGTAGTTGTGGCGCACAGGCTTAGTTGCTCCGCGGTATGTGGAATCTTCCCGGACCAGGGCTCGAACCCGTGTCCCCTGCTTTGGCAGGTGGATTCTTAACCACTGCACCACCAGGGAAGTCCCCAAATGTCTCTTTTTGATCCAAATTGTGCCTGAAAAGAGAATAACATAATTTGTGTAAATCCACCAGTATAGTTGGAAAAAAATAATTTAAAATGCTTTTCCAATCGACTGGAATAATAAAATTATCATTTTCATCTAGACACTAGTTAGTAGTCGTTTAGAAAGGCACTTCCTATATATACAGACAATTCCTAAATGATTCTAAATGAACAATTAATTGATCCATCTAATGGAGATGGGGTTTCCTAAATGTGTTTCATTGTGTACCAATCAATGTACAGATAGAGCCTTATTTATTATCTTAAAAATTTTATAACTGGAAGTGTGTACCTTTTTACCATCTTCACCTATTTCACATCCCCTCACCTCTGGAAAGTGCCAGTCTGTTCCATGAGTTCCTTTTTTTTTTAGATTCCACATGTAAGTGATGAGATCATTCGGTATTTGTCTCTCTCTGTCTGACTTATTTCATTTAGCATAACACCCTGGAAGTCCATCCATGTTGTCGCAATGGCAGAATTTCCTTCTTTTTTTATGGCTGATTAATATTCCTCAATATGCCACATCTTCTTCATCCATTCATCCATCGATAGACACTTGGGTTGTTTCCATGTCTTGGCAAAAGTAAATAATGCTGCGTTGAACATGGGGGTGCTGATATTTTTTGAGTTAGTGTTTTTGTTTCCTTCAAATAAATACCCACTTTGAATAAAAAGTTAAATTGTTGGATCATTTGGCAGTTCTTTGAAAAAGTTTTTAGGAACTTCCATACTATTTTTCATGGTGGCTGTACCAATCTACATTCCTACTAACAGTACACAAAGATTCTGTTTTCTCCATATCCTCGCCAACGCTTGTTATCGCTTGTCTTTTGATAATAGCCATTCTAACAGGTGTGAGATGGTATCTCATTGTGTTTTTAATTTGCATTTCCTCGATGATTAGTGATGTTGACCATCTTCTCATGTATCTGTTGGCCATCTGTATGTCTTCTTCAGAAAAATGTATTTCATTCTGATCTTCTGCCTATTTTTTAATCTGATTGATTTTTGCTTCTGAGTTGTAATGAGTTTTTTATATATTTTGGATATTAACCCCTTATCAAATATAAAATGTTTGAATATTTTTTTTTCTATTCTGTAGATTACCTTTTCATTTTGTTGATGGTTTCCTTTGCTATGCAGAAGCTTTTTAGTTTGATGTAGTTCCATTTGTTTATTTTTGCTTTTGTTGCCAATAGAGTCTTATTAAAATGAAGGAAGCAAAGGGTTTTAAAAGATTAGAAATCTGGGGCTTCCCTGGTGGTGCAGTGGTTGAGAGTCCGCCTGCCGATGCAGGGAACACAGGTTCGTGCCCCGGTCCGGGAAGATCCCACATGCCGCGGAGCTGCTGGGCCTGTGAGCCATGGCCGCTGAGCCTGCGCGTCCAGAGCCTGTGCTCCGCAATGGGAGAGGCCACAACAGTGAGAGGCCCGCGTACGGCAAAAAAAAAAGATTAGAAATCTGAGCACTCTAGTTTCACATCAAAATCGTTTGTTTGAACCACACCAAATCAAATGGTAGCAGAGGAAAAAATAATGATGAATTTTACTCCTTTGGCTACTGTGGTCACATAATTATTGGTAAAATAATGTGGTACCATCTGTGTATCAGAAAGGATATGACATATCCCTTACACCTATCTTTGAACTACAGCTATGTGAAAATTGATTGATGATGATTGCTATAGTACTATTCAACAGTAAGGCAAAGGCAAAATGTGGGGTTTTTCGGTAAAATACTTAATCATGCAATGAATTTTCTCCTAAAGCGAAATTCTAAAAAAAAAAGTCCACTATTGGGGCCAAACTAAAAATTATATAATTTAAAAAATTGACATATGGTTGATTTACAGTATTGAGTTATTTCAGGTGTACAACATGATTCCTTTTTTTGTAGATTATATTCTATTATAGGTTATTACAAGATATTGGGTAGAATTCCCTGTGCTATACAGTATATTTTTGTTGCTCACCTATTTTATGTATAGTAGTTTGTTAATCCCATACTCCTAATTTGTCCCTCCTCACCTCCCTCTCCCCTTTGTAACCATGAGTTTGTTTTCTATGTCTGTGAGTCTGTTTCTGTTTTGTATATAGATTCATTTGTATTATTGTTTAGATTCCACATGTAAGTAATATCATATAATATTTTTCTTTCTCTGACTTATTTCACTAAGCACAATATTCTCTATGTCCATCCATGTACTGCAAATGGCAATATTTCATTCTTTTCTATGGCTAAGTAATATTTTATGTATATATACCACAACATATGTATACCACATCTTCTTAAACCAATTGTCTGTTCACGGGCACTTGGGTTGCTTCTATGTCTTGCCTATTATAAATAGTGCTGCTATGAACGCTATTTATTTGGGTGCATGTATCTTTCTGAATTAGAGTTTTTGTTTTTTCTGGATATATACCCAGGAGTGGAATTGCTGGATCATTTGGTATTCTATTTTTATTTTTTTAAGGAAACTCCATACTATTTTTCATAGTGGCTGCACCAATTTACATTCCCACCAGCAGTGTGCAGGGGTTCCCTTTTCTCCACATCCTCTCTAGCATTTGTTGTTTGTAGACTTTTTCATGATGGCCATTCTGACCAGTGTGAGGTGATACCTGACTGTGGTTTTGATTTGCAAAAAATGCACAATTTTCATAAGTGACAAAAAACAATCAAACCTAACCAGCTTTAGCAGAAGTTTCTCATTTGGGGATCAAATTTTTGTATAAGTGTATAACGAAATACAGGAAGCTAGGTATAATGTGTCACTGTATGAGTCTCACCTATAAAATAATTTACCTTGACATTTCTGGAATCTAAGTCTTGTGATGGGTGAAAATTTGGGGGACAGTTTCTTCTGTCCTCTTACTACAACTTGCATCAGGGACAATTACTATGGCTCTTTTTAGAAAGAGAAATACTTGTTTCTTCCTCTTGTATCATGGAAGTTCCATATGCCCAATCCTCTACATGTCTGAAGATACCAGAATTGTTTAAAAGTCTCATATTTAAATATTTAATCCACAAACTTTTATGGAGGTCCTATTCTATGCTTTGAATCTATGGCATACTGTAATTCAAAGATAAGGATACAGATTTTGCCTTCCAGAAACTCAGTATGGATTAAAATGTACAACTACTAAATTACCTTAAAAAGTATAAATAAATTCTAGACTTCAATAAACGTATTTAAACATTAGAATTCAACTATGAAAATGATGGCAGGAAGGTCACTGACTATGTTAGACTTATTAAATATGAAGCTGTCATTATCCCCCAGTTGATCTATAGTTTCAAAACAATTACAGTCAAAATATAAGCAGGGTTTTTTGAGACCCATACAAGTACAAACAGCTGACTTTTGACCAAGTGTCTAGGTAATCCAACAGAGAAAGTATAGCTTTTTCAGCACATGGTATTAGAACAATTGGACATCCATGTGCAAAAACCTGTCTCAACTTATACCTCATACCTTATATAAAATTAATTCAAAATGGATGACAGACCTAAGTAAAACTATATAACTTTTAGGAAAAAACAAAGGAGAAAAACTTTTTTTTACCTTGGATTAGGCAAAGAGTTTTCCAGATATGATGCCAAAAGCATATTTAATCCATAAAAGAAAATACTGATAAGTTGGACTTTTTCAAAATTAGAAAGGTTTTGTTCTTTGGAAGACATCATTAAGGGAATAAAAAGACAAGCTGCAGACTTTGGTAAAATGTTACAAAGCACATTATCTGACAAAAGAGTTGTATCCAGATACAAAGAACTCTTGAAACCTAATAAGGAAACAACACAACTAAAAAATGAGCAAAACATTTGAACAGCCACTTGATGAAAAAATAAAAACAGAAGGCAAATAAGCACATGAAAAGATGCTCAATTTCATTAGTCATTAACGAAAGGCAAATTGAAACTGTGATAGGTTATGACTACAAACCTATTAGTAGTGGATGGCAAGACAACAACATCTGACAATACCAGGTGCTGATGAGGATGCAAAGCAGCTGCAACTCTTATACATTGCTTGTGGAAATGCAAAATTGGGCAGACAGTTTTTAAAACAGTTTGGCGGTCTCTAATAATGCTAAATGTATACTTACTGTGTGACCCCAAAATTCCACTCCTAAGTATCAATATTTACCCCAAGACAAATAAAAATTGTTTTCACACAAAACAATATAAAAATGTTTATGGCAACTTTATTCATAATCTCTAAAGACTGGGAATAAACCAAATATCCATGAACTGGTGTTGAATTAATGAACTATGGTACATCTATATAAAGAAATACTATTCAACAATTTTGAGGAACATCTATTGATAAACAAAATAGTATGGATGAATCCCAAATGCGTTATGTTTAGTGAAAAAAGCCAGATTCAAAAGACTACATACTGGGGCTTCCCTGGTGGCGCAGTGGTTGAGAGTCCACCTGCCGATGTAGGAGACACGGGTTCGTGCCCCGGTCCGGGAAGATCCCACATGCCGCGGAGCGGCTGGGCCCGTGAGCCATGGCCGCTGAGCCTGCGCGTCCGGAGCCTGTGCTCCGCAACGGGAGAGGCCACAGCGGTGAGAGGCCCGCGTAACGCAAAAAAAAAAAAAAAAAAAAAAGTCTACATACTGATTGATTCCATTTATATGATATTCTGGAAACGGAAAAACTATAGGGATAGAGATGGAGACCAAATCAGCGGTTAATTTCACCAGGCAATAATGACAATTCTAAACTTGTATGATCTTCCTTCTTTGTCTCTTTTGCTGAATACTTCTTACCTCTCCAATTTAGAATGCTCCAGGACTCAGTTCTTAGAACTTTCCTAACACAATCTTTTCCTTGGTGGTCACATTTAGGTTCCATGGATTCAAATACCAGCTATATGCTAACTCCCAATTTTATTTCTTCAGCCAATACTTCTATTCTGCACTCCAGACTTCTTAAACCAATTGCCTATGTGATATTTCCATATGGGAATCTAATGGTATCTCAAATTTATGTCCAAAACCAAGCTTCTGATCTTACTTGCCAAACCTGCTCTTCTCCTAGGCTTTACCATCTCAGAAAATGGCAACTACATCTTTCTATTTGCTTAGGCCCAAAGCAATGCAGTCATCGTGCATCCTAGTAGACTAATTTGACTCTGCTTTCTAGTCACCACTCCTACAGGCTACATATGACTCTGGAATTCATGTTCAAGGAAAGTAAAAGGAATAATGTCTACTTGGAGAAATGGTTGATTTCAACCTGGGGCAAGGAAAGACAAAGTAAGTTTGGAATATCTCAGTGTATCAGAAAGTAAGGAAATTCTGAAAAACTGATGGGGACACAGGAGTCAAATTGAGGGGGGGTCCCACTGGTCAAATAGTGGTCAAGTTCAGCATCAAAATAAATAATAGTAGGAACTGACTAACAAAAAAGAACCTATCAGTCCATGTTATTACAGAACAAAAAAAATCACCATTTTATAACCCCCATAGTAATAATTGATTCATACAAGAATCATCAAAATATATTAAAACTATTATGTAAAAGACTGTTGGGGAACAGAATATTCATAGTCTCAAAAGTATCACTCTACAGAATACTTCCTAATTACAAAGAGAAAAGATATCTTTATACTAGAGACATTCGGGAGGAACTTAGTGAAATGAACAAGGTTAACACCAATAATGAAGCAAACTAACATTAAGACCCCCTCAGGTTTGATCATTCTCTACAAGGACTCACAGAACTCAAAAGAGTTGTGATTCTCACAGTTACGGTTTATGATAGCAAAAGGATAGAGATGAAAATCAGCAGAGTGAAAAGGAGCATGGAGGGCTTCCCTGGTGGCGCAGTGGTTGAGGGTCCGCCTGCCGATGCAGGGGACTCGGGTTCGTGCCCTGGTCCGGGAAGATCCCACGTGCCGCGGAGCAATTAAGCCCGTGAGCCATGGCCGCTGGGCCTGCGCGTCCGGAGCCTGTGCTCCGCAACGGGAGAGGCCACAGCAGTGAGAGGCCCGCATACCGCAAAAAAAAAAAAAAAAAAAAAAAAAGGAGCATGGAGCCAAATCTAGGAGGAACCAGGAGTAAGGCTTCTGGTTGTCCTCTCTCAGTCACACGGACAGTGCTTAATTCTCTCAGCAACCATGTGTGACAATATGTGTGAAGCGTTGCCAACCAAAGAAGCTGACCCAAGCCTCGGCGTCCAAGGTTTTACTGGGAGTCAGTCACATTGGCATGCAGCATACAAAAACAGGTACTCACCATACATCAAATTGTTAGCATAAATTATCTGATCAAAATGATACGGATTGGGGCTTCCCTGGTGGCGCAGTGGTTGAGAGTTCGCCTGCCGATGCAGGGGTCGCGGGTTCGTGCCCCAGTCCGGGAGGATCCCACATGCCGCAGAGCAGCTGGGCCCGTGAGCCATGGCCGCTGAGCCTGCGCGTCCGGAGCCTGTGCTCCACGACGGAGAGGCCACAACAATGAGAGGCCCGCGTACTGCAAAAAAAAAAAAAAAAAAAAAAAGAAAGGAAAAAAATGATACGGATTGCCCAACGTCGAAGGCATTCAAAAAACACTCTTTCCAGGCAGGATATTCCAAGGGCTCAGAGGTTATCTCCCAGGAACTGGTCAGGGTCCGATCCTTTCTTTGGAAGGTGCAGAGTTTGAGCAATCAAGCCTGCTGAGTTAACTCTTTACGGCATGCCACCTGATAGGAAAAGAGAACAAATCAACAATGTGGTATCCCGCTAAGTTTTTAACGTAGACCTCGTCATGAGGATATCCAGACTGATTGACATTTGGCAAAACAACTGTTCTGACTTTTTTAAAATGTCAATGTTTTGAAAACAAACAAAAATGATGGGAACTATTCTAGATTAAAGGAGACCAGAGAGACATCACAACTAAACACGATATGTGATCATTCACTGGATGTCCTTGATCAAAACAAGAGAAAACGAAACAAAACAAACAAACAAGCAAAAAACAGGTATAAAAGACATTATTGGGACAATTGCGGACATTTGAATATACACTGTTTAGTAGATAGTAATATGGTATCCATGTTAAATTTCACGAATGTGACAAAAGACTCTGCTTTGACCTAACTTGAGTCAGGTTCCTCTGAGTCCTCTTTCTGACTATGCCCCTGACCTTGGGTTCTGTCCTTGGCCCATTGAGTACAGTTTTAGCAAGAATCCTGCTGGGTCAGTTTTTGGAAAATTTCCCACGCTTGGTATCTGACCACTCCTGAGATCTGATCAAGTTGCTCATCCCTCATCTTCTATATCTTATCACCCTAGCCTGCCTTCAGCAAGAATCTTGTCAAATGGTTTAGCCAGAATCTCCCTACACTTGATGTTTCCCATTAGTAATTTTCTATCCACAGACCTGCACCCTGCTCCTTCCTTATAAATTCCCACTCGCCTTTGTTAGTTGAGCTCAATCTCTCCTCTACACTACAAAAAAATCATCATATTATGATTATGCAGGAGAATATTTTCGTTCTTAGGAGATAGTCTGAAATATTTAGGAGTAAGGTGTCATGATGTATGCTATTAACTTGTAAATAGCTTAGTGAAATGATTGTAATTATATATATTTATGTATTCACATACATACATATACACATATATGTATGCATGTTAATATATATGTGTATATGTGTGGAGGAAAGACACAGCAAGAGAAAGAAAAAAGTATATGTGACAAAATGTTGACAAATCTAGGATGAGTATTCAATTTATACTTCTTACAAGTCTTCTGGTTTTTAAATTTTACAAAATAAAAAGTTGGAAAAAATAATTCTGTAAACCTTGGGGGTAGGAAGGAAAAAGTGTTAGGGGAAGAATTTTGCCAGGAAGGTAGCTGTAGCTTTTGGGTTTCTCCCCTTGATATTTATTTATTTACTTTATTGTGGTAAAAAATAAGTAACATTAAATTAAGCATCCTAACCACTTTTTTTTTTTTTTTTTTTTTTTTTTTCCTGTTGTGGCCTCTCCCGTTGCGGAGCACAGGCTCCGGACCCACAGGCTCAGCGGCCATGGCTCACGGGCCCAGCTGCTCCGCGGCATGTGGGATCTTCCCGGACCGGGGCACGAACCCGTGTCCCCTGCATCGGCAGGCGGACTCTCAACCACTGCGCCATCAGGGAAACCCCTAACCAGTTTTAAGTATACAGTTCAATAGTGTTAAGTATATTCACTAAGATTTCTTCTAGGATTCTTTCATCTTGTAAAACTGAAACTTTACATCCATTAAACAAACACTAATTTCCCCCTTCCCTTTTCCCCAGTTCTTGCCAACCACCTTTCTACTTTCTGTTTCTATGATTTAGATACTTCATATAAGTGGAATCATACAGTATTTCTGTGACTGGCTTGTTTCACTTAGCATATTGTCCTTGAGGTTCATCCATGTTGTTGCATATTGTCGGATTGCCTTCCTTCTTTTTAAAGGTTGGATAATATTCCATTGTATGTATATACCACATTTTTTAATGCATCCATCCATTGATGGACATTTGGGTTATTTCCACCTCTTGACTACTGTGAATAATGCCACAATGAACATAGGTGTACAAATATCACTTCCAGATCCTGCTTTCAATTCTTTTGAATATATACCCAGAAGTAGGAGTGCTAGATTATGTGGTAATTCTATTTTTAATTTTTTGAGAAACCTCCATAGTTTTCTATAATAGCTACACCATTTCACATCCTCACCAACAGTACACAAGGGTTCCAATTCCTCCACATCCTCACCAGTACTTGTTGTTTTTTGTTCTTTTCATAGCAGTTATCCTAAAAGGTGTGATGTGATACTTCATTTTGGTTTTGATTGGCATGTATCTTATGATCAGAAATAAGTATTGTTTTATATGTTTGTTGCCCGCTTGTATATCTTCTTTGGAGAAATGTCTTTTCAAGTCGTTTCCCCATTTTTAAATTGGGTTGTTTTTGTTGTCATTGAGTTGTAAGAGTTCTTTATATATTCTGGATATTAACCTCTTATTAGATATATGATCTGCAAATATTTTCTCCCTTTTCTATAGGTTGATTTTTCACTCTGTTGATTGTTTCCTTTGAGGCACAGAAGTTTTGAATTCTGACATAGTTCCATTTGTCTATTTTTGCTTTTGGTACCTATGTTTTTTGATGTCATATCCAAGAAATAATTGTCAAATCCAGTGTCCTGAAGCTTTTTCCCTATGTTTTCTTCCAGGAGTTTTACAGTGTTAGGTCTTACATTTAGGTCTATAATCCATTTTGAGTTAATTTTTGTATATAGTGTAAAATAAGGGTCCAATTTCATTATTTTGCGTTGCATATTCAGTTAGCTATTGGTTTTTAAACTTCTTTTTACTGCATGACTGAGGGCATTATAGTGGTC
Source organism: Kogia breviceps (assembly GCF_026419965.1). Classification (NCBI taxonomy): domain Eukaryota; kingdom Metazoa; phylum Chordata; class Mammalia; order Artiodactyla; family Physeteridae; genus Kogia; species Kogia breviceps. The sequence goes on along the minus strand of NC_081316.1, from coordinate 25,623,668 downwards.
TTTTCTTTTTTGGTGTTTCACTTTAACTTGATAGGAAATGTTATCTTAGCTTGATTACATAAAAGCTATGTGTGAATTTTCTCTGTAGATATATTTGAATACATAAGCAACAAGTACATTCTTATACATTTTATAAATGTGTAAAAGGAAAAAAAATCTGAGGAATTCTTATGGTGCTTAGTAAGCAGTAATATAGAAAAGTCAGTTGGATAGAAAAAGCAATAACAACAGGAAGAAAGTAATGTATTAGTTAATTTGCTTTGCAAAACTTAAACTGTAATAAGAGGGATCTTGCTTAGAAAAGCAACATTGAAAACAAACTCATAAGCACACATTGTGCTAAGTATTTCTCTGGAAAAAAAACAGAGGAATGTAATATGGTAGCGGAAGATGGGACAAAACAAGAGGCATTTGGATTAATTGAATTAGTGTCCTGTTGAATTTAAGAATACAGTGTCCTACACACGCACAAACATAGATCAGTAGTAGATTTAGGGGAGCACTATTAGACTGCACCTGTTGGAGTCCTCAGTGAATCCAGTCCTTGTTTAAGGCTTCCAGTTGGAGCTGGCAGTTGTTGTAGGGATTAAATTATTTAAAGCCTTCAGCTGGCTAGTGTAGGCAAGCAGTGGCTTAGAAAACACTTAATCTATTTTTTAAAATCTGTTCCTAAGTTTGTTTTGCTTAGGCTGTAAGACTACGTGTACCACCCACCTGCCACATTCTAGAAACGTTTTGTCAGAGAGGGGAAATTTATTCAAGAAGAAGAGATTTCAAGGGGATATCTCTATTTTAATACAATATACTTATTTGGAGCATAATTTATTTGTAATAAATATTTTGCTAAGCAACTAAAAAGGTATTGTTTAAGTTTATTTTCAAATTGTTATTACCGATTTACTTATTTCAACAGCTATCTTTTAAAGTTTTATTTTTAATTATAGTTAGAGAGGCTTTTGGTGACAAACAATATATGGACCTTTCCAACAGGGACATTTTAAAAAGGGAGCTCCATATTGAGTAATTTGGTAGCCCATTTCAGTACACTTAACTTCTTTTTAGAAAACTAGTATTACTTAATAAGCCATACTCTGCCTTGAAGTGACCTAACAAGGAGTTTGGATAAAGCCTTTTGGATAACTCTAAAGCAGAGGATGATGGCAAATCTACTTATTTGTAATTAACTGTTACTTAGAGGTCCAGTGTATTTTTTTCACCTGCAAATATCTTCTTTCCTACTAGAAGTTTTTAGTCTATGTCTCTATTATTTGAATTTATTAGATGCATGATAGATTAAATTAATATATTTCCAAAATAAAGAACTATGTTTTTGACATCATTCACTGCCTAAAATTCTTTCTTGGCTATTTCTAAAATAAAACTGTTATTTTTTCCAAATTGTGGGATATGAAATAAAATAACTATGGTGGGCATATACCCTTATTTTCCTAAAATTTGTATGTAGAGTTTTTTAAACAAAAATTGAAACAAAACCCTATGAAATAGGAATAAAGTGTTGAATGTAAAAGTTTAAACTTTTAAATTCACAGGTCTCAAGATCCCTTATTTGTAAAGCTAACATAATTTCATCACCTTTCTTTCCCTCCTTAAGACTTTTCATTACTTTATTTTTAGAAGCTTATTTTGGGCATGATAAGATGAAGACAAAAATTTTAGCTATGTAGCTGAGGAAGAAAATCAATTTAAGACAAACTGTCTCTTATATAGAAAAAATAATGGTTGAACTATTATAGTGCAATTTGTTACTTGACTGCAAGTATACCCCTGCAAAAAAGAGGAATATGATTTCACGCTAAATGGTGGCAGCCTCTGGAGAATCAACTTGGGCAAATCAAACCAAATGACCTAAGTATGTACACCAGCAACGTTATCATGACTTTTATTTAACTAATTTTATTCAAACAGGCAGAACTTCATAGATTCTCCAGTTTGGTTGCTTTAAAATGTTATTGTTGGGCATTATCCCAGGACTCCATGGGTAAGGCTGTTAAGTGTCAGCTCTATTCCCACTTCTAGGCCACCCCCCTCAGAGTCTCTTTCTTGCTCTCAGCAGGGTCCCTAGGGATTCAGCACTCATTCCTCTACTACTTACAGCTGTCATCACCTGCTCTATTTCCTGGGGTTCCTCCTCCGCCCCATCCCACCTAAGACTGACTGTGGTCTGACCCAGTTTCTCTAGCTTCCCCCCTTCCTTTCTGTCTCTGAAAATAAGTGTGAAGCCTGTTTACACACTAAGGACACAGAGTACTGGGACGGAACCTACAATCCAGCCGTCCTTGCCTTTGTCATAAACACATCCTTCGTGGGAGAAGCATCAACTCTGACATGCCTGACTTCCCCTTAGAATCCATAAAGAATAAAACCGGTGCATTTATTTAACTTCTCTTTAAGCTACTTCCCTTTTCAGCTAGTACCACTTTCCCTAGAGTGGCTGCTTACTGCATTCGCAATAATTGTTGACATGAAATAAACAACAAAATCCTGAGCTGCTGCCAAATGGTGTCTAAGTAAGCAAGCACTCTTCACTTTGCTACCCTGACCAGCTACACCCCTGTACACCATGTACAGTCAGCAGCCTGGCCTCTGTAGGCATCTGAGTTTTCCCTTCCTGCCTTAGATCTCTCTCAACTGAATGCTTATCAAGAACAGCCCCCCCAACCAAAAAAAAAAAGAATTAGCCAATCATGTAAATTTCTACTGTTTACTATTAAAAGAGTACTATCTGGAGTTCATAAGTAGTGTATTGGAGCCTTGATTTCTCATAGATGGGAAAACAGGACCCTCTGCACATGGGTTTAGCTCTTTAACTCTTTGACTCTTCTTACCACACCCACACCAGAGGCCACTGGTAACAATATGTGGCCAGTACCTAAACTCTCAGCCAGGTAAGGATTCGAGGTCTCTTTCCTTTAGTCTGCTTGGAACCATCTCACATACTAGCTCTCCTCCAGTCCCAAGCTGACTGAATTTGAATTCTGGCTTCTGCTTATTTTTACTCATTTGGATTTAACTGTTAAGTTTTAGTTCTTTTTTTCCCTTGGAACTGACCTGGTAATGCCATAGAATACTGCCTCTGGCAATTTCCTTTGACCCAGCAGGGAAATTAGATTAAATCCTTTCAAGAGCAGAGGCCATGATGTATCTCTCTTATCCATGGGGACAGTATAGTGGGCACTCATTATCAAATTTTGTTGTTAATGATGATGGGGTTGAGATTATGGCTTTGAGAGCTAGTTCTGCTTTAAGAAAGCACAACATAAGTCTTCATCTTTGCAGTGATATGATAGATTTATAATCAGCCTAAAGGGGGACAACAAGGGGGAGTGACTACGATCAGGAACTCTGGAGCCAGACTTCCTGCACTCAAATCCTTGTCACTTTGTAGCTATGTGACCTTGACCAAGTTACTTAGCTTCTCTAGGCCTCTATTTCCTTATCTTAAACTGGGTATAATGACAATACTTACTTCCTAGGGTTGTTATGAGGCTTAAATGAGTTAACATTAGTGATAAACTTAGAACAGTCTCCTGAATTTAGAACATAATAAGCACAAAACTGTTTAAGCAAAAAGTAATTTTTATTCATTTAGTTATTTTTGGCTGCGTTGGGTCTTCGTTGCTGCACGCGGGCTTTCTCTAGTTGCAGCGAGCGGGGGCTACTCTTCGTTGCATTGCGTGGGCTTCTCATTGCAGTGGCTTCTCTTGTTGCGGAGCACCATGGGCTCTAGGAGCGCGGGCTTCAGTAGTTGTGGCATGTGGGCTGTAGAGCGCAGGCTCAGTAGTTGTGGCGCATGGGCTTAGTTGCTCCGTGGCCTGTGGGATCTTCTCAGACCAGGGTTCGAACCTGTGTCACCTGCATTGGCAGGCGGATTCTTAACCACTGTGCCACTAGGGAAGTCCAAAAGATAATTTTTAAAATAAACAACTGATCTACTTCTACCATCCTAGGTCATATTAAAATACTATAATTTGGAACAGGTGGGATATGTTTTTTTTTGCGTGTGGCTCAACCAGGTTCCAGAATGAATTTAATTTAATTATAATTGCTTTGCTTATTATTGAATGCTTTCAGTTTCAGCTTCCAATCACTAATGACAGTCATACAGTGGATAATTAGGTGTGATGTAGATTACTCTAAAGCTTAGGAATGAGGGTTTTTTTTTTTAAACAAAGTTCCTGTAGAAACAGAAATATCAAGACTTCCCTGGTGGTGTAGTGGTTAGGAGTCCGCCTGACAATGCTGAGGACACAGGTTCGAGCCCTGGTCCAGAAAGATCCCACATGAAGCAGAGCGGGTGGGCCCGTGAGCCACAACTACTGAAGCCTGCATGCCTAGAGCCCATGCTCCGCAACGGGAGAGGCCTGCGCACTGCAGTGGGGAGTGGCCCCTGCTCGCCACAACTAGGGAAGACCCGAACACAGCAATGAAGACCCAATGCAGCCAAAAATAAAATAAATAAATTTATTTTTTAAAAAACCCCCCAAAACCCAGAAATATCTTTCACATAAAATAGATACGTAGAAAGTATGTTTATTTAAGTATGGTAGAAGCATTTAAGGTGTTTATTTAAAATTTTTTTCTATATTTTTCTTTACAGATTAAGAATTACCAATATATTGACAACACCCTAAAAAGGAACAATCAGAATAAATCATTGTACATCCTTAAAATGGTCTACTATGCAGCTGTTTAAAAGAATGCAGTAAATTTATATATATTAATAGGGAACAGCCACCCAGCTACATAAAAAAAGAAAGCTAGAACAGTATGTATGGTATGCACATATGCTTTTGTAAAAATCCTATTAAATGGGTCACACTCAAAATAAGGTATAAGTAAACAGCAACTTTACTTCTTCCCTTTAGTATCTCTTTAAACCTTGGAGGAAATCTTGTGCAAGATCATAATTTTTTTGGTCACTCAGAAAAATAAAGTCTCTTGAATGCTTTTATTTCCAATAATGGTTTCATTTCTGTAATTCAATTGGTCAGTCCAGTGAAATAACTGAAACTCCAAACCCCTCTGTAAATTAGAACTTATCCTTCCTCCAGCTCAGCTTGGCTGTAAGCCTGAGGAATGGGCAGGCTGGGAGGCTTCCTAACTTCTCAGCCTTGGGCCACTACTGCCTCTTGCCTGCTTCTCTAAGCTGCTTTGACTCCTCAGGGTTAAAAGAATAGGGAGAAGTAAAGGATGGAAAAGGTCATACCTGGCTGATAAACAGGTAATTCTAGTTGTGGCCTTCTAGGAGTAGCAGATTCTGGCTGTGATTCTTGATCTCTTGTATTCTTGTATTCTTGTATTCCTAGATTCCCCCATCTAGGAACCTCCAATTGCAATTTCTGTGATGTGGTGGATGCTTTTCTCAGGCAGGCCACTTACACCTCTTACCCTCAGCCCTTGTATGTCTGATGTTTACTCTCTCTCTCTCTCTCTCTCTCTCTCTCTCCCTCTTCTGGGGTCTCATGCCCCTCCAGACAGCCCAGTTGGGCAATGTTAATTTTTTAAAATTTTTATTGGAGTATAGTTGATTTACTATGTTGTGTTGGTTTCTGCTGTACAGAGAAGTGAATCAGTTATACACATACATAGATCCAGTCTTTTTTAGGTTCTTTTCCCATATAGGCCATTATAGAATATTGAGTAGAGTTCCCTGTGCTATACAGTAGGTCCTTATTAGTTATCTATTTTATATTGGGCAATGTTATTTTTAAGCCAATTTCAACCTGGGTTTTGCCCATGAATCCACTTGGTCCTCATATCAATGCAGCTCACTCTCAGGGAAGCTTGGCCTCTCCATTCTCCACTTCTTCAGGCCTAAAGACATAACTTCTCACCTTAGATTCCCCAGGTGTGCATCAGACACCATTCCAGCATGTCCCCACCCCACTAACTGTGAGGGATGCTATCCAGCCCAGACCTAGAAGTGGTCTCTTTGAAGGCTTCGTTTTGCTTTAATGTAAGGGGAAACACTGTTCTCCTGACACCCATGGACATGAGGAATAACAAAATCCTCTCCAAAGAAAATCCCCCTCTCAGGTCACTTCAGCTTCAAGCCTTTAATACCATCAAAACTGGCTAAGGTTTGCAAAGCTAGTTTTTGTTTGTTTGTTTGTTTGCGGTACGCGGGCCTCTCACTGTTGTGGCCTCTCCCGTTGCGGAGCTCAGGCTCCAGACGCGCAGGCTCAGCGGCCATGGCTCACGGCCCAGCCGCTCCGCGGCATGTGGGATCTTCCCGGACCGGGGCACGAACCCGTGTCCCCTGCATCGGCAGGCAGACTCTCAACCACTGCGCCACCAGTGAACCCCAGCAAAGCTAGTTTTTGATTCTCACCTTTGTAAGGCCTGTTTGAAACGTGGCCACTCTCCTTGGAATGTGAATGTATGTGGTAGCTACTATTTGCTCTCAACCTTTGAGGCTGTAGCTGAAACTAAGACAGAAAGTGTCTCATTGTAACATCTTACTTAACTTACATATCCAGAGAATACTTCTTCAAGGGTACCCAAGAGACAGGTGCTTGCCTCCAGGAGACTGAGGGGCTGCGGGTGAGAGATATAGAGGGAGACATTTCACGGTATAGACTCTTGTACCTTTAAAATTTTGTACCATGGGCATTTGTTACCTATTCCATATGTATAATAATCTTATCCTAAGATGCTTCCTCTTGTAAAGTCAGAGCAAAAACACACTAAAAAATGATGGTTGGTTTTTTTGTTTAATAAATTTATTTATTTTTGGCTGCGTTGGTTCTTCCTTGCTGCACCCGGGCCTTCTCTAGTTGCGGCAAGCCAGGGGCTACTCTTCTTTGCGGTGTGCTGGCTCCAGGCGCGTGGGCTTCAGTAGTTGTGGCTCACAGGCTCTAGAGAGCAGGATCAGTAGTTGTGGTGCACGGGCTCTGTTGCTCCACGGCATGTGGGATCTTCCTGGACCAGGGCTCGAACCCGTGTCTCCTTGCATTGGCAGGCACATTGTTAACCACTGCGCCACCAGGGAAGTCCCGATGGTTGTTTTTTAAAAGCAAAATTATAACTCAAGGCACGAAGTGAAGAATTGTTGTAATTATATAGATTACCAAACCAAGAAAGGCAATTTATCTTTAATTCTCCAAGTATCTCAGTTCTGTGTTTTGTTAGGACTAAATTATATTGTCTCAATTCTTCACTGCTTATTTCTGCCTTCCTGGTACCACTGAAATGATAAATTATGTTTGACTCAGTTGTACTTAAATTCTGTTTAACATTTGAGTTTGAGTTATAGAAGTGTAAAGTTGGAAGGAAACTTAAAAAGTATTATTTGACTGTTCTTTAAGTCATGAATGAAAAGCTGAGGCCTCCATAGTAAGTAATCACAACAGAAACATACTTCAGTAAGTCTTTGGAGTGCAAGGAAGCCTGCCTGTTTTTTTTGTCGTGTGTGTGTGTGTGTGTGTGTGTGTGTGTGTGTGTGTGTGTGTTGTTTTTTATTTAAAGCAAGTGTTGAAGATAAATGAGAGTATTTACTGCATTATATAATCAGTGATAGCGATTGTTCCTGCCTTGTGTTACCCTTAGGGTAGGACTCAGTACTTCCCTTTATATCTCAAAAGAAAATCTATTCTACAAGGCAATAGAAGGAAGGTTTTGTAGAGAAGATGGGGTTGGAGGGTTGCATGATATAACACACAGTAAAATTTAATAAAAACCGCCATTAACCAGTTCTGTTCACTCCCCAAGTTCATCTCCAGACACCAGCTACCTCCTCTCCCTTCTAAGTCATTTTTTGAGGCAGCCTTGTCAGGTGCACCTGGTTATAATCTGCTTTATAGCCCCTGGGATCATCCCTCCAAACTCATAAATCTCTCTTTTTTCTCCTGCAGGGCAAGTCAGCTCTCTTCTGGTTTCTTCACACCTAAAATCCTGTTCACCTAATAATATACTTCCATTAGAAGAAAGCAAGTAATAAACAAAATTTGAAAATCTTCTTTGTCTCAACACAAAATTTTTTTCTTGTCACCTTGAAAGAAAGCAACAATAAGTAACACAGAATCATGTTTCTATAGTTGAGGACATTGGGTGTCTCAAAACCCCAGACTATTAGAGGTAAAAAGATCCTGATTTCATAGATGAAGAAACTGATACCTAGAACAAGATCCATGAAAGACTGTTAGTTATCCTCCAAAATGTTTCTCCATCTTCCAAAGTAATAGATTTATAGCTTGGTATGGTCACATGACTAAATTCTTACCAATGGAATGGGAACAGAGGTGAGTTGTGCAGCTTCTAAATCACAAAAACATCATAATATTCTAAATGTGGTCCTTGGGCTGGTAACATCAGCATCAGAACTTGTTAGAGTAAGCCCCACCCCAGATGTACTTCATCAAAGTCTGAAGTTTAACAAGATGACCAAGATATTCACATTTATTTTAAAGTTTGGGAGGAACCGCTTAGAAGATAGCGGAGCTACAAGATGGAAGGAATCAGGGTCCCTGATTGTTAAGAGCTGGACTCCCCTAACAACCACCTGCTTTTTCCCCCAATTTTTTTATTGTGGTAAAATACACATAACAAAACTTACCATCTTAACTATTTTAAAGTGTACACTTCGGGGGTATTAAATACATTCATATTGTTGTGCAACCATCACCACCACCCATCTCCGGAACTCTCTTCATTTTGCAAAACTGAAACTCTATACTTCCCCATTCTCCCTTCCCCCAGCTCCTGGCAACCACCATTTTACTTTCTGCTGGATGCACCTACTTTGGAGCTATTAAGAGAGAGAGAGAGAAAAACAAACTTCTAACTTATTTAAGCCACTATGGTTGGGGGGTGTGCTACTCAGATTCCCCTGCTGTAGGACTGAAACACTCATTTCCTCAGCTGCTACAAGTACTGGCAGATGACAGCCTTATCTGAGCCTCTCTCCAGAAATTGCCCTTGACTGAAGGGAGATACCTCACCCAAAGGCTTCCCAGGGTCAGCCATTCCAGATCCAATGGATACAACTTGGAATAACTCAGAAAAATCATTCCAGCTACAAAGCTTCCTTGAGTTATTGAGACTGCATAACAGTTCAACTTTTCACTCTGCCTAATTCTGCTTCCTTTACTCCTCCACAGGGTTGATCTTGTGAATACTCCCCAATAAACCCTCATTTATTATCCTTGGCCAGGGATAAGAACTATCATAATGGGGAAAACCATACCTCTAGATCTAGCAGCCAAGATAATAAATAAAAAATAATATCATGTTCTTGGGGGTGATGATAAAGATTGTTGGCTTCATAGTCACTTTTTTAAAATTTATTTTTTATTAAAAATTAAAAAAAATTTTTGGTTGCATTGGATCTTCGTTGCTGTGTGCGGGCTTTCCCTAGTTGCGGCGAGTGGGGGCTACTCTTCATTGCAGTGAGCGGGCTTCTCACTGAAGTGGCTTCTCTTGTTGCAGAGCACAGGCTCTAGGCACACTGACTTCAGTAGTTGTGGCATGCAGGCTCAGGACTTGTGGCTCGCGGGCTCTAGAGCACAGGATCAGTGGTTGTGGTGCATGGGCTTAGTTGCTCCACAGCATGTGGGATCTTCCCAGACCAGGGCTCAAACCCGTGTCCCCTGCGTTGGCAGGTGGATTCTTAACCATTGTGCCACCAGGGAAGCCCCATAGGGTCACTCTAATGAGACCTAAAGGGTGCAGAGGTGGTTGTCCCCGCAATATCTCCATTTCTAAAAACTACCAAAATGTCTTTCAAAGTGTCTGTGCCATGTGCCATGTTACCATCTGCAATGTTTAAGAGTTCCAGCTTATCACTTAGCTTTGGTCTTGGTTTTGTTTTTGTTTTTTAGCCATTTGGTGCATAGTTGATTTTAAATTGTATTTCCTTAATGACTAATGATGTTGAGCATCTTTTCGTATGCTTATTTTCCATTTGTATGTCTTCTTTGATAAAGTGTTTGTTCAACTCTTTGCCCATTTTTTAAATTGGACTGTTTATTTTCTTATTAAGTCTTGAAAGTTCTTTGTGTATTTTGGGTACAAGTCTTTTATCAGATATGTGCTTTGCAAAATTTTCTACAAATCTGTGGCCTGTCTTTTCATCTTTAACAGTGTCTTCAACATTTTTCCAAAGAAGATGTACAGATGGCCAACAGGCACATGAAAAGATGCACAACATCACTAATCATCAGAGAAATGCAAATCAAAATCACAACGAGGTATCATTTCATACCTGTCAGAGTGGCTATCATCAAAAAGTCTACAAATAACCAGTGTTGCAACACATGAAAGGATGCTCAACACCACTAATCATTAGAGAAATGCAAATCAAAACTATAATGAGGTAGCACCTCACACCAGTCAGAATGGCCATCATCAAAAAATCTACAAGCAATAAATGCTGGAGAGGGTGTGGAGAAAAGGGCACCCTCTTGCACTGTTGGTGAGAATGTGAATTGATACAGCTACTATGGAGAACAGTATGAAGGTTCCTTTAAAAATTAAAAATAGAGTTACCATATGACCCAGTAATCCCACTACTGGGCATATACCCTGAGAAAACCATAATTCAAAAAGAGTCATGGAGGCTTCCCTGGTGGCGCAGTGGTTGAGAGTCCGCCTGCCGATTCAGGGGACACGGGTTCGTGGCCCGGTCCGGGAAGATCCCACATGCCGCGGAGCGGCTGGGCCCGTGAGCCATCGCCGCTGAGCCTGCGCGTCCGGAGCCCGTGCTCCGCAGCGGGAGAGGCCACAGCGGTGAGAGGCCCGCGTACCGCAAAAAAAAAAAAAAGAGTCATGTACCACAATGTTCATTGCAGCTCTATTTATAGTAGCCAGGACATGGAAGCAACCTAAGTGTCCATCGACAGATGAATGGATAAAGAAGATGTGACACATATACACAATGGAATATTACTCAGACATAAAAGGAAATGAAATTGAGTTATTTGTAGTGAGGTGGATGGACCTAGAGTCTGTCATACAGAGTGAAGTTAAGTCAGAAAGAGAAAAATAAATACCGTATGCTAACACATATATATGGAATATAAAACAAAAAAAAGAAAAAAATCGTTCTGAAGGACCTAGGGGCAGGACAGGAGTAAAGACACAGACACAGAGAATGGACTTGAGGACACGGGGAAGGGGAAGGGGAAGTTGGGACGAAGTGAGAGAGTGGCATGGACATATATACACTACCAAACATAAAATAGATAGCTAGTGGGAAGCAGCCGCATAGCACAGGGAGATCAGCTTGGTGCTTTGTGACCACCTAGAGGGGTGGGATAGGGAGGGTGGGAGGCAGACGCAAGAGGGAGGAGATATGGGGATATATGTATATGTATAGCTGATTCACTTTGTTATAAAGCAGAAACTAACACACCATTGTAAAGCAATTATACTCCAAGAAAGATGTTAAACAATAAAATAAGGGTGGGATAGGGAGGGTGGGAGGGAGGGAGATGCAAGAGGGAAGAGATATGGGAACATACATATATGTATAACTGATTCACTTTGTTATAAAACAGAAACTAGCATATCATTGTGAAGCAATTATACTCCAATAAAGATGTTAAAAAAATAATAAAATAAAATTCAGATATGCAGTGTAAAAAATAATTAAATAACAAGTGTTGGTGAGGATGTGGAGAAAAGGGAACCCTAGTACACTGTTGATAGGAACACAAATTGGTGCAGCCACTATGGAAAACAGTATGGAGGTTTCTCAAAAAATAAAAATACCAAAGGATCCAGAAATTGCACTCCTGGGTATAAATCTTAAAAAAATGATAACACTAATTCAAAAAGATACATGCACCCCAGTGTTCAAAGTAGCATTAATTACAATAGCCAAGGTATGGAAGCAAACTAAATGTCCATCAACAGATGAATGGAGGGACTTCTCTGGCAGTCCAGTGGTTAAGACTCTGTGCTTCCACTGCAGGGGGCGAGGGTTTGATCCCTGGTCAGGGAATTAAAATCCCACGTGCTGGAGGGTACAGCAAAAAAAAGAAAAAAAACCCAGATGAATAGATAAAGATGTATTTTTTATATATATATATATATATATATATATATATATATATATATATACTATAGAATATTATTCAGCCATAAAAAAGAATGAAAATTTGCCATTTGCAACACATAATATCTCACTATTATGCCTAGTGAAATAAGTAAGACAGAGAAAGACAACTACTGTATGTTATCATTTATATGTGGAATCTAAAAATTACAACAAATGAATATAACAAAACAGAAACAGACACAGATATAGAGAACAAGCTAGTGGTTACCAATAGGGAGGGAGAAGGGGGAGGGATAAGATAGAGGTAGGGGATTAAGAGGTGCAAACTACTATATATAAAATAAAAAAGCTACAAGGATATATTGTGCAGTACAGGGAATATAGCCAATATTTTATAACTTTATATGGAGTATAATAACTTTAAATGGAGTGTAATCTATGAAAATACTGAATCACTATATTGTACACCTGAAACTAATATAGTGCTATAAACTGACTACACTTCAATTTTTTAAAAAGTATCTTCTGCAGAGCATAAGTTTTTAATCCTAATAAAATCCAACTTAACAGTTTTTTCTTTCATGGACCGTGCTTTGTTGGTATTTTCACCTCTTCCCACGAATCACAAATGTTCTTAATGGCATCTAGAATGGTAAATCCTTTCCAGAAGGTTTTCAACTTACTTTATCCAGATCCATTAGAGGAACCACTATCTACGGCAGCTACAGCTTGATAAAATGTAAGTAATAAGACTTGAAAGTTGTAAACGACTCCTTGAATACATGGGCTACAGAATGGATGTTGTGTTAGCAGGCATGAAAGCAACATGAATCTCATGTCCATCTCCATCAGAGCTCTTGGGTGACTAGGTGCATTGTCAGTGAGCAGTATTATTTTGAAAGATATTTTTTTTTCTGAGCAGTAGGTTTCAGCAGTGGACTTAAAATATTCAATAAACCATGTATAGACATATGTGCTCGTATCCAGGCTTTGTTGTTCCATTTATAGAGCACAGGCAGAGTAGATTTAGCATAATTCTTAAGGGCCTGGGGTTTTCAGAATGGTAAAGGAGCATTGGCTTCAAGTCATCAGCTGTATTAGCCCCTAACAAGAGTCAGCCTATCCTTTGAAGCTTTGAAGCCAGGCATTGACTTCTCTCTAGCTATGAAAGTCCTAGGTGGCATCTTCTTCCAATATAAGGCTATTTTGTCTACATTGAAAATCTGTTGTTCAGTGTAGCCACCTTCATTTGTCATCTCAGCTAGATCTTCTGGATAACTTGCTGCAGCTTCTACATCAGCAATTACTGCTTCACCTTGTGCTTTTTTTTTTTTTTTTTTTTTTTTTTTTGCGGTATGCGGGCCTCTCACTGTTGTGGCCTCTCCCGTTGCGGAGCACAGGCTCCGGACGCACAGGCTCAGCGGCCATGGCTCACGGGCTTAGTTGCTCCGCGGCACGTGGGATCTTCCCGGACCAGGGCACGAACCCGTGTCTCCTGCATCGGCAGGCGGATTCTCAACCACTGCGCCACCAGGGAAGCCCACCTTGTGCTTTTATGTTACAGAGATGTCTTTTTTCCTTAAACCCCAAGAACCAACTTCTGCTAACTTCAAACTTTTCTTCTGAATCTTCCTCATCTCTCTCAGCCTTCATAGAATTGAAGAGAGTTAGGGCCTTTCTCTGGCTTAGGCTTTGGCTTAAGGGAGTATTGTGGCTTGTTTGATTTTCTGTCCAGACCACTCAAACTCTCTCCATGTCAGCAAAAAGGCTGTTTCGCTTTCTTATCATTCGTGTGATCACTGGAGTAGCACTTTTAATTTCCTTCAAGAACTAGTACCTGTTTCATAGGGTTGATGCAAAGATTAAATGATATAATATTTAATATGTAAGGTAAAACCCTGGCACATAACCAGACTCAATAATATTAACTGGCATTATCATTATTTCTGCATGGCTCTGGCATCTAAGGAGTCTCCCTCTTTCTTTGCTTCAACTTATCCTCAGCCTTGGCGTCCCATTCAGACTAGGCAACCCTGATTCCTGAGAGTTCATTTTAATCCAATTACTCAAGCTGAAAACCTTGGCTGGCAAATGGAAGGGAGAACATTAGGGTTTCCTGGTATATGTGCCACATAGAGATTTCCTTGAGTCTCATAGGTATTCAACATGTGCACACAGCAATTGCACACATGACTATATAAAATGGAGAACCGTTCATTTGTGCCTCAAGTGTCATTATCACTACATTATCAGGAAGGCAGTTTTTCTTTGAAGGCAGTAGATCTAAAAGGGTTATCGCTGTTTTTCAAATACAAATACATCATAACATCTCCTTTACTATCCTGAAATAAAATTCATTGGTACAATAACCCATTCACACATGTGATTAAAAAAAATGAAGGCCCCAAGTTGAATATAAAAGAAAAATGAAGGGAAAGTATTTTATAATACAATAAGTATTTTGGTGTATCAATATTCAAGCATGACCACATTATGAGACAATGAGGCAATGGGATATTTGCACCTGTGCCTAGGATCTTGCGTGTAAGAGCTATAAATGAAGGCTGCTGCAGTTGTGTTTAACTAGTGACTTGAATGTTGGGAGAACTGTGATTGTCAGTGATTTTTTTTTTTTTTCTGAAATGGTGAAACATTCTTTGTGAAACTCCAAACAAACCAAAACACAGCCTTCCCTCATTTTACCTAAAAGGTGTGTTTCTAGAAAATTCAGTGTGTATTGGAACTGGGGGAAAACTCTGTATTTATATGGAAAATTAAAGTTGGTTCTAGGCTCAGGTAATTATGAGCAGATATTTCACTAATATCTTGAGAGACATCAAAAGTTGTGAGGGGACTTCCCTGGTGGCGCAGTGGTTAAGAATCCGCCTGCCAATGCAGGGGACATAGGTTCGAGCCCTGGTCCAGGAAGATCCCACATGCTGCGGAGCAACTAAGCCCGTGTGCCACAACTACTGAAGTCCGCGTGCCTAGAGCCCGTGCTCCGCAACAAGAGGAGCCACTGCAATGAGAAGCCCATGCACTGCAACGAAGAGTAGCCCCCACTCGCCACAACTAGAGAAAGCCCATGTGCAGCAAGAAAGACCCAACGCAGCCAAAAATAAATAAATACATTTATAAACAAACAAAACCCCAAAGTTGTGAAGGACGCAGGATAATTCTTTAAAGTGGACAGCATCCTTGGCAACAATCCATTAGATCCCAGCAGGGCTTCTAATTATTATGAATCTAAAGATGAAGTCAAATGGCCCTGGAGAAGTTCCACCTGCTTTGAGAACCACAGCTTTAAAGAAAATGTTATCATTCTGTATGTTTTTATTATGTCAGGACAGGGGCACTGAAAATTTCCCAGAAATTTTGTCTTCAATGTAACAATTATTTTACACCATTTATCACCACTTTACAAATGAGGAAACAGGCTCATAGAAATTAAGCTACTTATCCCAGGTCACATGGCCAAAGGGGCAGATTTAAACAGTTCCAGCTCTTGGCCTCACCCCACCCTGCTCACTACAACCCCCCACTGGGAATGCATTGAAAACCTGTGGGTGGCTGGCTTGGGGGCCCCATAATGAAATTGCTAGAACTTCAGTCTCCTCCCTTACCTTCATTCCCTGGAAATCTCCTAAATTCTGGTTCCAGGGACTCTGCTGAGCTGAGTATACCTCTGGTCAGTGACCCTCCCTACCTCCTTTCCAAGGCCACTGGCCGCTGTTCAGGTTTTCTGCCGGAGGGGCCTGGCTGAAGTGACAGAAGGATCATCCCATCCCTCACCCTCCATTACTAGGTCACGAAGCAGAGAAGACTTTGCTTCCTGTTGCCTGCAGGGTTTCAAGGAGGCAGCTGCTGTCCTATTTGATTTGGTCTTTACTCTAAATCACTCTCCCTGGGAGTCTGATCTGTGCTCCTGAGGTTGTCTTAGAGGCTCTGTGTCCACCCTCACCCAATAGTGTCCTTCCCTTCCATATCCCAACCATGCTAGTATGCTCTGCTTCTCTTTCCCCTCCCAGGGCTCCTTGTTCCAATTATCTGACTGTATGGGAACTTAAAAGGGGGATCATTATTCAGCGGCTCCTTAGGGGGAGTCTCAGCTCTGGTGGCATATTAACCTCATGCTTCCTCCACTGGAGTTGGCTGGCCACGGCAGTAATATCCCTCAAAATATGCAGCAGTGTGATGGAGAAGCAACAGGGTAAAAGGGGAGTATCTTCTGGGACCCTCAATTTTTCTGAATGGTAAGTGATTTAAAATATCTTAATCTTATGATAAATGTGGAGAATAGAATACAAAATATTCTTGAATGTTTGGGATGAAGTTTGTGATGTAGAGAGATTTCTAGCTTCTAGATGTTCAGTATGCCTATCCTTTCCCCTACCCCTTCCCTCCTCCATCTCACCCTCAGACTATCGGAGCTACACATTCACTTTCCTCTGTCTTAGGGATAGAAACTGGGACAGTGTTGGCTTAAGACATCTATAGTGTAATCAGATGTTTATGGCAACAATCTGCTCTTTGCCCCAACTCCTCCATTCTCACCCCCAAATATGTGCATTCTCAGAAGATGCCCTGCTTTGCCATTCATTTTAGGGTGTCTTGCTGTGTACCCCAGGGCAGGGTCTGACCTTACTTTATATTTGTTTCATACTGGAACCAAATGAAGTGCATTTAGTAAGTGCTCAATAAGTATTAGTTAAATGCAAAGCAATTATACTGCAATAAAGATGTTAAAGGAGGAAAAAAAAGTATTAGTTAAATACATGTATGTATGAATGAATGAATGAATGGAATGCTCTATCTCACCATTAATTCAATGCAAATTAAAATGAGGGATGCCAATTACTACCATTTTATTTGGCAAATGATTTTGAGAGGATAAAATACAGTGTTAGTGTTGTAGAAGTAGGTCTGCCATGTAAGGTACTCTGCAGTTACTCTACAGCACTCAGGAGTCCTGAGTGGGGAGGAAGAACAGCATGCTTATATTCATAGTGAGATTGTACATAGTGAGACTGTATTGTATTGCTGAGGGGCAATTTGGCAACCTGTGCCAATAGTATTTTTGTGCTCTTGACTCAATGATTTATCTTAGGGAAATGAGATATATGTAAAAAGATTTGTTAATGGCTGCATTATTTATAATGAGAAAACTTGGAAACAATCAAATATACAAAATATGGTACTAATTAAGTGAATTGTGGCATATCCACACAATGGGTTATTATAGAATCATAAAATACTACCTTCAAAGAATATTTAAAGACATGGGAAAAAATTCCATAATGTGTGAAATAGACAGGGAGAGAGAGAGAGAGAAAATGAGAGAGAATTTTACCTTAGGAGAAAAAAGAGGGATTTGAAGGTAGATAAAGTATGATTTTTATATTTTGCTCTGTATATTTCTTTTCTTGTTTTTTTTCTTTTTTTTTTTGGTCCGCACCATGCGCGATTTCAATTCCCCAGCCAGGGCAGTGAAAGTGCCAAGTCCTAACCACTGGACCACCAGGGAACTCCTGTATATTTCCTTCTTGTTTGCATTTTTTACAATAAGGATGTGGTCATATAATATTTGCAAAAGGATATTTTTATTAAAAAGAAAGATGAAAACATTTTAAGCAATAAAGGTATTTTTAAAACCAAAGAAATTGATGAAATGGTTTTAGGAGGGGAGATAAGATTTTGAAAAATAATAATATTTTCTAAAGTAAGAGCTCTGAAGACAAAAAGATCTGATAATATATGTTTGACAGGGCGAGGAACTAAATGTCTTTTTCACTTTCTTTAGTGACTTCTAAAAATGAAGTTTTTTTTTTTTTTTTTTGCGGTATGCAGGCCTCTCACTGCTGTGGCCTCTCCCGCCGCGGAGCACAGGCCCCGGACGCGCAGGCCCAGCGGCCATGGCTCACGGGCTTAGTTGCTCCGCGGCATGTGGGATCCTCCCGGACCAGGGCACGAACCCGTGTCTCCTGCATCGGCAGGCGGACTCTCAACCACTGCGCCACCAGGGAAGCCCTAAAAATGAACTTTTTATAAAGTACATTTAAAGTGCATATGAAGTACATTTTGGTGTGTATGTGTTTATTTTGGAGCCTATTCACTTATTATAATTCTCATGAGTCCACAGTATTTTCTCAGCCATTTCAACAAATAAAGCTTTTTAGTGAACGTGAAGCTGATGGCACTAAATATCAGCCATCTAATATTTAGTACTCAAGATACATATTCTGTAAAAATGTGAAACACTTTTTTAAAAAACATTTATTTATTTATTTATTTTAATGGCCACACCACGCAGCATGAGGGAATCCTAGTTCCCCGACCAAGGATCCAACCCATGTCCCCTGCAGTGGAAGCATGGAGTCTTAACCACTGGACCGCCAGGGAAGTCCGTGATATACTTTTCTTTTTCTTTTTTTTTTTTTGCGGTACACGGGCCTCTCACTGTTGTGGCCTCTCCTGTTGCGGAGCACAGGCTCCGGACGCACAGGCTCAGCAACCATGGCTCACGGGCCCAGCTGCTCCGCGGCACGAATCCGCGTCCCCTGCATCGGCAGGAGGACTCCCAACCACTGTGCCACCAGGAAAGCTCCTTGATATACTTTTAATGGTGTTGAATTATATCAGTTAGGAGACTTTCAGCTGTTGATAACAGAATACTTAACTAAAGTTTGGTTAAAACAGTGTTTCTAAGTATGCTACCAGCATTTGGCAGGACTGTTTCCCCCATGGGAGAATATTTAGCATCCTTTCCCTCCAAGCACCAAATGCTACTAGTCATTGATTAAATCAGAATTGCCCTACACATTTCCAAATGCTCCTAGTTGTGCTGCACAACCCCTGGCTGAGGACTACGAGCTTAAATAGTGAGGACATTCATTATTGTCATATGACAAGAAGCTTGAGAAATGGTAGTTCCAAGGTTGATGCAGTTGCTCAAAGATGTCATGAAGAACCCAGGATCCTTCCATCTTTTTGAACTCTGCTACCTACACTATGTTGGTTTTTCACCTTCAGGTTAGCTCCTCATGGTAACAAGATGGCTGCCTCAGCTCCAAGACTAATGTCCTCAAACAATTGTGTCGATAGGCAGAAAAAGGGCGATTTCTCTTCATGGGTCTCTTTTTATGAGTAAAATAAATTTTCTTTAGAGATCCCTCAACAAACTTCCCAAAAAGTCCCATAACAAGGATTGGGTATTTGCCCATGCTCTCCCTACCTGCAGAGATGGAGATAGGGAGAGTGTTATCTGGCATTTGCTCCTTCCCTATAGGGAGGCAGGCGCTGTGGTCAAAGTGAATGGCTATTGGTATTCTAATGTCTTCAGACCTCCTTCCTGAAGAAAAAGACAGAACTGTCTTCCCAGTCAAGTAAGTCTTTGTGGTCTGGAAAAGACTAAAGTTCAAAAACTTACTGCTTTTTGTTCCCTTACTTCATCATATTCCCATTTTTTTTATAGTCGATTGGATTCAACAAGAACTCTGGAAGGAAACAGCATGGGGACTAAATGAATGAGGCTTCAGGAGGCCATATTTTAGGCAAGAAGGTTTAAAGTCTGCAGCTGATGTTTAACATATTTACTCTAGCTTTATTTTTCTCCCAGGGGTTTGAGCTGGCATAGTTGTAGTAGTATAATAGTGGCTCTGGATTATGCCCTCTGGAATATTCTAACTCTGACAAATGGCGGCAATGTGGTTAAGTTTCTTCATCTACAGGCACTGAAAACAAACAAGTATCTCTGCCCTCCTGGAGCTTACATTTTAGCAGAGAGATATATGTAATATTAAGATAGACTTAATAAAGTATGTAGCACATTAGAAGATGATTACTATAGAAAAATAGAGTACGGATATCTGGTATATGGGGGGGGCAGTATTGCAGAATGGTCAGAGGTAGCTTTACTGAGAAGGTGATATGTCAGCAAAGATTTGAAGGAAGAGAAGGAGTGAACCATGTGGACATATGGGTGAAGGGTATTCCAAGAAGAGGAAAGCTAGGTCCTAAGGCAAAAGTACTAAGGCAGGGGCTTCCCTGGTGGCGCAGTGGTTGAGAATCCGCCTGCCGATGCAGGAGACGCGGGTTCGTGCCCTGGTCCGGGAAGATCCCACGTGCCGCGGAGCAACTAAGCCCGTGAGCCATGGCCGCTGGGCCTGCGCGTCCGGAGCCTGTGCTCCGCAACGGGAGAGGCCACAACAGTGAGAGGCCCGCATACCGCAAAAAAAAAAAAAAAGTACTAAGGCAGGAGAGTGACTGGTACTGGTATCAACAGCAAAGATATTAAAGTGGCTGTGTCTGGGTGAAGTGATTGAAAGGGAGAAAAGTAGGAGATAAAGTCAGAGAAACGAGAGGAGCACAGATGATGTCAAGCCTTTTGGCCATTGTTAGGACTCTAGCTTTTATTTTGAGTATGATGGGGAGACATTGGAGGATTTTAAGCAGAGGAGAGACATGATCTGACAGGATTTAAAAGGATCCCTCTGAATATTTTCCATGTGTTGAGAATAGACTGGAGGAGAGGCAAGGGGAAAAGCAAGGAAGTCAGTGAGGTGCCTATTGTAGTCATCTGGGCACAAGATGGCTGGGACCAGGGTGCTAGCAATGGAAGAAGTGAGAAGTGGTCAAACTCCGGACATTTTTTTTTTTTTGCGGTGCGCGGGCCTCTCAACGCTGTGGCCTCTCCCGGTGCGGAGCACAGGCTCCGGACGCGCAGGCTCAGCGGCCATGGCTCACGGGCCCAGCCGCTCCGCGGCATGTGGGATCTTCCCGGACCGGGGCACGAACCCGCGTCCCCTGAATTGGCAGGCGGACTCTCAACCACTGCGCCACCAGGGAAGCCCAGGACATATTTTGAAGGTAAAATTGGCAGGATGTCCTGATAGACTGTATGTATGACTCCCAGGGTTTTGTCCTGAGCAATTGGAAGGATGAAGTTGCCGTCAACTGAGAAGTGACTGTAGGTAGAGCCAGTTTGGGAAGGAATATCAAAAGTTTCATTTTGAACATGTTCGTTTTGAGACGCTTGTAAGACATTCAAGAGGAGACGTCAATTAGCTGGTTGGCTATACGATTCAATAGTTTTATCGATAAGTCTTAACTAAGGATACAAACTGCATGCTGAAGCCTTTAATTCAGTGCCCGGAAAATGGTAAATGCTCAATAATGTTAACTACGATGATGATGATATTTTCATCACTCACCTCTGAAGGCATTCTGACTCCCAGTTTAACCATTCCATCCCTTTAATTCAGCAAAAATAAAATTGGGTTTTATACTACTCCACCTTGATTTTTATTTATAGCACAAACAAAAAAGTACAACATTAGAGCAAACTTTAAAAAGAAATGAAAGCCTCAAAATCTCACTCTCTAACCATATTGTTTTTAGTTTTCCTTTTGTCTCATTTTGAAAACATAATTTAAAATAGTTGAATCATGGTGTATGCATACATATGTATCCTGGTTACTTCAAGTAACATTATCCTATAAGCTATTTTGCAAGTTGCTACATAGTTTCCATATTTATGATCTTTAGTGGTTACAAAATAATCCGTACTTACTTGTCCCCTTTACTATTGTTGCTCATTTAGACTGTTAACCTATCACTCTTATAAGGAGGGTGTATTGCCAGTAGCAGAAGTACTGGGTCAAAAGCTATGAACATTTTTATAACTCTCAATATATAATACCAAATTATGAAAGACTTGTACCAATTTACAAGGCCAAAGGTTAGATTTTTGCATAAGAAAAAAGAAAGTAAATTCAAACACATGAAACTAGAGTATTTACAAAATAGATTTCCTAATTTCCTTTTAACGAAACTCTATCCACAGATGTTTTCAGCTGGGTTGCACAGGCTAGGCTGATTTTTCTAGCTGACTTGATCTGTGTTACACTTAAATTTTAGCCTCAATTAGAACTTTAGCAAGTTCAATTAGAACTTGCTTGCTGCTAGATACGGCGACTGCACTGATATAATCTTTTTGTTACTTACACTAGATTTGATTTAAAAAATCATTTTATAATTAAGACTCTTTGTATCATACTCTCTTACTCAGATGTTCTAGTTTTAGGTCTAATTCCAGCTGTTTTAATGCACTGGGGGATAAACAGTGATTTAATCTGGCTCCACCCCACTGCTCAGGCCTAGGTTAGCTATTCAAAGATATTTAAGAGGTAGAAGTAACTGGCTTTGTTGATTAACTGAACATCTAATTCCCCTTCCTCTTTTTTTAAAAAATTTATTTATTTGGCTGCACCGTGTCTTAGTTGCGGCATGTGGGATCCAGTTCCCCCACCAGGGATCAAACCTGGGCCCCCTGCGTTGGCAGCGTGGAGCCTTAGCCACTGGGCTACCAGGGAAGTCCCTAAGCCCCCTCTCTGGGTACTGAAGGAAAAACCAGACAAGCTGGTTCAGACTTGGGTTAACTATGCCTCCAGGTAACACTATAAGAGCAGGAACAGTAAAAGCCAGTATACTGGTTTATTCTGGGCACAATAATGTTACTTAACAAACTACCCCAAAACTCAGTGGTTAAATCTCCAATTATTGTCCTCCTCTTCCCTTCTCTTCTCTTCCCTCCTCTTCCTTCTTTGATCATTTCAGTGCTGAAGCTATTAGGTAGGGCTGAACAAGGTGGCACCTATGCCTGGCTGAGTTGGGAGAAGAAGCCATGGCTGCCAGAACAGGGACTGACCAAGGTGGGTGGTGGAGCCTGAGTAAGGTGAAGAAAGTGTCTGCTTGGGGTGTGGTCTACTTGGGGAGTCAAAGCCTGAGCAGGGTAAGAGAGCTTCTGCAGGGGGGAGGGGGTGGTGGCAGAGACGGGGGATGGGTTACATACAGAGGGTTCATAAAATAATGATATTGAGAATAATGGGAGAATGGTTTGTTTTGAAAAAGGAAGGTACAACTATAGAAAGGGAAAAAAAAACAACTAGAATAAATCCTGTGCTATTGGATTGGGGTTGGATGTAGCAATGCGAATTCATGGTTCATATATATATATATATATATATATGTAATATATGTTTATATATATGTGTGATATATATATGTATATGTATGTTCTGGAATTAGATTAGATAGTAGTAATGGTTGCACAGTATAAGAATACATTTTTTTTTTAATGGAAAGAAGGAGAAGATTTATTTTTTAAATTATATTTTATATTATAGTTGATTTATGATGTGTTAATTTTAGGTGTACAGCAAAGTGATTCATTTATTTTTCTATATTTAATTTCTAAAAATAAATTTATTTATTTATTTATTTTTGGCTGCATTGGGTCTTTGTTGCTGCGTGCGAGCTTTCTCTAGTTGTGGCGAGTGGGGGCTACTCTTTGCTGTGGTACTTGGGCTTCTTATTGCATTGGCTTCTCTTGTTGTGGGGCATGGGCTCTAGGCACGCAGGCTTTGGTAGTTGTGGTGAGCGGGCTCAGTAGTTGTGGCTCGTGGACTCTAGAGCACAGACTCAGTAGTTGTGGCACACGGGCTTAGTTGCTCCACGTCTTGTGGGATCTTCCTGGACCAGGGCTTGAACCCATGTCCCCTGCATTGGCAGGAGGATTCTTAACCACTGTGCCACCAGGGAAGTCCCTCATTTATATATATAATTTATCCTTTCTTTTTAAGATTCTTTTCCTATATGGGTCATTACAGAATATTTAGTAGAGTTCCTTGGGCTATACAGTAAGTCCTTGTTGACTATTTATTTTATATATAGTAATGTGTATTTGTTAATCCCAAATTCCTAATTTATCCCTCCCTTTCATGCTTCCACTTTGGTAACCATAAGTTTGTTTTCAAAGTCTGTGAGTCTGTATCTGTTTTATAAATAAGTTCATTTGTATCATTTTTAAAAATTCCACATATAAGTGGTGTCATATGATATTTATCTTTTTCTGTCTGACTTCATTTAGTATGATAATCTCTAGGTCCATCCATGTTGCTGCAAATGGTATTATTTCATTCTTTTTTATGGCTAAGTAATATTCCATTGTATATATGTACCACATCTTTATCCATTCCTCTCTGATGGACTCTAGGTTGCTTCCACGTCTTGGCTATTGTAAATAGTGCTGCAATGAACACTGGGGTGTGTGTATCTTTTCTTTTTTTTTTAACTTTTTATTTTATATTGGAGTATAGGTGATTAACAATGTTTTTTTTTTTTTAACATCTTTATTTGAGTATAACTGTTTTACAATAGTGTGTTAGTTGGTGATTAACAATGTTGTGTTAGTCTCAGGTGTACAGCAAAGTGATTCAGTTATACATATATCAGCACAATACATGTATCTATTCTTTTTCAAATTCTTTTCCCATTTGGGTTGTTACATAATATTGAGCAGAGTTCCCTGGGCTATACAATAGGTCCTTGTTGGTTATCCATTTTAAGTATAGCAGTGTGTACATGTCAATCCCAAACTCCCTAACTATCCCTCCCCCACCACCCTTCCCCACGGGTAACCATATGTTCGTTCTCTAAGTCTGTGAGTCTGTTTCTGTTTTGTAAATAAGTTCATTTGTATCTTTTTTTTTTTTGGTTCCACATATGAGTGATATCATACCATATTTGTCTTTCTGTCTGACTTACTTCACTCCGTATGACAATCTCTAGGTCCATCTATGTTGCTGCAAATTGCATTATTTCATTCTTTTTAATGGCTGAGTAATATTCCATTGTATATATGTACAACATCTTCTTTATTCATTCAAATTATGGATTATTATTATTATTCTTTCTTTTTGAATTATGGTTTTCTCTGGATGCATGCCCAGGAGTGGGATTGCTGGATCCTATGGCAGTTCTATTTTTAGATTTGTAAGGAACCTCCGTACTGTTCTCCATAGTGGTTGTACCAATTTACATTCCCACCAACAGTGTAGGAGGGTTCCCTTTTCTCCACACCTTCTCAAGCATTTATTGTTTGTAGACTATTTGATGGTGGCCATTCTGACCCGTGTGAGGTGATACCTCATTATAGTTTGTTTTTTTTTTTTTTTGCGGTACGCGGGCCTCTCACTGTTGTGGCCTCTCCCTTTGCGGAGTGCAGGCTCCGGACGTGCAGGCTCAGCGGCCATGGCTCACCGGCCCAGCCGCTCCACGGCATGTGGGATCTTCGCGGACCGGGGCACGAACCTGCGTCCCCTGCATCAGCAGGTGGACTCCCAACCACTGCGCCACCAGGGAAGCCCCTCATTATAGTTTTGATTTGCATTACTCTAATAATTAGTGATGTTGAGCATCTTTTCATATGCTTTTTGGCCATCTGTATGTCTTCTTTGGAGAAACATCTATTTAGATACTCTGCCCAGTTTTTGATTGGGTTGTTTTTGTTTTGCTATAGAGCTGCATGAATTGTTTGTATATTTTGGAGATTAATCTCTTGTCAGTTGCTTCATTTGCACATATTTTCTCCCATTCTGTGGGTTGTCTTTTCATTTTGTTTATGGTTTCCTTGCTGTACAAAAGCTTTAAAGTTTAACTAGGTCCCATTTGTTTATTTTTATTTTTATTTTTTTGTGGTACACGGGCCTCTCACTGTTGTGGCCTCTCCCGTTGCGGAGCACAGGCTCCAGATGCACAGGCCCAGTGGCCATGGCCCACGGGCCCAGCTGCTCTGCGACATGTGGGATCTTCCCGGCCCAGGGCATGAACCCGTGTCCCCTGCATCGGCAGGCAGATTTTCAACCACTGCACCACCAGGGAAGCCCTATTTTTGTTTTTATTACTCTAGGAAGTGGATCCAAAAAAGGTATTGCTGTGATTTACGTCAGAGTGTTCTGCTTATGAAGAATATATTAAAAGCCTTTGAATTGTACCCTTTAAAATGGTGAATTTTAAGTTATATGTACTATATCTCAATAAAAATTATATATGTATATTATAGACAGATAGATGAGAGAGAAATAAATATAGATGTAAATATGTGTACACACATACATACATGTATTGCCCAGCTCTGTCCACTGAGAGAACCTAGTAGCAACAAGCATGTCTAGTGACCAGATCCTGATTTTTAAATAACTTTCTCTACTAAAAAGAATTAGGGCTCCTTAAAGAAATGCCTATTTCTAGGTCTGGCACAGGGAAATTACAAGATGATCTTGGGATAGCTTATTGTGTCAGAGTAATGAAGTAGCCAAGGAATGTTAGGGACATGTCAAAGGATGCAGAGGCCAGCTCGAAGGGACTCCCTTTGGCCAAGTCTGGAAAAATTTGAGCATCAAAATAAACAATGAAAGTAACAGATTACAACCTATTGAATAAAATACAAAACTGTATATATAAATCATTGAATAAACCATAAGTTTGATGAGGAATGGGACATTTGCATAGTATTCACAAAATACTTACTAGTTATTTAGAGAAAAATAATAAGTTTATACTGGAGAAGCCTGGCAGACATCACTTAAATCAAAGTGATCAAGTTAACATCATTGGTAATGGGACATATTGAAATCAGGTGTCACTGGACAGGATGAAGTAAGAAGAAAACAGCATCACTTCTGTAATGTTCCTGCCAGAGGGGAAGAGGGCATCCACATGGGTATGTGCCCTGATGGGGAGTATGGAAGCCCAAGTGTGGTGACAAAGGCATCTCTGTAGAGGAAGCCCTGGTGCAAGATGTCAGGACGAGGAGAGCATCAACTTTTGGGGTTGACCTGGTGTGTGGCATCAGAGCCCAAGGGAGGTGCAGAGGGGCAGCCTGAAGTGGGATGTTGGAGCCCAAGTGGGCTGAGGAAGTTGTCCATGCAGGGTGGGTGGCCCACTGTGGAGAGACAGGACCTGAATGGGGAGGAAGGCTTGTGTGTTCAGAAGTGACCTGGCCCAAGGGGTCAAAACCCAAACAAAGTGTCTACCTGGAGAGGAGTCCTGGTGTGGGGTGTTGGAGCCAATTAAGAGGAGCAAAAGCGATGCCTATGCATTTCATATTCACTGCAGAAAAACAAAGACAGAGAAAATCTTGAAAGAAGCCAGAGCAGGGGGAAAAAAATCACCTTAGCTATAGAATTATAGTGGAGTTTTCAACAGAAACCATGTAAGAAAGAATTGAATGGAGTGAAATATTTAAAGTGTGAAAAAATAAAAAATGAAAAACAAATCTATG
This sequence comes from Kogia breviceps, assembly GCF_026419965.1. NCBI lineage: Eukaryota > Metazoa > Chordata > Mammalia > Artiodactyla > Physeteridae > Kogia > Kogia breviceps. The sequence continues at coordinate 25,596,528 of NC_081316.1, read as the reverse complement.
AACCTAATGAATATAGTGAATGATATAGTGATAATATCCAGTGAAATTATCCTTCAAAAGTGATGGAGAAATAAAGATTTTCTCAAACAAATAAAAACGGAGGGAATTTGTTGCAGGAAGGCTTACCCTACAAGAAATGTTGAAAGAAAATTCTCAGCAAAAGGAAAACTATATAGGTCAGAAATTTAGATCTACATAAAGAAAGAAAGAACATTGGAAAAGGAATAAATGATGGTAAAATAAAATATTTTATTTTTCTTTTTAAATTGATTTAATATTGAATAGATAACACTAGTTTTAAAGCAATAATAGTAACAATGTATTGAGTGGTTATAACATATAGCCAAGTGAAATGCATAACAGAAATGTCACAAAGAACAGGAGGGAGGAATTAAGAAAACTCTTTTATAGGGTATCTGCACTACACATGAAGCAGAACAATGTTATATGAAAGTGAACTTACATTAGTTAAAAATGTATATTGTAAACACTAGAGCAACGACTAATTTTTTTTTTGAAGAGTATAATTGAACAGCAACATTCACAAGCAGTGAGTACATCTAGTGCCCAAATATTGGCTTCTAAATACCATTCTCCAGTAAAAGGAACCAGAATTCCTTGAAGAAATGGCTGGTTGCAGTGCTGGTACAAAGGAATTCAAAGATGCATCTGGACTATATTATGTTAAGGAATATTATATTATGCAAGGAATTGTTTGAAGAATAATAGAGACATTTCAAAAAGACACAGAAGCCAGGGTGAATGAGCTCCTAATGGCCAAACTGGGAAAAATTAACCATCTAAATAAAATAATAATAAAAAGAGATAATAAACCATTGAGTAGGGCTTCCCTGGTGGCACAGTGGTTAAGAATCCACCTGCAGGGGACACGGGTTCAAGTCCTGGTCCGGGAAGATCCCACATGCTGCGGAGCAACTAAGCCCGTGAGCCACAACTACTGAGCCTGCTCTCTAGAGCCTGCGAGCCACAACTCCTGAAGCCCAGACGCCTAGAGCCTGTGCTCTGCAACAAGAGAAGCCACCGCGATGAGAAGCTCGCGCACCGCAATGGAGAGTAGCTCCCGCTCACCGCAACTAGAGAAAGCCCACGCACAGCAACAAAGACCCAACGTAGCCAAAAATAAAACAACAACAACAAAAAACCCCCCAAAAGCCAAACCATTGAATAAAATGGAAAATATGAGTTCATATTGTTATAAATGAATGAATTGAGAATTTGGCAAGTAATGGGAAATGTATATAGTTTCAAGAGACTCCTACAACATGTTAATTACAAAGGGAAAAAGAGTAGCTTCACAGTGAAGTCTAGTAAACACCACCTTTGTCAAGTGACCAAAGTGAATATCAACAGTAATGGGAAAATTGAAATTATGTGCCACCTAATACATTGCAACAAGAAGAACAGAGTGTTATTTCAGTCATATTCCTGCCAAACCTGCATAATCTGAACTGATTTATGAGGAAACATCAGAAAAACACAGTTTGAAGGAGATTCTACAAAATAACTGTCTTGTAATTTTCAAAAGTGTCACAATTATGAAAATCCAAGAAAAATTAAGGAACTGTTTCAGGCTAAAGGAGACTAATGAGACATAACAGCTAACTAACTATTGTATGAAATTTTGGGGCGGGGGGCAAGTCAATCTGTATCTCTGAAGAAAAAGGACCTAAATTAAAATGACTGAACTTTAAAGAGCTGCTAGTCATAAACAACACTTCTGGCACTCTGAGGGATCCAGACTGCTGGTTTTAAAATATTTTTAATGATAATTTTATATATTAGCTCTCACTGTAGAATGATAATATTGCAATATTGCTTCTGTCTATAGAGTCTGTATTAATAGTCAGTTAGCCTTATCATAGCAAAGTTCAGCTACCGATTTGTTTTGGCTTTGTTTACTTTCTCTAAGCTTTCCTTTGTAAGCGTTTGGGGATTTTTAAGTACTTGATTCAACAGGATTTTCCTGTATTGTGATAATATAACCAGAGGTGTAAAGAAATCAGTAAATATTTAACAAAAAAAAGAAAATGAATGGGTACACTATTGGGAAGGGCTTATGTTACAAATACTAAGTTTAAATAAAAGCCTAAATTCTTCCCATAACTCCTGATGAGTCCACAAGAATTTAATAATGTTTTAGGGAAGGATTTTACACTGAACTTTGTGTGAATGCTAAACCAGAATTTAAATTGCCTTCAGTTTTAATGAGTAGACATTATAAATGTAAAGAAAAAAAAAGGAAAAAAAGAGGAAGAAGGAATTTTAAAACCATACAATAATGTTGTCTCTCAAACCACAACGTTGTGCAATTACCTTTTGTTTTTTGGGTTTTTTCAAAAGGAGATAATGTGTAGGCACGGACACAAATTTCTTGAGTAACAAATTTCGGAGAGTTTGTTCTCTGAAGCGTTTTAAGTCAAAAGCTGTATATAGTTAAATTACAGATGACCCTACTAGTTGGAGTCATAAGACTCTTTAAGTCATCGCAGGACCTCATTTCTGGCCCCATTTTTTCACTGGCCTGTAAGGACTGCTGCATAAGTCAACATTAACAAAATTCAACATTAACAAAAGATAGCAACAAATATATACATTTAGGGAAACTGTCTAACATGGGAGGCACCTGATGAAAAAGGGAACTTGAGTTTGAGGAGCCATTAAGTTTCTGCTTTTCTTTTTTAAAAAAAGAAAAATACAAAATTAGGTGGTAGACTTCTTTTGCAATGTCCAGAGTGCCTAGTACAGCGCTTGGCTCACAAAAGACTCAGTAAGTACTTGTTGACTTTAGCAAAACTTCCTCTGATATGTGTCCTTAGAGACATATTTCCCCGTCCCGATTCCCTGAGGTTCGTATAAAAATAGAACATGACCAAAATGTGATGCAAAAACAAACTTCTGGAAATATGCAGTACCGGGTCATGCTTTTTTACCCTTTCTGCCAATATCCACAGGAAAGCTACATACATGGAATTGCAGTTCCACCTTATGTAAGTTTTCACTAACACCGGAAACAAATGATCGGTTTAGGCATTTAGTTTTACAATTTTGAACGTAAGAGCTATCTCTCTCTCACTTAGTAGTGTTTCCTCACAAAAAAATATTCTAGAGAGTCTGGGATTTGACTTTCAAGCTCTACTAATATTAATAAGTAAAAGTTTTCAAAAGGATTCTTTAGGCATAGTTTCGTATATTCTCTACAATAAAATTCTATGTAATAGTCATGCACTGATTTAGAGAATAATTTATTCATTCATTATTCAAAGATCTGACTCTTTAAAGGTTTCTAGTTTGAGTAAACATAATTTTCATTCAGAATAGAACAAAGCACCATTTATTTTCTTTCCAAGGCACCATTATTTTTATTTATTTATTTTTGAAGAATCAATTTTATTTATTTACTTATTTTTGGCTGCGTTGGGTCTTCGCTGCTACACACGGGCTATCTCTAGTTGTGGTGAGAGGGGGCTACTCTTCGTTGCGGTGCGTGGGCTTCTCATTGCGGTGGCTTCTCTTGCTGCGGAGCGCGGGCTGTAGGCGCATGGGCTTCAGTAGTTGTGGCACACAGGCTCAGTAGTTGTGGCGCACGGGCTTAGTTGCTCCACAGCATATGGTATCTTCCCGGACCAGGGCTCGAACCCGTGTCCTCTACACTGGTAGGAGGATTCTTAACCACTGTGCCACCAGGGAAGTCCCGGCACCATAATTTATATTTCTACAGCACTGTGGTTCAGAGACTGAGCTCCTGCGGACAACTACCTTGTTTAAAGCCTTGGCTTCACTGCCTGCTCACTGTGTTGTGAATTCAGTTATCTCTACCTGTTTCCTTATTTCTAAAAAGGGGATAGTTAAATCTATCCTTAGAAAGTGATTTTCAGGATCATATTACTATATACTACTCATACTACTATATACTACTACTACTCTCCCGTTGCGGAGCACAGGCTCCGGACGCGCAGGCTCAGCGGCCATGGCTCACGGGCCCAGCTGCTCCGCGGCACGTGGGATCCTCGCGGACCGGGGCACGAACCCGTGTCCCCTGCATCGGCAGGCGGACTCTCAACCACTGCGCCACCAAGGAAACCCTTTGGAGTGGATTTTATGGAGGAATGGAACCTGCACTGGGCTTTGAAGAATGAGTAAGGATAATAACTTAGGACCTTGTGAGAACAGAAGCAACTTTGATCAAACATTTGTTTAATTTGAGGATTTCTTGGCAGTCATTCATATAAAACTATTTTGATTATTTTGTTTATACCAAATATTTATATGTGTTTAAACTGCTTAATTTCTTTATAAATGGTAATACATAATCTAATCAGAGAAAATCCAATTAAATGGTAAATCCTTAATTACAGTTCTTTCAGATCTGAAGAACACACTAATTTACTAACTACTAATGACTTCTCAGCATAGATATGCCTTCTTCATTCATCTTTATGGAAAACTTGTATCTGTTATACCCCTGAAGCAAGTATAATTGATCTGCTAGTACCAGACTTCACATAAGAATTACAGATGTTCAAAAAAAAAAAAGAATTACAGATGTTCAAAATCAATGAAGATATTGTTGCAAAGTTCTGTTTAGTGTTCAGTAGGCTGTAACATACTATGAACGTTCAAAATATATTGTAATTTCAAAAAAGAGACATAGGAACCCAAAGCTGAAAAAGACCTGTTAGCTACGGTTTAGGCTGACTTCAGCCTTCTTTATGTTAAAACTAGGAAACTGGGCTTCCCTGCTGGCACAGTGGTTGAGAGTCCGCCTGCCGATGCAGGGGACGCGGGTTCGTGCCCCGGTCCGGGAAGATCCCACGTGCCGCGGAGCGGCTGGGCCCGTGAGCCGTGGCCGCTGAGCCTGCGCGTCCGGAGCCTGTGCTCCGCAGCGGGAGAGGCCGCAACAGTGAGAGGCCCACGTACCGCAAAAAAAAAAAAAAACAAAAAAAAAAAAACTAGGAAACTAAGTCAATTCTCCCAAGGGCCTAAGTAATCCAGAGAGTTGCATTAACGCTTCCAGGGGTACCATTTGATGTTGTTGCTTTCTTAATCACCAAACCACCTTCAAAGTGGGAAAATTACATGTGTCCTCAAATGTGATTCCTAGGAGCAGGCCCACACAAGTTGAGAAACTGGGAAAGGATATTGCCACAACCTCTGTCAAAAAGCTCCAGCTTTTTAAGAACACACTTTGCCCTATTTACATTCCCCAGTAAGTTTATACAGCTTCCAGAACCATCCCACACTCCCAAGCTTTTCTATCACTGTGGGTACTACTCACACTTGTGTCTCCTTTCCTCTCCAAGTAGTGCTCTGTACTTCACACTTTCTGCTCATCAAAACTTATCTGTTCTTTGTCTTATTCCTGTAGGGTCTTGCTGCACAAGTTACCTAATTTAATAAAATAATTGTAATAGGAAATCAATAATTGCTTCCCTTCAGTATTTTACTGCAAAGTATATTGCTAGGAGTATTCAGAACATTGAAAGCAAAGAATGCTATGTCATTCTTAGAAATTTTTCTCTAAATGTTGACTTGGATAAGTTATTTTACCCTAGTGAATCATGGGAGGAACAATCACTTTTATAAAGCACCAAAATGCAATGGGGCAGAGAACCACCTAGGCAAAATTTAGATCTGTTGAAATGTATTTTCAGCTTAGAAATCTATTGTTAATTTGCACAACATGTTCTGAGGCAGAATGACTTCCTAAATTTGAACTTGAAGTTGACAGAGAGAGAAGCAATCTGACACCTCTGTTGCAACCAGCCTATTTTCAACAGTCAGAAAAACAAACTCAAATAAAACTTATCTCAGAGTTTTGGGTAGGGTACCACTGAAAGAATGACATCACTTTTCCTTTCTTGTGCTTTTAAAGCTCTATGAGGCCATTTCCTGGGAGATGTGTTCCTTTAGTTACAGTGAACATGGGCAGGCAGATAGATATCACAGGGATGTCTCAATGTCTGAAAATTTGCGGTTTCTGATAAGAGCCGGAAATTTCTATTTTAAGTGGAGGCTTGGTAAGCAGCCCTGATAAATGTTTACTAAATTGATTTAATTACTGCTGATTTTCACATTCTGCTTTTGAGTTGAATCCTAAATATTTGACAATTTTTGAATGTGGAATTCACAACCAACAAATAAAGAAGCCATCTTTGCAAATTTCTCCAACATTTAAAAAAACAGTAATAAGCATTCTGAATTTACAGTAAGTACTTGTTTCAACAAATTGGGCTGTTGTCTCAATGGGAAGAAGCTTTCTGCTAATTGGATGTCTTGTCTGTATCACTTTTATGATGAAAAATGGTATAGTGTTTTAGGTATCTTTTGCTAAGAAAATAACTACAGAGTAATACTAAGATGGAATGGACTGTTTGGGAAATGATTCTTCAAAATACAAATGCTTACAGGTAACATCCTTTTAATAAATTAAATGGCAAAAAAGGAACATACATATCACTGTGGCTGCATAATTTTCAAGGTCCAAACAAGAAAATAAAAAAGAGATGAGTGACTATTATGTGTTTGATGTCAGTGAATTAAAATGTATTATAAAGATAGTGAATATATTTTTAATATGCATATTTCAGCTCCTGTCCCAGGGTAACACATCAAGTGAGAATTAGAAGTGCAAGAGATTTATTAGGGATAAAGCCTGTGAAAGATAAAGGAGAGAGAACAGAAGTCAGCTTGTGATGAAGGTCTGACACCTGTAAGAGGAGGGAGGGAAGAACTGAGAAATGAATAAGAAGAACTTTGGGCTATGGTGCAGCTCTGAGAGTTTTGGCCCTTCCAATGGAGAGCTGCAATACAAGGATTGCCAACCGAGGAGTTCTGTTTCTGTTACCGAACCAAACTTAGGTCTGTTCACCTGATGCGCTGCGAAGCCAGTCTACTGGTGTTGGGTTGTCGTGAAGGAAAGCACAGAGTTTACTGCAAGGTGCCCTACATGGAGCCAAGTAAGGAGACGGGGCAGCTCATGCTCAAAAGACCAGAACTTCCTGGTGGCTTTCAGGGAGGCTTTTTAAAGACAGTGTGGGGGACTTCCCTGGTGGTCCAGTGGGTAAGACTCCACATTCCCAGTGCAGGGGACCTGGGTTCGATCCCTGATCAGGGAATTAGATCCCACATGCATGCTGCAACGACGATTTCGCATGCCACAACTAAAGATCCTGTATGCTGCAACTAAGACCTGGTGCAGCCAACATAAATAATAAATAAGTAAATTAAAAAAAAATAAAGACAGTGTGAGGGAGAGGCTTAAAGGGTGTATAATCAGCTCATGCTCAATTCCCTGATTTGTTGATGATGAGGTAACAGGATGATGTTTTGGGAATCTCAATCATCAACCTTCTGGTTCCAACTGGTGTGGGGTCTACATGTTGGTGGTCAGCAGGTGGTTAACTTTCTCCACCTGGTAGGGTTTTTGGTATCTGCAAAACAAATCAAGGATATGGCTCCAGATATTATCTCTAGCCCTTGAGGAGGAACTAAAGGTCCTTGACTTTGTTTTATGGTTAAACTATTATTATTTTGTCTTGCATGACTGTTTTCTTTTGTTTCTGCATTTTCTCACTACTCTGATTAAATTTGATATTTGGAACTTGGGGAACGCCTAGGAGGCTAGGAGCTTTTCTACAAACAAGAGGTGGGGGACTTTGGGGTCTGTCCCTGGGAAGGCCCAGCAGGGTCCTGTTCAGTTTCACATTGGACAGAAATGACCAGGCTCTAGGTCCCAAGCTCTGCTCAGTCGTTGGCTGCAAGCTGTCTGGGGAGAGTGTGCCCTGGGTTTGGATGCCATGACAGATCCCAAAGGTGCTGCTGCTGAAGACTCTTAGCTGATGGCACTCTTCAGCAAGTTCTTTCTCGAAAGGATCCCTGTGCAGTGCAATGACATGGGCTACACAATATGCATTATATCAAACATGAGGAAGAAAATAGAAATCCATCTGAGTCAAGTTTTCCCTGTTGACTAATCAGACATCAATACTATTTTGTTAAATTTGCATTTTTTTCTTTGCCAAGATGTGTGGCTTATAAGCCAACATGCTATTCTTTGATTCAGATGACTTGCTTCATGCTTTCCAACTCTGGTTCTGGTTTTTCATCCTCTTTGGATAAAAATTAATTTGTAGGGCTTCCCTGGTGGCGCAGTGGTTGAGAGTCCGCCTGCCGATGCAGGGGACACGGGTTCGTGCCCCGGTCTGGGAGGATCCCACGTGCCATGGAGCGGCTGAGCCCGTGAGCCATGGCCGCTGAGCCTGCGCGTCCGGAGCCTGTGCTCCGCAACGGGAGAGGCCACAACAGTGAGAGGCCCGCGTACCTCAAAAAATTAAAAAAAAAAAAAATTAATTTGTATTGCAAAGCGTCATTTGTCATCTCATTATAATATCTTATTATAGGTAGATTCCATGATTATTGGATTATGTAAGTTTTGAGTATTTATCTGACTTTTATAATATAAAAAATTGTTATTAGTGATGCAGTTTTGAAACAAACTTATCCTAAATCTTTGCATTTCTGAATGAGTTTAATCAAAGAGCAACTCAAATTTCCAAGGCACACTATTTAAAAAAACAAAACATAAACAACTTATTACTCCCTGTAACCATATATTTCTGTGATAAGGAATATTGTGATACTATACAATCAAAACAAAGTATAAAAATTAATTGGAGGAAAAGGCAGATATAAGACAAATGATTATATATAACTTCTGATTTCTGTTTTTTGCGTTCGTCAAAATGGCTTCATTGCTCCTTTTAACTGACTTGATAAAAGTAAATATAAATGCAAATGAGCTTATAAAATAAATGTATGTCAAAAATTAAATTTATTCTGCATGAAAGATTGACATAAAATTGATTTTACAATTTTAAAATTTGGAGAACACCTCTTTTACACTGTAGATTAAAGGGATGCATTTCTTGGGGTTGAATAGAGAATAGGAGCATTTTCAGGAAATAAAATATACTGAGAAATAAAAGAGGAGAGCTCCACAAGGTGAAATGGAAATTGACCAGTTTCTTAAAGACTTGCCTGGTTCTCTCCAAGCCATCAGTTGCTGCCACATCCCATCTTTAACTTTGTGGGATTCTCATGTAAGTGGGAATTGTAGCAGGCAGTCTCCTCTTCAATCCTCAAATAAATGCTGTTAATTTTTTGTGAAATCAAAGGCATATCCTTCTTAGCAATTGCTTCAAAAAATGTAAAGGACTATACAGTGAAAAGTAAGTCTCTCTTCTTCTGGCCCCTACTTACTCAGGTAATTTCCTGGAGAGAGTAGGAAACAAAACCCAAACCAAAACAAAAAACAAACAACAATAACACAACAAAACCCTAAATTATTACCTTTCTTGGTACATATACAGTAACTACAAGAAAATTTTCATTTAGAAAATTTTAGTTTCTTGTTTATTCTTTCAGAGATATTCTATATATTTGAATATATACATATACCCATAAATCTTTATCTTCCACACTATTAAGCACATGTTATTCACATTGTTCTAGACCTTGCTTTTTTCACAGTATAGCTTGGTGATTGTTCCAGATTAGTACCTAGAAATCTGCTTCATTTTTGTTTCAATAGCTGCACAGTATTCCATTGTATGGATATGCTATAATTTATCTAACTGGATTCCTATTGATGGACATTTGGGTTGTTTCTAATCTTTTGGTATTATAAACAACAGTGCAAAGAATATACTTATATAGGCATTATTTCACAAATGTATATCTGTAGGATAAATACCTTTCTGGGTTTTTTTTCTTTTTCATGTATCAAGTTGTTCTTTTTCTTTTTTAAAAAATTAATTAATTAATTATATTTATTTATTTAGTCTGCATGGGGTCTTAGTTGCAGCACGCGGGGATCTTCGTTGCAGCATGAGGGCTCTTTTAGTTGTGGAATGCAGACGTCTTAGTTGCGGCATGCAAACTCTTTTTAAAAAAAATTTATTTATTTGGTTGCACTGGGTCTTACTTGCGGCAGGCGGATTCCTTAGTTGCAGCATGGGGGCTCCTTAGTTGTGGCATGCATGTGAGATCTAGTTCCCTGACCAGGGATCGAACCCGGGTCCCCTGCTTTGTGAGCACAGAGTTTTACCCACTGGACCACCAGGGAAGTCCCATATTGGTCTTTTTCTTAATGATTTGTAGGAGCTGTATATTCACATAAAGAGAGCTGGCCTTCTAAGTCCCTAATTTTTCAAAGTTCATGTTAAAAGTGGGTTGAGGGAATTCCCTGGTGGTTCAGTGGTTAGGACTTGGTGCTTTCACTGCTGGGGTGGGGTTTGATACCTGGTCAGGGAACAAAGTTTCCACAAGCCGCCTGGCATGGCCAAAAAAAAAAAAAGTAGGTTGAAATCTTTCTATATTGACTTTTCATTTTCTTACTATGAATGTACGTAGTATAAGGGAAAGAGGGAATTGTGTAGATCTCCAGTGAGGATTATTTGTTGAAGCTTCCTTATTTAAAATATTTTCCTTTATAGTACAGTAAATTATTATCTAAAGGATATATAAATTTTTACAGTGATATCCCTATGAAATAAAATAACACTTTTAATATTTGTCTACTGCCTGTGCAAACTTCTTTTCTATTTGATATTTTGTCATTTTCAGTAATTTGTCTCTTTCCTGAATGCCAGCCTTAACAGCATGTTACATTAAGAAACTGAAAACACAGAAACATAAGTAAAGTTGGGACTTTTGTAACATAATTCCCACAGACAGATGCAAAGCTGTAATACAACCCAGTATTTCAGGAGCAGAGAGAACTATTCTGTAATATTTGATAAAAGTTAAACCCTACTGAACTACAGATGCTTTTGTTGGCATTACAGCAGTTGTGATCTGCAAAATCTTAAAGCAGACTTCCGATGTAGCAAGTTAAATAATATCTAAGGAGTTAGTTTAGTTTTGACTCAAGATTTTTAAAAAATGAAACCCTTCTATGTCCAGTGTTTACAAATTAATTTCCTTTACTTTTCAGAATTTTTTTCATTTTGACAAGAAAAGAATGACAAAATTGTCATGTATTAAGTGGTGCCATCTTCCTATGATGCCAGTTTTGGAGAACTCTTTAAAGAACATGAACCTTTATAAAGATGTTTATCTACTTGTACGGAACACAACCCAGAAGAGATTTTCTGGACTATTCCCTAATTTGTTGGATTTTTATCAAGTTTCCTGCATATGCTCATTTACTCACACTTAATTAGTCATAATTCTCCTTTAGAAAAGGCTTGTTTTAAGAGAAGCACGACAACTGTGGTATCTTTGCTTTTTTTTTTTAACATCTTTATTGTAGTATAATTGCTTTACAATGGTGTGTTAGTTTCTGCTTTATAATAAAGTGAATCAGTTATACACATACATATGTTCCCATATCTCTTCCCTCTTGTGTCTCCCTCCCTCCCACCCTCCTTATCCCACCCCTCTAGGTGGTCACAAAGCACGGAGCTGATCTCGCTGTGCTATGTGGCTGCTTCCCACTAGCTATCTATTTTACGTTTGGTAGTGTATATATGTCCATGCAACTCTCTCACTTAGTCACAGCTTACCCTTCCCCCTCCCCATATCCTCAAGTCCATTCTCTAGTAGGTCTGTGTCATTATTCCCGTCTTATCCCTAGGTTCTTCATGACCTTTTCTTTTTTTTTCTTAGATTCCATATATATGTGTTAGCATATGGTATTCGTTTTTCTCTTTCTGACTTAGTTCACTCTGTATGCAGACTCTAGGTCCATCCACCTCACTACAAATAACTCAATTTCATTTCTTTTTATGGCTGAGTAATATTCCATTGTGTATATGTGCCACATCTTCTTTATCTATTCATCCGATATTGGATACTTAGGTTGCTTCCATCTCCTGGCTATTGTAAATAGAGCTGCAATGAACATTTTGGTACATGACTCTTTTTGAATTATGTTTTTTTCACAGAACTAGAACAAAAAAATTCACAATTTATATGGAAACACAAAAGACCCCGAATAGCCAAAGCAATCTTGAGAACAAAAAATGGAGCTGGAGGAATCAGGCTCCCTGACTTCAAACTATACCACAAAGCTATAGTAATCAAGACAGTATGGTAATGGCACAAAAACAGAAATATAGATCAATGGAACAGGATAGAAAGCCCAGAGATAAACCCACGAACATATGGTCACCTTATCTTTTTTTTTTTTTTTTTTTTTTTTTTTTGTGGTATGCGGGCCTCACTGTTGTGGCCTCTCCCGTTGTGGAGCACAGGCTCCGGACGCTCAGGCTCAGCGGCCATGGCTCACGGGCCCAGCCGCTCCGCGGCACGTGGGATCCTCCCAGACCGGGGCACGAACCCGTGTCCCCTGCGTCGGCAGGCGGACTCTCAACCACTGCGCCACCAGGGAAGCCCTGGTCACCTTATCTTTGATAAAGGAGGCAAGAATATACAGTGGAGAAAAGACATCCTCTTCAATAAGTGGTGCTGGGAAAACTGGACAGGTACATGTAAAAGTATGAGATTAGAACACTCCCTAACACCATACACAAAAATAAGCTCAAAATGGATTAAAGATCTAAGTGTAAGGCCAGAAGCTATCGAACTCTTAGAGGAAAACATAGGCAGAACACTCTATGACATAAATCACAGCAAGATCCTTTTTGACCCACCTCCTAGAGAAATGGAAGTAAAAACAAAAATAAACAAATGGGACCTAATGAAACTTAAAAGCTTTTGCACAGCAAAGGAAACCATAAACAAGACCAAAAGACAACCCTCAGAATGGGAGAAAATATTTCCAAATGAAGCAACTGATAAAGGATTAATCTCTAAAATTTACAAGCAGCTCATGCAGCTCAATAACAAAAAACAAACAACACAATCCCAAAATGGGCAGAAGACCTAAATAGACATTTCTCTAAAGAAGATATACAGATTGCCAACAAACACATGAAAGAATGCTCAACATTAGAGAAATGCAAATCAAACCTACAATGAGTTATCATGTCACACCGGTCAGAATGGCCATCATCCAAAAATCTAGATACAATAAATGCTGGAGAGGGTGTGGAGAAAAGGGAACACTCTTGCACTGCTGGTGGGAATGTAAATTGATACAGCCACTATGGAGAACAGTATGGAGGTTCCTTAAAAAACTACAAATAGAATTACCATAAGACCCAGCAGTCTTTGCATCTTATAAATATCTAGTGTAGGGTTCCCTTAAGCCTGTCATCTGTTTCCTCATTTCAAAACTTAAAACAGTGTTAGGCTGTGTTTTTAAAATGTTGGGTTTGTTTTGCAAATACAGGAAAAGCAACACTTCCTAATTTGCTTAGATGGGTGCCCGCCTAATTTGGAATTATATCAACTCAAGATAAGTATTGTTGTTGTAACAATAGGAATGATCATTTTATATGTGTGTGCATACACGTAGATGCCTGTGTGTGTCTGTGGTGTGAGTGTATATAGTTAATCTGATACAGGATTTTAGAGAATCAGTATGAAAATCAATTCATTCTTTAAATATTGTGACAGAGAGACTGAACTAAGGTGAACATACTGGGTTCTACTTCCTCTCTTTTAGTTATTGATTAACCTATTTCCCTTAACTGGAAAAGTGGTAGCATTTTTCGATTCTTTAAATCCTTTTTTTTTTTTTTTTTTTAAAAGCATACCAGGGCTTCCCTGGTGGCGCAGTGGTTAAGAATCCGCCTGCCGATGCAGGAGACACGGGTTCGTGCCCGGGTCCGGGAAGATCCCACATGCCGCGGAGCGGCTGGGCCCGTGAGCCATGGCCGCTGAGCCTGCGCGTCCGGAGCCTGTGCTCCGCAATGGGAGAGGCCACAACAGTGAGAGGCCCGCGTACCACAAAAAAAAAAAAAAAAAAAAAAAAAAAAAAAATAAAAGCATACCAACAACCCTTTTATTTATTTATTTATTTATTTTTTTTTGCGGTATGCGGGCCTCTCACTGCTGCGGCCTCTCCCGTTGCGGAGCACAGGCTCCGGACGCACAGGCCCAGCGGCCATGGCTCACGGGCCCAGCCGCTCCGCGGCACGTGGGATCCTCCCGGACCGGGGCACGAACCCGTGTCTCCTGCATCAGCAGGCGGACTCTCAACCACTGCGCCACCAGGGAAGCCCGATTCTTTAAATCCTTGAGTTAGGATTTATTAATAAGAATATTTTTCATGGGAGCATGTTATTTCCTAAAATGATTTTTTTTTTTTTTTTTTTTTTTTTTTTTTGTGCGGTATGCGGGCCTCTCACTGTTGTGGCCTCTCCCGTTGCGGAGCACAGGCTCCGGACGCGCAGGCTCAGCGGCCATGGCTCACGGGCTTAGTTGCTCCGCGGCATGTGGGATCTTCCCCGACCGGGGCACGAACCCGTGTCTCCTGCATCGGCAGGCGGATTCTCAACCACTGCGCCACCAGGGAAGCCCCTAAAATGATGTTTTAAAATTAGTTACATATTACTTCAGTCTTTTAGATACTTAATAGTTGCTAATAGTCATCATTTATGTTATAATTGTACTAAAAAATTAGACTATTGATCTAGCCCAAAATTCTATTCCATATTGGAATTTCCCTTATAATTTCTGTGATAAATAGTCAGCTTTTTGTTTTTCTCTTAGTTAAGAGAATGTATGGGAAAGCACCTTGTACTGTTTCTGGTACAATTAATTTTTTTGCTAAACATATTTTTTAAATGAAGACATTTTACCAGTGGATAATCATTTACTTTATTCAAAGATTTACTATAAGGTTCTTCTTTTCCTGATTGTTTATATGTTTTACTGATTATGTGAGTAAAATATGTTTGTTTTTATAAACCCAAACAAAACAGAAAGTTAAAGTGCACTATAACCCACTTCTCAGTAATAATTACTATTAACAATTACATTTATGTAAAATACATATATATTTGAATACACATAAATGTTAATATAGTATTTTTTATTTTATAGAAATAAATCATATGTAACAACATTTAAAAACAATGTATCTTAGGTATCTTTCTCCTTAAATAAAAGTAGATCTTCTTTCTTTTTTAATGCTGCAATGTTTCCATTGTATGGCAGTAACACAGTTAGTTATCCAAACTCTCTAAGACATACATTTCTTTTCCACATTCTAACATTTCTGAAATCAGGATGCTGCTTTTTTTTTTATAATGCATGATGTTTTAGAATTACTATTCACTAGGCAGCATTTGTGATCTGGCTGTCTTTGCCTAGTTGTTTTTGTGAGTTTAGTTATAATTGTTCAAACTGCCATCACTTTAATTCACTTACGTGCGTTGTTGGTGCTATAGGTGTTGAGTATAATTGCTGCTTAAAATGGGAAAAGATGGCACTAGTATTTTTCATTGAAACAAAAATTTATTGACAGGCACCGAAACAGAGCAGCAGGGCATAAATTTGATATTTGGTAAATATTTGTCATCCAGGAAATAATTGTAATTCCATTTTTTTTTTTTTGCAAAGGAGCAAATTCTTTATGAGATGGAAGAAAGTAAGCTACTCATAAATAATGAAGATATGTTTCAATTTATTATGAAGATGTATGCAAAAAGATTGCCTATCATAAGCCAAGCAATGCAAGTGAGAGCTGGAGAACATGCCAAATTACTGAAAATTGATGAAATATACTTCAGAGTAATGAGAGGCTGGCATGACCAATTTATACGTCTTGCAGGACCATTCTTAAGGCATTGTGTCATAGTTTAATTGACAGCAATTTTTCTTTCTTGCTGGCCCATAAAATAATAATGATTGTTTTTTACTATCAACCATGGTTAAGATTAGATGAACCACGGTATCTACAATGACTAGGAGGTTCTGTGCTGAAGACTTTATGTAAATTTTCTACATACTTTTTCTGACTGAATTTTTAAGAATAGACTGTTTTTTAGAACAGCTTTAGATTTACAGAAAATTGAAAACATAGTACAGAAAGTTCTCATGTATTTCATACCCAGTTTCTCTTATTATTAATATTTTACACTGGTATGGTACATTTGCTATGATTAATGAATCAGTATTAATATATTATTATTAACTAAAGTCCATGGCTTATTCAGATTCCTTTAACTTTTAATGCCTTTTCTGTCCCAAGGTCCCATCCAGGGTACCATAGTACACTTATTTATTATGTCTTCTTTGGCTTTTCTTGGCTATGATAGTTTCTCAGACTTTCCTTGTTTTTGATGACCTTGAAAGTTTTGTCAATTATTTTGTGGGCTGCACCACCACTGGAACTTGTCTGATGTTTTTCTCATGATTAGACTGGTGTTATGGATTTTGGGGAAGAAAACCACGGACATAAAGTGCCATTTTCATCATATTATATCAAGGATACACAGTATCCATGCAATTTATCATTGTTATGTTGACCTTGTTCACTTGGGTGAGATAGTGTGTGTTAGGTTTCTCCACTGTAAAGTTACTTATCCCCACCCTCACACCTTTGGATACCGTCCTCTTGAAAGGAAGTTACTATGTGCAGCCCACACTTAAGGAGTGGGAAGTTATGGTCCATCTTCTTGACGATGGAATATCTACATACATTTTTTGATTCTTCTGCATGGGAGATTTGTCTTCTCTCCCATTGTTTATTTATTTAATCATTTATTTACATCAGCATAGACTCACAGATATTTATTTTATCCTCTCTTATATAGTCCAATATGATTTTATATATTTTGTTGCTTAAAATGTTCCAGATTGCCCATTGAGAGCTCTTTCAGTTGGCTCCTGTGTCTCTTTGACATACCCCTCCTCAATATGGGTTTTTTGTTTTTATTGAGCACTTCTTTACTTCTTGGCATCTAATTGAATTCTTACAACAATTCTAAGAGGTAGGCTTTATTATCCCCTTAGTTACAGATGAAGAAATTGAGGCTTAAATAGATTAAGTAGCTTGCCCAAAGTCACATAGGAAACAAATGACAGGATTTGAATTTTGCTCTGTCTGAAAGTTTTTTTTTTTTTTTTTTTTTTTTTTTTTTTTTTTTTTTTTTGCGGTACACGGGCCTCTCACTGTTGTGGCCTCTCCCTCGCGGAGCACAGGCTCCGGACGCGCAGGCTCAGTGGCCATGGCTCACGGGCCCAGCCGCTCCGCGGCATGTGGGATCTTCCCAGACCGGGGCACGAACCCGCGTCCCCTGCATCGGCAGGCGGACTCTCAACCACTGCACCACCAGGGAAGCCCTGTCTGAAAGTTTTAATAACTTTTAGTATATTATGCTGATATGTTAAATTGTAGTAAATTACACATCCTTTTATGAAAAAGAATTCTGCAATCATAATTTGATGGATACGTGCATTACTATCTTTATTTTGGACTAAGAGGGGAGAAATGTATCTACTGGAGTCAAATACGTAACTTTTGGAATCCCATAAGCCTGTGGATGTCTAACTCATAGTTCCAGTTATCTATGGCTCAGGGCTTGCCCACCCTCCTGTGGGAGGGGATTTTCTCTTCCACGGAGAGGTGACTTACTGCAAGCCCTTGTAGTAGAGTATGTCAGGCTGTAATGTTGTTGCATTGTCTTAAAGGAATATATTCCTTTCATTCATCTGACAAGGTTTTATGAGAATCTACTGTTCTGGTGGAGCTTACATTACAGTGAGAGGAGACAAAATAAACATGTATTTAAGCAAATGAACCATGATATTTTTAGAGGGTGATAAATGCTAGTGGAAAGCCAGTGTGACCAGAATGCAGTGATTGAAGGGTATCCTGGAGGTGATGAGGTTAGAGAGGTGGGTCTGTGGCCCTTGGGAAGGAGCACTCATGTCATTCTCATTTCATTGGTTGGCTTAGGAAGCTTTCGGGAACGAAGCTCCATGGTCTGCCTGACTACCCACAGATCTTACCTCACACCATTCTTTCCCTGATCTCTTCTCCCTGGCCACACTGGCCTGACTCTTCCTGAAATATGTCAAGCTCTTTCTTGCCTTTGGGTCTTTACAGTTCTTATTTGATCAATCTAGAAGAAAAAAACAAAAATCAAAACCACTATTCCTGGGCTTACCTGGTAGTGCAGTGGTTGAGCGTCCGCCTGCCGATGCAGGGGACACGGGTTCGTGCCCCGGTCCAGGAGGATCCCACATGCCATGGAGCGGCTGGGCCCATGAGCCATGGCCGCTGAGCCTGCGCGTCTGGAGCCTGTGCTCCGCAATGGGAGAGGCCACAACAGTTGAGAGGCCCGTGTACCGCAAAAAAAAAAAAAAAAAAAAAAAAAAAGAAAAAAGAAAACCACTATTCCTCCACATAATGATGTGGCTCCCTCTTTCATATTATTATTTGGGTCTCTGCTTAAAGTCATCTCCTTGGACGTCCTGTTTAAAAATGCTTCCCCCCCACCCCTACCATCATGTTTCCACTCCAGTCTCCAGGATCTCTCTATGTCTTTCTCTTGCTTTATTTTTCTTCAGAGCATTTATTGCTACCTGACATTATTTATTTCTTGTTTACATTCTGTCAGCTCCATTACAATGTAAATGCCACACATGGACACAGAGTTTGTCTGTTCTGTACATCACTGCTTCATACCCAGTGCCTAGAAAATTGTCTAGGACATAGCGAGTAATTTTATTAGTTATCTATTGCCATGGAACATACTACCCTAAAACTCAGTGGCTTAAAAGAGCAAACATTTATTATCTCACAGTTTCTGTGGATCAGGAATTCAGGAGGGGCTAAACTGTGTGGTTGTGGCTCAGGATCTTCTAGGGGCTAAAGTTATCTGAAGGCTTGACTGAGTCTGGAAAGTCTGCCTTCCAAACTCTTTCATATGTTTGTTGGCTAGAGGCCTCAGTTCCTTGGTTTCTCCAAAGGGCTGCTCTCAACATAGCAGGTGAAAGCCATAATATCTTTCTGTGACCTAGTGTCCAAAGTTGCACACCATTATTTCTGCTTCATTCTATTTTTTTTTTTTTTGGCTGTGCTGGGTCTTCGTTGTTGCATGTGGGCTTTCTCTAGCTGCGGGGTGCAGGGGCTTCTCTTGTTTCAGAGCATGGGTTCTAGGCACATGGGCTTCAGTAGCTGCAGCATGCAGGCCCTAGAGCACATGGGCTTCAGTAGTTGTGGTGCATGGGCTCAGTAGTTGTGGCTTGTGGGCTCTAGAGCGCAGGCTCAGTAGTTGTGGCGCATGGGCTTAGTTGCTCTGCGGCGTGTGGGATCTTCCCGGACCAGGGCTCAAACCTGTGTCCCCTGCATTGGCAGGCAGATTCTTAACTACTGCACCACCAGGGAAGCCCTAGGATTCACTTCTTGAAGAGAGGAGTATCAAAGAATTTACAGACATATTTTTTAAACTGATGCACTGATCAATTAATATATACTGAATGCAGAGATGTATAAGTTGGGTTATACCTTTAGACAATCACTCTGGCTGCTGTGTAGAGAATGGACTTTAGTGGGGCAAGAACAGAAGCAATGAGATTGATGACAAAGATGGCAGCCAATGTTTATGAATTCTTTTTTTGTGCCAGGACTTGTCCAAGCGCTTTGCAGCTATTAATGCATTTAATCCCCAGAACACTCTTATGAGGTGTGTATCATTCTATTGGCTCCATTTTATACATGGGGAAACTGAGGCACAAAGATATAAGGAACAGTAGTGTAGGTGAAAGCTGATCTGATGCTATTGTTACACCAGCTCTGACTGGGAAGATTTCAAATGCCTCTGTGTTCTCTAATTTGTGATCCCAACTCAAAAACCCTGAGCACAAGGCATTAGAGGAATCTCTAAATTGTTTGAAGACAATACCACAGACATAAAAAGTAATAATTATACATATGTACCATAGATTCTGTTTCTTCCAATGATATTAAAGTAGCCCATGATTTATCTCTTTTCGTCAATAATAGAAGTATGTTGTTATGATGAGGATAAAACCGTGGTGTTTAAAATTTTATTTTGTTTTATTTTGCGGTATGCGGGCCTCTCACTTTTGAGGCCTGTCGCTTTGCGGAGCACAGGCTCCGGACGCGCAGGCTCAGCGGCCATGGCTCACGGGCCCAGCCGCTCCACGGCACGTGGGATCTTCCTGAACCGGGGCATGAACCCGTGTCCCCTGCATTGGCAGGCGGACTGTCAACCACTGTGCCACCAGGGAAGCCCTAAAATTTTATTTTAAATGTTTTGGGGACAAGAAATAACAAATTTATAAACACAGGAGAGTCATGGGTGTATTTACCCTTTTGCAGATTTTATTTTATTTTTTACAAGCCTTTACTTTTTTTTTTTTTTTTTAGCCGCTCCGCGGCATGTGGGATCTTCCCGGACCAGGGCACAAACCCGTGTCCCCTGCATCGGCAGGCGGACTCTCAACCACTGCACCACCAGGGAAGCCCTAAGTATTTTTTAATATAAATTTATTTATTTATTTATTTATGGCTGCGTTAGGTCTTCATTGCTGCGCACGGGCTTTCTTAAGGCAAGTGGGGGCTACTCTTTGTTGCGGTGCACAGGCTCTTCGTTGCGGTGGCTTCTCTTGTTGAGGAGCACGGGCTCTAGGTGCGTGGGCTTCAGTAGTTGTGGCTCGCGGACTCTAGAGCACAGGCTCAGTAGTTGTGGCACACGGGCTTAGTTGCTCTGTGGCATGTAGGATCTTCCCGGACCAGGCCTCGAACCCGTGTCCCCTGCCTTGGCATGCAGATTCTTAACCACTGCGCCACCAGGGAAGCCCCTGCAGATTTTATAAGGCAAGTTATTTTTGGGTTTTCAGACATTTGAATAAGTGTATCTTCAGCCTCAGAGCTTAGTATATAATTATAAAGCACCTGAATGTTTTTTTCTGAATCTAGATTTATGTATGATACATGATTTCCTATCATATCAATTACATAAAAATGACATTAATATACCATTATTTTAGTTCATTTATATTTTAAATAAAACAAACTATATATAAACAAAGTAGATTTTCCTTTACATGGTTTCAAAATATTCTGCTCCTTGTCATGCAAAGAATGAATAAATTGTCCTCTTCATTTTATTTTATTTATTTTATTTTTAATTTATTAGTTTTTGTAATTTATTTTGGGCTGCGTTGGGTCTTCATTGCTGCTCGCAGGTTTTCTCTAGTTGCGGTGAGTAGACTTCTCATTGTGGTGGCTTCTCTTGTTGCAGAGCACTGGCTCTAGGCGCACAGGCTTCAGTAGCTGTGGCTCGCTGGCTCTAGAGTGCAGGCTCAGTAGTTGTGGCCCACAGGCTTAGTTGCTCCGCAGCATGTGGGATCTTCCCAGACCAGGGCTGGAACCCATGTCCCTCGCATTGGCAGGCGGAGTCTTAACCACTGTGCCACTAGGGAAGCCCAGTCTTCTTCATTTTAAATGAAATTCTGTAGTCTGTTTGCAGATCAGATATGACCTTTACATAGTAATTCTTAGTATACTGATTAAAAAACAATGCTTGTTTAGATTTTGTTGCACATTTCATTTAATTTTACTGCAATGTGAACAAATTGAACTCTACATGGGAAAATATATCATTTTTAGTTTTTGCTTCACATTTGATTGCTTTCCCCATAATCTCATAGGCCCTCTAATAATTTCCCCTCTTTTTTTTCTTTTCATTCTTTTCTTTCTGCAAATATGTTTTTTTCCCTACTAGAAAAGGAAAAAAAGTATTACTGCATTAACCCCAATAGCAATTTTAGGAATAATGTTTCCTGCATTATTGCAAATTTATAAGCTTGTGCTATATAGAAAACAAACTTTGGGGGCTTCTCTGGTGGTGCAGTGGTTAAGAATTTGCCTGCCAATGCAGGGGTCACGGGTTTAAGCCCTGGTCCTGGAGGATCCCACATGCTGTGGAGCAACTAAGCCCGTGTGCCACAACTACTGAGCCTGCGCTCTAGAGCCAGTGAGCCTAGAGCCCGTGCTCGGCAACAAGAGAAGCCACCACAATGAGAAGCCCGTGAACCGCAACGAAGAGTAGCCCCTGCTTGCTGCAACTAGAGAAAGCCCGCACACAGCAATGAAGACCCAACGCAGTCAAAAATACATAAATAAAATAAACAAATTTTTTAAAAACCCAAAAAACTATGAACCCTGAAAATACTTGAACAGGGTTCAATGTTTCAGGAAAAAAGAAAGATTAATTGTTTTTAATTAATTTAACTACATAGTAATTTAGACATATACTCGAGTAGTGAGCAAGTGACTTAAATAACTATACTTATATGTATTGAAGGCAAAGCAGACATTTTGGGGGTCAGTTGGGGATAAGGTAAATGTGAACTTAGTCTGAGCAGAAATTTCAGTTGCTATTTGATTATTAACTGAGAGTAATCTGGACAGTTAGGACTCTAAACTTTCTGGTTGGGGCATACCCCCAGGATGGACTTCAGAATTTTGCATTTAGGGCAAGACAATTCTCTTCTCCCAGGGAAAACTGCCCCTCTCAAAGTGGAACAAAACTGAAAAGGATGGTCCAGACATAACACTGAATGCAGTAAAGGGAAGTAGAGAGGTTTAAGCTTGGGAGGACCAGTCATTCTTGCAGTAGAAAAGAAGAGGAGGAAGGGAGGCAGGGAAAGGGAATCTTGAGGAAAGGCAAACATTTCCTTTTGTAGCTCAACCCTTTCCCTTTTCTCCCTGATTTCTGGGGCTGATCTCAAAAGGCACATAGACTGAGCAATGTAACACTAAATATGTTCTCCAAGTAGCCTGAAATTTTATTAATTAGACATTCTTAAACATTTATATTCATCTAACGTTTTTTCTTCTAGCTTTATTGACCTATAATTGACATACAGCACTGTATAAGTTTATGGTGTATAGCATAATGATTTGACTTATATACCTCATGAAGTGATTATCACAGAAAGTTTACTGAACATCCATCATCTCATATAGATATAAAATAAAAGAAAAAGAAAAATTTTTTTTCCTGGTGGTGAGAACTCTTAGGACTGACTCTCTTAACAACTTTCATATATAACATAGAGCAGTGTTATTATATTCATCATGTTGTACATTACATCCCTAATACTTATTTGTCTTATAACTGGAAGTTTGTATATTTTGATGGTTTTCATCCAAGGTGCTCACCTAACCTTCACGTTGAGGCCACCATATACTGGGTTTTCATAATCTATCTCATTTAATCCTAAACTTCTCTGCAAGATAAGTACTGTTATATCAAATTTAAAGATGAGGAAACAGACCTGGAAAGGTATGAAATGCACCCAGAGTCACACAGTTAACTTAGTGGTCTCCTGATTCCTCCTTGCCCCATCTCCTTTTGCCACTTCCTGGGAGGGTCAGAGGACAAGAAAGGGAGGCTGAATCAGCAGGGCTGCTGGGGGTGAGGGGTTGGGGTGGAGGGCATGAGTCACACTGCAAACATCACAAATCTGTATGTTTATTGTGGTGCCTTTCAGACATATGGCAGAAAAGTGTGCTGCCTCAACAAAATTGATATAGTAAGACAATTTTCTGACAGATGGAAGCAAAACATCATGAGAAGTGCCTTTTCTAATTCCAACAAAGGCTTTATTTGGGCTATTGGCTGCTCTGACTATTTTGAAACATAAAAATTTAAAGGATGGTTTAAATAGCATGCTTTCCTTAAGATTAAACTTGAATTTACTTGGAGATGGATATTTTGGTCAAAGAAAGAAGAAACGAAGCAGCAATCCCACTCCTTGACATATACCCAGAGAAAACCATAATTCGAAAAGATACAGGACCCCAACATTCATTGCAGCACTATTAACAATAGCCAGGACATAGAAGCAATGTAAATGTCCATCAACAGATGAATGGATAAAGAAGATGTGGTATATATATATGTATACACACACACACACATGCACACACACACACTGGAATATTACTCAGCCATAAAAAAGAACAAAAGAGGGACTTCCCTGGTGGTGCAGTGCTTAAGAATCCACCTGCCAATGCAGGGGACACGGGTTTGATCCTTGTTCCAGGGAGATCCCACATGCTGCGGAGCAACTAAGCCCGTGCGCCACAACTACTGAAGTCCGTGCGCCTAGAGCCCGGGCTCCACAACAAGAGAAGCCACCGCAATGAGACACCCGTGCACCGCATTGAAGAGTAGACCCTGCTCGCCGCAACTAGAGAAAGCCCGCGCACAGCAACGAAGACCCAAAGCAGCCAAAAATAAATAAATAAAAAAAATAAAGGGAAAAAAAGAACGCATTTAGTAAGAAATCTGTGATTTGGGCTAGATGCTTAAGGCCAGACAGCTTAATTACAAATCCAGCTCCATTATTTACTGTGCGAACTTGGACAAGATTCTTCATCTCTCTGTGATTCAGTTCCCTCGTCTATGAAATGAGGCTAGTAATAGTTATCCTTGAGTAATTAAAAGCATTCAAAACAGCATCTGGCAAATGGTAGGACTTAAAAAATATTTGTGGGGTGCACTTATATCACTTAAGAATAGCATGTTCAATCAAAGCTTTTTGGCGGAGTGAACACTTAACTTTGACTTTGAAGGGTGGTTGGGATTTCAGTGATGGGAGGGCAACACTGATAATCAATGATGGGAGGGGAACACTGATGACAAATGGCATACACATGGAGAAATAAAGGTTATCATTGGGGAAAGAGAAAATCACACTTTGGTAGGGTCACAGGGCATATAGGAAAAATGGAAGAAAAGGTTTTATGGAGTCCAACTGCAATGTCCCTCAACAGCCAAATTAAGAAATACACAGGGGGCTTCCCTGGTGGCGCAGTGGTTGAGAGTCCGCCTGCCAATGCAGGGGACACGGGTTCGTGCCCCGGTCCGGGAGGATTCCCACATGCCGCGGAGCGGCTGGGCCCGTGAGCCATGGCCGCTGAAGCCTGCGTGTCCGGAGCCTGTGCTCCGCAACGGGAGAGGCCACAACAGTGAGAGGCCCGCGTACCACAAAAACAAACAAAAAAACAAAAAAAAAAAACAAAAAAACAAACAAAAAAAAGAAATACACAGATTTTTAATAGGTGAAACAGTCTGAAGGTTTGTGAGCAGGGAAATGTCAAGATCAGAACAAGATAGATGGTTTATTTTATTTGTCTGTTTTGCATTTCCTTAGTTTAAACATTTTTTTCCCAATATAAAAACTATGCTACTCCATTCAATTGGATCATTAGTACATTTAACTTCTGAGAATTAAACTCCAGAAGCTCTGGAGAGGATGGAAAATGTAAACAGTGTGGGTGCTGGCACGCCTTTCTTCTTCAGAAGCTGATGCAATGGATTCAATCAAACTTGAAGGAGAATGCAACTAGAGATGATCATACTAAGTGAAGTCAGTCAGAAAGAGAAAGACAAATACCATATGATATCACTTATATGTGGAAGCTAAAATATGACACAAATGAACCTATCTATAGAAATAATGTGCCAAGGATTTTAAGGATTCTTCAACAAAGGAGACATCATTTGGGTGTCAGGTGAGTGGGTGTGTTAGTGTCTTCACCATCCTGGAGGAAGAAAGTAAAGATTTAACAGAAAAACTAACAAAGAGAGTGATTGCTAGACTCCATCTTAAGAAGATGATGAAACTGGAAAAGCTGAAAATGTATTATCTTCATAAATTTTTTAAGCACTCTAAGAGGTGAAACACATGAAACATTTACCCTATGACTACGTACAAATAGCAGATCATTAATATGTACATATTATTGTGTAGGATTATATGCACAAAACGATGGTTACTATACCTTGGAAATTCACAAATCAAGGTTGAGTTTTGCTATATGAGATTTTTGTGCTGACTGTAGTACCAAACTCCCAAATTAAGATGAGATTTGTGAATTTCCAGATTAAGATGAGGTTATTTTTATCTGTATTTAGTGGGAACCATTTTTTTTTTTTTTTTTTTTAAAGAAAGAAAACAGATCTACAGGCTACAAAGAGTTACTTGAGTGGGCCTTTCTGTCATGCAAATATAGGCAGCAGTGAGACAATCCAGAAGGAACGTTTTTTTTCTGATCCCACCTGCGCATCCCTGAGGCCCAGGTACACAAAGCTGATATCTAGGGAGAAAGTTGATTATTTGCATAAAGTGGCCAGGAGCTCCGAGGAGGGAGGAGACAGAGGCTCCCTGCTGAACCTCTCCCCCCAGAGATTTGTAGTTGGGAGCTCTTTCTGGTTGACTAAGTCCTCCTCTCCCCATTCCCCACCAAGGCAGGAAAGGACACCTAGGGTCTGGAGGAAGACAGCAACTACAGCAACAAATCCCCAATTTCTTTGAGGAACAGGAATGTGGGTTGATGACTCAGGCTCTGTGACAAAATTCCAAGGTTCTTTTGGAGAAGTATCAGCCTCGTCCCCTAAGGCTGGGGAGGGCCATTTCTGCATATTGGAACCTATAGGTGCTAAATGAGGAACAAGGGCAGTGATGAACACAAGGTAAGTCAGAGGAGTACTGTCCTCCTTTGGACTAATTTTGGGGTGTGGGGGTTAGGGAAAGACCTGAGAGAGAGAGAGAGAGAGAGAGAGAGAGAGGTCTTGGATTTCACATTTGGGTGATCTCAAACAACTGTGACTGTTTGCACTCTTGAGTTTATGGAGTGTTTCATACTGTTTACAGAGAAAGTTCATTTGTTCATTTTACAAATATTATATTAAGTTACTTTTGTAAGCTCACTGTCTGGGTCAGGGTGAGGAGTAGGTAGAAGAGAAAGAAAACCTATAAAATAGTATCTTAGATCGTGCTTTATAAAACTTAAGGATCAAGATAAGGATAAAAAATGGGGAGTTTATGTGTATAGATAGGTGGTTATTGCTGAGGAAGGCTGCATGGAGAAGGGAAATTTGACTAAGGACCTGAAAAGGAGGTGCGTGGATACTTAGGGAATGTTTCAGGCACCTGAGGTACCCGAATGATCCAGGTACCTGAGAAGGGAGAGTGACTGGCGTCTTTGAGAAATTGTGGGTGGAGTGAGGAGACAGAAAGTGGGAGGTGAGCTCCTTCTGGGCCTTATAGACCATTTTAGGTCCATTGTACGTTTTTTTTTAGCTTTTACTCTGAATGAGATTGAAAGGAAAATTTGAAAAATATAGAAAAGTGGAAAGAAGTAAAATAGATGGTTTTGACACCAAAGCCTATAGCTTCTTTGACCATGCTGTGTCTCTCCTTAAATCCTTCAATAGCTTCCTTTGCCAGTAGAATGAAGTCCTAGATCCCAGTCTGGATGTTGCTTCTCTCTCTACCCTCATCTGCTTCTGATTTATCCTCTCACTCTGACTAAAAACTATCCGTTTCTCAAATTTGTACTCTTTATCACATTTTTTTCTACATGACTTTTGCGTAAATCTTATCTTCTGCCCTCAAGTGTTCTCTCTTTCTTTGGGTTAATTCCTATATACTTTAGATCTCAACTTTAATTCAACCTGTGTACTTGCACATAAGTCCTGTGCTTAGAAAGTCCCCATGATTGGTTTCACACTCTTCTGTCACCAGCTTGAGATCCTTAATAATTTTGAACAAGGGGACCCACTTTTTCACTTTGTACTGGGCCCTGTACCTGTATGTATGCAACTGGTCCTGTTGATCATCTACTATGCACCACTGCCTCAGTGCTGAGGATACAATGGAGTACAAAAAAGATGTGCTCTCTACTTTTCATATTGGTGGAAGAGGTAGACATTAATCAAACAACCAGAAAATAAACATAAAATGGCAACTGAGAAAAATGCTACAGAAGAAAGATATATGGAAATTTGGCTTAGTCAGAGAAGCCAGGAGATTCTTCCCTGAGGAAGTGAGTGTTTAGTGAGTCCTGGAGGAAGAGAAATTAACCAGTTTTTCCATGGCTCCCCACCCCCGGTCCCCCCCAACCCCGCACCCCCCATTTGATTAGATTCTCCTATTGTGTCCCCTCTTTCCACCCTGTACTTCTCTTTTATAATGCCTGTTATTATTGCTAATTATTTGTATGATAGCCAACTTTCTAGAGAGAATATAAGCTCACAGCGTGTCTCACTTTTCACCACTGTATTCTCAGATCATAGCACAGTGCCTAGTACATAGTATTTAAGCGATATTTTTGAATGAAAACACTATGAGATTTTTTGGCTATCATCTTTTTATTCATAAACTTTTTTTCATGTACAATTTAGTAATCTGCATTTTATTTTATTTTTTTTAAACTATCACAACATTGTTGTTGTTTTTCAAAAAAATTTATTTATTTTGGCTGCGTTGGGTCTTCATTGCTGGACGTGGGCTTTCTCTAGTTGCGATGTCGTCGTGGAGCATGGGGGCTCTAGGTGCGCAGGCTTCTGTAGTTGTGGCACGCGGGCTCAGTAGTTGTGGTTCGCAGGCTCTAGAGCGCAGGCTCCGTAGTTGTGGTGCACAGGTTTAGTTGCTCCGTGGCATGTGGGATCTTCCTTGACCAGGGCTCGAACCTGTGTCCGCTGCATTGGCAGGTGGAGTCTTAACCACTGTGCCACCAGGGAAGCAATCTGCATTTACAAAAAAACGTGGATTCTTAACCACTGTGCCACCAGGGAAGCAGTAATCTGCATTAAAAAAAAAACTTAACACTGAGAAATTTTCAAGTTTTCAAAACAAATTTCATAAACTGGCTAAATCAGGGGCTTTGAAGAATTATCTGGAGGTTGGTGTTCTGAATGGATTGGAGAGGGAAAGATTGGAGGTAAAGAGATTAAGTTAGGAGACAGTAGGTATAAAATGGAGGAAGACCTGAACTAATAGTGTTCATTTACTTACTCAGCTTTATTTACTCATGACATTATAAATCAGCGAGTGTATTAGGCATTCACAATACAATCGTAAAAAAAAGATGACAGGATCCCTTCCTGGAACTTACTGTGTATCAATGACAGGGCTAGAAAGGAAAAAAAAAATCCTTCCCCTTTTAAGCTTCCTTCATAGATGTAGCAATGCTGTAATAAGCAGAATGGAAGCCTTCCATTAGGGGTGACCCAGAGAAATGTTTTGTAAAAATTCTGCAAAGTTTGAAGTTCTAGTGGAATATCTTCCTCGTTTCACGGATAGATTTTTCTATTATTGTAACTTTCTCCTTTGAGTCATGTTTTTATCCTTTTTTGGTTCTTTTAACTATTACTTTTAAAAAAAAATCAAAAGTAACTAAATACTAAGTAAAAAGGAATGGCTAAAATACTGCTATCTGAGAGACAGTCAGTGTTTTGTTTTTCTATTTTGGAAACCTTTGCAACTGGTTATCCTCCCTAACTTGAAGAAAACTGTTATTCGAAAACGTTATTTCCTACTTCCTCAGGTCATACTATCCTTTTCTCTTTTAAAGGTATTCTTCAGAATTCTCTTCTCCCAGTTTGAAAAGCAGCAGGGAGTCAAGGTGTGGAATTAAATATGCAGCACTTTGCCACTTCCTTTAGGGCCTGCCTCAGTTACTGCAATAGAAAATGTCTGGGGATAAATCTTTGTAGGGTAGATTCAATCCTCCTAGTGGAGATTATGAAGGGAACAAAGAGAGGGCACTTCCACTCCTCAGAGAAAGGTGTTCCCTAAAGATTAAACACTAATTCAGGACAAAAAGAAACGAATATTTAAAAAGATTAATTCTGAATGATACTTAGCTCAGTTGTTTGATAGGGAAGAGAAGGAGCGAGCGAGTGCCGACCAGGGCTTGGCTGTATAACTTTGGGTAGGTAACCTAAACTTCTTCGAACCCCTGCCCTACTTAAAGACTTTGGACCAAGGATCTCTAATGTTCTTTCATCTCTAAAATTCTATGGTTCTGTGATTCCGTTGTTTGAGATGGGCCATTCTGTTGATTTCCTAGTCTTGAGGGAGGGTGAACTTCATATTTACGGGGGTTTGGACCATAGAGATGCTCTTGGAAAATTTCCACGCGGGCCTTTTCCTCGTTCTTTAACCTGAGTTTACAATTCCCTTGACCCTTTGGGATGGGGGAGCGGGAAGGGCCTATTTTAAACTGGAATTGTTTACTTTAAGCATTTCCTCTTATTATTAGACCTTAAAAAAAGAAAGATAGAAAAAAAAAAAAAGCCAAGAAACATCCCAAAGGGGTGGCAGGGGAAACTATGATTACGGGATCTCGAAAGGCCTGTAAAATCCGCTTCCGCATTTTCAGCCTTTCTTTGGTGTTAGGATCTTTTTACAATATATATTTTTGGCGGAGTTGGTCGAAGACTGAGGTTCGGAACAGTAAAGGGGGCGCTGGCGTTAGGGAGCTCCGGTTCAGACTCCCGCCGGCCGCCAGGCGGGCTCGAAGCTATCAACACAAGGGCGCGGCCGCGAACGGGCGGGCCCCGGGGAGGGGCTTCACAGAGGCGCCGCGGGCCGAGCCGAGCGGGGTCGCCTGGGCTCGGCGCGCAGAGCGGCCGGGCGAGCGGTGGCGCTGCGGAGGCGGCGACCGAGGCCGGCGGGCGCGGAGGAGGGGCCCGAGAGTGGGGCGGCCGGCGGCAGCCGCCTCCGTGACGACTGCCGGCAGCGCGGCGACCTGAGGAGACCAAGCCGCGGGCCCCGCCGCCGCCGCCACCGCTCCCTGTTGTCTTCTTTCTCCTCTCTCGGCGGGGGCGTCAGGAATGGGCCCCAGCTGCCGCGGGCCCCGCACCGCGCGCCGCCCGTAGGCCCCGGCAGTGGGGAGGCCGGCCGCCTGACCTCTCACCACCCCTTCGATCTAGCCAAGCCGTCCCCACCCCAAATCCCCGGGAAGGAAGATGAGGGACACGGGCCCGGCGCTCAGCAGCCAGAGCAGCAGCAGCAGCGGTCGGGGGAGGGTGTTTCGCCGTTTCCTCTCAGCCGCCAGGACAAGATGGCAGCGGCCGCGGAGAGGGGCTGAGCCCGGTCTGGGTGGTGCCGCCTGCTGAAGCGCCTGGCTCCCTGTCCCCGACACGGCCCCGCACCCACCCCGGACATGCTCAGGGCTGCGGCCGCCCGAAGAGGGGAGAGCGCAGGCCTCTAGGAAGGTAAGGGAATAGGGCGAGGGGCGTCCCCACCCTGGGGCGGGGGGACCGGCTCCACCGGCCGCGCCTGCGTTCGGGAGGGGGGGCAGCGGGCTCCTCCCCTGGAACCTCGCGGGCCCGACGCCCCCGGAGCGGCCCGCACCCGTTGCGCGTCCTGCACTCCCCCATCCGCATCCCCTGTGCGCTGATGCCCCGCGTTTCCGTCTCGGTCCCGGCGGGGTGGCAGGGCCAGGCGTCTCCCTTGAGGCCCGGGCGCCCCGGGCCCGAGGCCGCCGGGCCCGAGGCCAACCGGGGCCGCGCGTGGTTCTTGCGCGCGGTGGCTCCTGCGCGCGGTGGCGCAGCCTCTGGGAAGCCGCGCTTGGGCTGGGCCAGGCCGGGCGGCCCTCGCCGCCTCCTGCCAGGGTTGCGCAACGGCTCTTCCCAGCAACCGAAGTTTTGTTTAGTCCCACATGGGGCCTTTTCCCTCACCGCAGCCTGGGCCGTCACTACGGAGACCTCTTGTCTTTCATTAAAGGGGAACAAACACAAACACACGCACGCACGCAACTTGAGCCCCGCGGCCGATGGCTGCGTCTCTGGCTTTGTGGCCCAGTCCCCAGCGTCACCGAGCGGCGGGTTTGGAGGGTGTCAACTCTGGGGACGTGAGTGCGTGTGATTGTTGGGGAGGAGAAATGTGATCCGCCGCTCCGCGTCCCCCGCCGCGGCCGGAGGAAGGCGTGGCGGCCGCGCGGCGGGTCTGCTGCCGGCGTCTCTCGTTTAGGGTGGCGGCCGCCCGCCTCCCTTCGCGGCGCTGGGAGAACTCGCGGAAAGACTTCGGATGAGCGAGAATGTCTGTTTTCCTGTCGGAAGGGAGACGGCTGTTTTAAAATGGTATGTGGCTCTTGGCCGAAGCCTGTTGTTTCCCAATCTTATCTCTGCTTGAGGAATTGCGCTTGAAGGGTGTGTGCGTAAATTACCTTGGACCTGTTACAGAGCAGTCATAACACGTTCCGTCCTTGAACCGTGTTTTCACAACCTCTTGCTGCCCTGTTAGAATTTATTTTTTCACCTGCCGTTTGCTGCTTCTCATTAAAAGGAGCTTCTTTTAGCAACAGTGAAGTTTTTCAGATTATCGTCCAGTTTACAGGGAAAACTCATGGTTGGTTCTGTTGTCAGCTTTGATGTCTCTTTGGTCAAGGGCCAGAAAAGTTAGCTGGTAAACCAGCCTGTGCCTGTGTTTATGCATACCTTCTAGTAGTTTGGAGATGGGGGTGATTTTTTTTTTTTTTCTAATTTTAGGTGTTTGCTTGTTAGCTGTAGCTTCTGAAGTGGAAGGATTTATATTTAAACCATTTCAGTTTATTTCTAAGATTTAATTGCTGGGCGCTTTAAAATTTTGAGAGGTTCTCTTGATCAAATTTTTGATGCAAACTTTTAAACAGGATCGTTTTTTGTTTGTCACCCAACCAAAGACATTTTAATCCTGCATTCTCATTTGATTTTTCAGAAGCTAGGCATGCCTCACCATATGTTTGATAAGTCTAGATTCTGCTTATGCTTGCAAGTGCGGTGCTAATTTTATACAGTGAGCCATGATAAGATTTTGATAGGTCATGATTAAACTTAGTATTTAAGTAAACAAAATAAGACTGACCTTTTTTTGAAACATAGTTTTTATAGTTTTGTTAGTTACCTTATGTCTTTATATGCCACTTAAGGGTAATTGAAATGTAACCAACCAAATAAAGTTCCTTACTTTTAAATCAACAAGGTATTTCTTGGTATATTTATGGGTGCATTCCTAAAGTACAGTGAACTATTATTTATGAAATATAATGCTCAACCTGATTGAGGTTTCTTTTTCTTTTATTTTTGAAACTTGTTTTAAATTTGTGTTAAGGTAAAGGTGTGCTGATACATTTGATACTTTGGACATTTCATTGTGCAGTTTTTTTCTTGCATTTATGGGGAAATTGAATAATTTGTTCCTTAATTTTTTATACTCTAGGGACTGTATTTAAAATTTTTTTGTGGAGAGCCTTAGATTAAAACTATATTTTAGAAAGATAAAATGAGCTTGAAATCTAAAAGAGAACCAGCCATTAAATATTTCAGATTTATATTTGGACATTGCTGACTACAGTAGCTAAACATGCATATTAGGTAAGCAGATCATAACATGGTGAGCCAGCCTTAGTCTATTGTCATAATATCTTTTCCATTGAATTTGTCATTATATTGCTTATAAACCAGTCATTGGCTTCTGGGCATGGAGTTTTAGAGTCACATAAAAGTGGATGGTTTTTATGAGATAATTCTTCTTGTAAACATGCTTGAAAAGAAGTTTCAGATCATACTATTTAAATTTTTTGGATCTTCTGTCATGGGGTATCATCAAACCGTGCAAATTACAGAGGTAGATTGCTATAGCTAGTATGGCAGGGCACATAAGTATTTGTTGAATGCAGGTTATTGAAAGCGCCGCCGCCCCCTTTTTTTTCTTGCAACTTAAAATAGCAACAGCTGTCAAGTGAACTTTTTGATTGAGTTTCATTTTAAATATTTGATACATCAGCATTGAGGTCATCTATATGTAAGGGTGGAAGAGGAAAATGTAAATTTCAGAGTGCTAAAATGCTGTTTCCCAAGCCTGTTACACGTCCATTGAATGGAATACTTGTTTGAATTTTCCATTTGAATATTAGAATGACTTATTCTGGTAACTTTTGAAGTTAATTTTCTTAATATGCTTTTCTGATTGTAGCAGGTCACCACTGAGGGTGATGATATGATACCTTAGAATTGCATTATTGGTGGTTAGTTAATTCAAAGGTTTTTAAAATAGTTTCCATTCCAACTTTACATACGTTTGAATTTGGAGATGAAAATGTCATGGCAATATGTAAATTTAAAGGTATTCCAAGGAACTGTGAAATTTTCCACATTTAAAAATATTCCTCCAGAATTATTTTTGCCTCTTAACTATTAAAGGACATAAAGTAACTTGCTACATGATTATATTGTTGCTGCCAAAAAAAATCTTCATGTATAATTTCTGGGTTTGCAGCTGTCCTAATTTCCTAATACCTGAAGTTGAAACTCCCAGTGTGGTAAGTTTAAATTGGAAGTTACTTTTGATGACAAATTCCTAGAACTTTGTTAAAATCAAGGAACTTGTCAGTGTATTTTATTACTTTTGAAAGGGTGTTCCCTCCCGTCCCCCACGCCCACTTGCTGAAAGCTGTGTCATGGGGAACCCTTTCTGTATGATACATATGTAAGTCTAAATAAATTATTTGAAATGTCCTTACTGGTTCTGGATTCAGCTGCTTAAAAAAATACATTTTGTCTAGTACCTTTAAGCATTTAACATAAGTTGAATATACGGATATAGATTTGGAGTAGAAGTTTTGAATCAGTGGAGGATTTTAGGATAGCCAAAGCACTTATGTGACCGACTTGAGGAAATACAGTCCACTTCTTTTGGTTGGGTTGGTATAATTAAGAGTGATGTGGGTGCTTCCCTGGTGGCGCAGTGGTTAAGAATATGCCTGCCAATGTAGGGGACACGGGTTTGAGCCCTGGTCCGGGAAGATCCCACATGCTGCGGAGCAACTAAGCCCATGAGCCACAGCTGCTGAGCCTGCGCTCTAGAGCCCACGAGCCACAACTACTGAGCCCACGTTTAGCATCTGCTGAAGCCTGTGTGCTCTAGAGCCCGTGCTCCACAACAAGAGAAGCCACCACAATGAGAAGCCCATGCACCTCAATGAAGACCTCACACAGCCAATCAATCAATCAATCAATCAAATGGTTTAAAAAAAAGAGTGGTTTGGGGAAGAACAATTTAATGTTAGTGTGTTGCTTCTGTAGCTTTGTCACAGCTGTTGTTTTGTACTTAATCACTGTTAGGACCAAGCTAGAACAGATATTTAGAGGATGTATGTTATACATTTTACCTAAATGTTTGTTGAATTACCTTGACTGATTTAGCAGATCATGCTGTTTTCCTCAGTTGATACTTGGGCTATGTGTCACTACACAAAGGCAACATATTGCCTAGATTCTGAATCATACCACTGTATGCTAGAGTGTTAGAGCCTCTGCTCTTACTACTTGTGTGGAAATTAAAAGAACTGGATGAGTATTGGAAATACTATATTTTTAGGGTGGCATTTGTAGTTTGGGGACAGCTAAGTCATTAAACTGATTTACTTTGTATTTTATATTTAGTAGTTAATGCCAAGTCAATACTTTAGAAAGCTGTCTTATTCTAACAGAGAAGTCTTTGAAATGAAACAAACCAAGGATAATATTTTTTACCTTAAATGTATTTTATTTTGACCCAAATAATTTCTCTAATTTTCTGAGAGTTTTTCACTCCTAAGGGAGACTGAATGGGAGGGAAGGTAGGGGGACAGATGAGGTAGAAGAAGCTGAGCTGTAGTGGGGGTGATTTAATTGGATCTGGGAGACTTAGAAATCTGTTTTGATTTAAATGTTCAAGTTACTAGAAACCAGGGTTATCTTAGTTATAAGGTCAGTGAAATATTGTGGTAGCTATTAGTGGGGGCTAATCTTCGTCACCGTGCGTGGGCTTCTCATTGCAGTGGCTTTTCTTGAGTGGAGCATGGGCTCTGGGTGCAAGGGCGTCGGTAGTTGTGGCACGTGGGCTCAGTAGTTGTGGCTTGTGGGCTCTAGAACACAGGCTCAGTAGTTGTGGCACACGGGCTTAGTTGCTCAGCAGCATGTGGGATCTTCCCGGACCAGGGCTCGAACCCATGTCCCTTGCATTGGCAGGCAGATTCTTAACCACTGTGCCACCAAGGAAGCGCCGTCTCTTCTTTTGAAGATTAGATTTCCAGATACTTTTTCATGTTGCATTTTCTTTGCTGCTTTTTTTCCCTCCTTAACCACAAAGCTTACACCTAAAAGAAGTGGAGATTTAGAGAAGCATAAAGAGAAGTATAATACTTTGCTCCTTTGAGCTCTATTTTTTCCTTTAGGTAAGGATCTAAATTGTGAAAGACTGATTATTTAGTATAACTCTTGGTCACATTGAAAATAAAGGATTGCCAGAGGTGGTCAGATAAATTATTTTATATAATTATTAATGCTGGAGCACCTTTTCTAATTGGAAAAAAAATTTTTTAGGCTTGATTTATATTGAAATAGTCAAATCAACAAAATATGAGTCACTGTCTCCCCCCCTTTAAAATTTTGTAGTCATTTTTTATAAACTATATTTGATTACATATGGCTTGCCAAGAAAATTATCTTTAGAATTTGATAGAAAATATAAAACTTGGCTGCATTTGACTAGCCAGTTATTCCCTTTTAGAAATTAAAAAAGTATTTGATTTACTAAAAACATTAATATTAGTTTTAAATTCAACTTCTTCCTACTTTGTTGTATATTATTCATAAATTAAACAAAATCTGTTGCAGTTTTAAAAAAACAGAATAGTAAACTTCGCAGAAAATAACTTGCTTAGAAAATGTTTTCTCCCCTATAAAGCAATTATTTTAAAGGCGTAAAAATTTCATTTGTATCTATTTTAACTGTGTGTTATCTGTTTAATAATACAATAAGAGTCTTGTAGGTTTGGTAAACTATACTACTTCAGATAAATAATGCTACAGTCTTAAATAGTTAATAAGTCAGATGGACTGATAACATATTGAAAATTGAACCTGACTTTCTACAGACATTTTTTTAGAGTATAACTTAATACTTATGAGGGCTTTAAATCTGTAATTTATTACAACTTCTATTGAGATTAAATAGGGTACAGTGACTTAAAATCACAATGAAAATTACAGGTTATATGCTAGATAGCCTATTGCTATGATGCTATGCTTCACTACATTCTCAAAACAAAACAAACACGTTTTGAGTCAACTTGTAATCAGTTTCATCGGAGACAGTACAAGTATCTCTATAGTATATTAGTTTTGTATTTTAAGTTAGATAAGAGTAGTATTGGGTTCAAAAGTATTAGCTTTTTAATCTGGTTAGTATGCTTTAAATATTTTTTTGTAGCTGGATCACAGACTCTGACCGCAAATAAATGAATTTTATTATGGCAGGTAAAACAATGATAAAATAAGTGTTTGAAAACTATTTTATCTAGTTTGAGTGCCCATTAAGTAGAAGGTGAACTGTGCTGTGAATGAAGAGAGTAAGACATGATGATCCCTGCTTTGAGGAAGTAAATTTTATTTTTACCAGTTATTTTCACCAGTTTAGTAGTATAATTGCCTTATAGAGACGTGCTGTATGTTAATTTAAATGAAGGAGTTGGTCATTTCTCAAATATGGTTAATCTAGTTCTCTTGTCCTCTCAGGGCTTTTTCCTTCTGAGCATGCACAATTCTTGCATTGCCTGAGAAAGTTAAGGTTTGCCATTTCTAACTATATTGTTACCTTCTCAGTTTGGAGTACAGAGATCTCCAAACCTCTCTCTTATGCCACCTGTGGAAAGAAAATAGGTGAAAACAGCATATAGATAGAATTCCATTTTACTGTACTTTAAAAAATATTGAAATTGCTAGCTGTAACTTATTTTGAAACAACTATTCAGAAGGGATATTATTTGTGTAGTTAATTTTTGTAAATCAAAAGTCTGTTTAACTTGGGGTCCTTAAAAACAGTCGTGCAAAGGGCAAGTATTGTATTGTGTTGCTCCTATTATAGTTGTATATGATATATTCTTTTTCTTAAATTTATTTATTTATGGCTGCGTTGGGTCTTTGTTGCTGCATGCGGGCTTTCTGTAGTTGCGGCGAGCGTGGACTACTCTTCGTTGTGGGGCGCAGGCTTCTTGTTGTGGTGAACCGGCTCTAGGCACGTGGACTTCAGTAGTTGTGGCACTCAGGCTCAGTAGTTGTGGCTCTCGGGGTCTAGAGCTCAGGCTCAGCAGTTGTGGCTCGTGGGCTTTGTTGCTCTGTGGCATGTGGGATCTTCCAGGAGCAGGGCTGGAACCCATGCCCCCTGTATTGGCAGGCAGATTCTTAACCACTGTGCTACCAGGGAAGTCCTGTATGATATATTCTTTATGAGCTTTGACAATTTGATAACATTTTAATATTTTATATATGTGTATTTAAAATTGAATTCTTGTTTTTTTGTTTGTTTGTTTTTGTTTTGTTTTGTTTTTGGCTGCACAACCTGTGGCTTGCGGGATCTTAGTTCCCCGACCAGGGATTGAACTCAGTCCCCAGCAGTGAAAGCACCATGCCAGGGAATTCCCGAAAATTGAATTCTGCATGGAAACATACTTAGGGTGTTAGGGACTATAGCATAATTGGTTTGCCAATAGCTTTTTTTTTTTTTTTTAAATTGGAGTATAGTTGCTGCCGGTAGCTTTTGCGTAGAAAATAGTTGGAATGCTTGCTTTGTTAGTTGCCCTGTCTAAGCCTAGTGTGGCGTGGCTGAAAGTATTTCTAGTGGCTACTTTGTAACTTGCAAAATCTCTTTAAAGTATCTCATATCTGAAGGTATATCTAGCTTGAAATTGTTTCCTATTAATCTGACTGGAAGAAAATGAAATACCTCAATTTATAACCTATTAAAAGGTAACCTAATACCTTACCTTTTGGGGAAGGGTTACACTGAAAAATATAAAATAGCATCTAAACTGTTCCTTGAGGTCAGAGACCATGTCTTAAAGGTTTTTTTAATATCTCCTAAAGTGCCTAGTTGACATTGGGGAATCAAATATAATTATTATAAAAGAAATCAAATACAGGCATTCTATACTCATATCCTTTAATCAAAGGTAGCATCTTTATTATTAAGTAGCTTGACAGGTACCTCACCAAGCAGTTGTGAATGTGTCATAGACACATTTGACTTCTCAAAACTCTCCTCTTCCCCTCACTCCTTAATTCTAACAGATGAGTCTGTTTCTTATGTAGAGGTTAACAGGCATGAATTACTCCAAATTTCCAACCCTCTACCTCTGAGCATAACTTCTACCGCTACACACTTTGTGTTTTCACTACACTCAAGAAAAGAAATATCTCCTTCCCTCCAAGATTACTCCCTATTCTCACTTATGGGTTTCATCATGAATTGTGTTTTTCAGCATCTTGAACCTGTCTGATAACTTCAATTTCCCCCTTTTTCTTGGTCCTTTTTCTTCAGCCTTTTGAAATGGTCAGGTATCTGGCATCCTTAAACAGCCATCTTTTAATTGTGCCTCCCCAGGTCTGTGGACCTATCTTCCCTACTCTGTTTCTTCCACACTTCGTAATGTGTACTCTAGCCTCTACTTGAATTTCTATTCACTTCTTAGCTCTTGGCAGTGTAGCTCTCTGTCCATGCCACTCTAGTGAAGTCTGATTTCAGGTAATGATAATGGCTTAGTGATAATTTTTACTCTTTGAATTTGCAAGGTTTCTATGAATAAATAATATTTTAAGTGATAACATTGTTATAAAATAACCATTTTGGCATATTCATCATGTATAAGTAATATGTAATCATTACTTTTATAGCTGAGATTTTATCTAGCCTCTTATGCAGTTTCCTGAAAAATGGTATGAGGTCAGTTTTGGCCAATAATAAATTTTTAGTTATTATCTGAGAATAAATTTCTCATCAGTAAACTATAACTACTTTTTGGCCATTTTCAAATGATTTAGCATGTTTTTCTTTATTTTATGCCATGGGATCAATAGCTAACCTTAATTTTGAACTTAAAATGTGTTAGATATTACTTAGGCAACTTCAATCTGAACTAAACTTTCTTTTTTAAAAAATTTATTTTATTTAAGTATAGTTGATTTACAGTGTGTTAATTTCTACTGTACAGCCAAGTGATTCCACTATACATATATACATATATATATAGTGTTTTTCATATTCCTTTCCATTATGGTTTATTATAGGATACTGAATATAGTTCTCTGTGCTATATAATAGAACCTTGTTGTTTATTGATTCTATATACAATAGTTTGCATCTGCTAATACCAACTCCCCAATCCATCCCCCCTCCCCCCTTGGGAACCACAAGTCTGTTATATCTGTGAGTCTGTTTCTGTGAATTAAACTTTCTTTTTCTTTTTTTTTTGAATTAAACTTTCTTAATCATCCTTTTATCTTTTTATATGTTTATGGCATTAAAAAAACCTCTTTAGCCAGATAAATGTGAATAAGTTTTTTTCATTATAATTCTGATACATATAATTGTATAGTATCCTATATGACAGTGTGGCTTTTTACACCAATATAAAATTTTTTTTTCAGTGTGTTTCTGTGGAGCTTGTTGTAGAAGAAATATTTGTGACCCTTGCTAAATGCATATAAATCTGCAGTTTTAGTTCACAACTTATTATATCCAACCCAACAATGTGTCACTTTAAGAAGTTAATGATTAGAGGTAGTCAGAGCCAAACAGAAGCAGTTCTGATAATTTCTAAGAATTCAGGGTCCTTTCTTTCAGAGTACTTTGTTTTTTTAAAGTGTATTTTAAAAATTTTATTTATTTATTTATTTTTGGCTACATCGGGTCTTTGTTGCTACATGAGGGCTTTCTCTAGGTGAGTCGAGCGGGGGGCGGGGTGGTGGTGGTGGGTGTGTGTGTGGGGCTACTCTTCTTTCTGGTGCGTGGGCTTCTCATTGCCCGCTTCTTTTGTGGCTTCTTTTGTTGTGGAGAGCAGGCTCAGTAGTTGTGACGCATTTGCTTCGTGGCATTTGGGATCCTCCCGGGCCAGGGCTCGAACCCGTGTCCCCTGCTTTGGCAGGCGGATTCTTAACCACTGCGCCACCAGGGAAGTCCCATCTTTGGGAGTACTTTTGAGAAGCTGATAGTTTTCTGTAGTACTCTTTAGGGCTTTATGAATTACATTGTTCTAGTTTTTTCTGGCTTTCTTAAGGATACCTTTTGTGAATCTCTGCCCTGTCCTCTTCCTCAAATTTTTGTCATGAGAATAAGAATGAGATCTTTATTTTTCTTAACAAAGTCTCATTTCTGTTCCTTCTGTTGTTTCTCACTTGATACTGTAGAACTTCCTGAAGCACAGGATTTCTTGATGCCATTGTGAAAGATCATCCTCAGTTCATAAGGTATATATGACATTTAAATTTTGAAACTCAAAGGTTTCTGCATTTAGAAAGGTTTTTGAAGGTACTTCACTAAATTCCTAAAAAAGGGCATTTATATAAAGCAGCATATCTGGCAACCAAATATGAATAGAGAAAACATAATTGTAGGGAAGAAAAAAACAGCTTTGGATTTAGCAGTGTAGGTCACATCATGACCATGTAGGGTCTTAACATAATTTGGAAAGAACATGTAGTTGAATTTTTTGTTCCAGTTTATTTTTTCAAGCACTAAAATGTCTTTCATAAAGATTTTTTAAAACTAAAAGTACTAAAATCAGGCTTATACAGCTGTAAATTTTTGTCTTTTCAGCTCTTAGAAATGCAGAACCGTTGTTAGTGTGTGCCTGGTGGGGGGGCAGCTACTGTTACCACTTGACACTGGTTTTTAGACTTCTAATTCTTGTAGCATACATTACTCTGGAGTGATAGTACTCCTTCAGTAGTGCTGAATGTAGAATGCTGTACAAAAGGAGAATGTAAAAGTTGCTTATTTAGCATAGCCCATAATTTAGAAAAGTTTTATAGAACTTGACCTTTAATTCTGTAAATGTTCATTTAGAATTTTGAACTATTGTCTCTTACAAAAATCTTATTTGTCAGCATAATCTTTTCCTTTATATTGCTTTATCAACAGTGGACATTTGATCAAATTATTAATCTATGATTCAGCTTCCTCTGAATTGTTTCAGAGGTGTTTTAGGTTAGGAGATATTCTTCTGGTAAGGATCATTTGACCTTTGCCTTCTTAAT
Source organism: Kogia breviceps (assembly GCF_026419965.1). NCBI lineage: Eukaryota > Metazoa > Chordata > Mammalia > Artiodactyla > Physeteridae > Kogia > Kogia breviceps. The sequence continues at coordinate 25,554,760 of NC_081316.1, read as the reverse complement.
CTTTATTATTTTTTTTGTTTGTTTTTGTTTTTTCTTTTTGTGATACGCGGGCCTCTCACTGTTGTGGCCTCTCCCGTTGCAGAGCACGGGCTCCGGACGCGCAGGCCCAGCGGCCATGGCTCATGGGCCCAGCCGCTCCACGGCACGTGGGATCTTCCCAGACCGGGACACGAACCCGTGTCCCCTGCATCGGCAGGCGGATTCTCAACCACTGCGCCACCAGGGAAGCCCGTTAATCTTTAATAATTCAGGCTTTAAAGGATTTTTATAAGAAATAAAAGTTTTGTGGTGGTTCTTTTGGGACAGATTTCCTACAAAGTAGAAAATAATTCATTTGGCTTTCTAGTAAGGGAGTTCATAACCTAAAAATGTAAAGCTGTTTAATTTTTCTATCAATCCATTGGTAGGTATTGGTATTGATAGATATTGTGTGACGAATTTAAATAAAGTTTACTTTTGTACATGTTTTATAAACCAGATGTGAGTGATTAATCTTAAAGTTTACTTCAATAAAGAGTGCTTCAGGTGAACTTTTCATTTTTATTCAACTTTTCTGTCGATATTTCCATTTCTGAGTTTTGATTTTTATATAGCTTTAAAAAAATCTAGAGAATTATATGTTTTAGTAAGCATAGTTCTTAAGTACTGTTTTTAATTAACTCTTCTAGCCTTTCTAAAGTAAAAACTTGTATTAGCAGGGTGAATTCTAGCAGCTTTGAAATGTCCAACAGATCACTTTCTGTTCCAAAAGTTAGAATGTTTTGCTAAGTCAGATGAAGCTTGTTATTTAACATGCTGATTTGTGTTATAGTCAACACATTCCCTAGATGCTTTGCTCACAATACTGCTGGAAAATACCCAAGACTTTAGTGTTTTCAAATAAATGTTTTGTGAGTACCTGAGACAGCAGGTTTATTTTATGAAGCTTTACAATTTGTGGTGGTTCATTTATATGAAAAGGTTTCTTACATGAGATGTTTTAGTGTCAGTAATTTCCTGGATATAATACTGGTAAAATGACCTGTTTAATGATATAGGTATTAAAATGTCCAATGAAGAGTTCACACTAAAAACCTTATTATTTTCTAGTGTACCCTGTCTTTTTTTTGTTTGATTGTTTTTGTTTTTGTGGTACGCGGGCCTCTCACTGTTGTGGCCTCTCCCATTGCGGAGCACAGGCTCCCGACGCGCAGGCTCAGCGGCCATGGCTCATGGGCCCAGCCGTTCCACGGCATGTGGGATCTTCCCAGACCTGGGCACGAACCCGTGTCTCCTGCATTGGCAGGCGGATTCTCAACCACTGCGCCACCAGGGAAGCCCGTACCCTGTCTTTTATTTCTAAGAAGACATGCTGTTTTGTCTTTTATAAATATGCACTTTAAACAAAGTAAGTGAAAAATGGAAGTGTAACTAGATACTGCTTTTTATTGCCTGAATATTGCTAGTCATATAGTTCCATTTTCTAATTCCTATTGTAGAGCCTTGTATAGACTAGTACTAAGGTGCTCTGTCTTTCAAGAATGAAAAGAGCTTTTTAGTTGAATTTATTGGACCACATAGTGAAATACTAATTTTAGTCTCTGTTGATTGAAGAAATTACATAATGACTCAAAGCTCCAAAAACCAATGTGAATTAAGTAATACTTTTTTTTTTTTTTTTCTTAAACGTTTGGCTGCGTTGGATCTTCGTTGCTGCGCGCGTGCTTTCTCTAGTTGCGGAGAGCGGGGGCTACTCTTCGTTGCTGTGTGCAGACTTGTCCTTGCAATGGCTTCTCTTGTTGCGGAGCACAGGCTTTAGGTGCGTGAGCTTCAGTAGTTGTGGCTCGCGGGCTCTAGAGCTCAGGCTCAGTAGTTGTGGCTCACTGGCTTAGTTGCTCCGTGGTGTGTGGGATCTTCCCAGACAAGGGCTCAAACCCATGTCCCCTGCCCTGGCAGGCGGATTCTTAACCACTGCTCCACCAGGGAGGTCCCAAAGTAATACTTTTAAATGAAAAGATTTCCTCTTACAGTTTATGAATACTTTTTTTTTTAAGTTAGTGCTGGCACATGATCCCACGAACTTGCTCTGTGCCTGAGAATTCTGGATTTTAGGTGATCTGGGCCATGCCTAAAATATTCAGCAGTTCATTCCCAAATGAGTAACCCTTGAAGAGCAGCCTTGTGCTAGAAAAACATTATTTTATGCCTGTCACTCATATACTCTTTTTTTCTGTTTAATTTGTCACTTGACAAAAATTCAGACCCACAGAAAATTTACAAGAATAGTACAAAGAATTCCTCTATATATTTTTCACCTAGATTCTTCAAATGTTAACATTTTACCCCATTTGCATTTACCTTTTCTCTCTACATCTGTATGTTTTTCCTTCAACTTTTTGTAAGTTGCAGACTTGACGTCCATATACACTTGATTTTTTTCCTAAAAGCAAAGGCTGTTTTGTTTTATGTCTATGTTTTCTGTAATCTGAAAAGTTTCTCAGTCTTTGTGTTGTTTCCTGATATTGACATTTTGAAGAATACTGCCAGTTATTTTGTGCAATGGCTCTCAGTTTGGATGTTTGTTTTCTTGTGCTTGGAAGTATCACAGTGACATGTATTCCTCTCAGTACATCATACCAGGAGGCACATGATGTCGATATATCCCATTACAAGTGATTTTAACATTGATCACTTGGTTAAGGTGGCATCTGCCAGTTTCTTCCCTTTGATTCATATGTATCTTGTGGGAATGTACTTTGAAATGTATGACGATGAAGGGTCTTGCAAGCTAACAAATTAGCCATGGCTGCTGGCAGAAGATAGACTCTGAGGTCAGAGCTAAAGGACTTTCGTACTCAGCGATAGTGGTAGTCAGTGTGTCAGTATTTCCTGTTTCCCCGATTCAGTTCCCACAGGGTGCTGCAAACAGGGCCCGGTGACTCCTGCACAAGAGGAGTTGCGCTCCAGCAGGGGAACCCCAGGTTTAGGAAACTTTTATAAGGGGCAGTGAGCCTGCCTGACATGCGCCCAAGAAGGAGTCATTATCTTTTGTTATCCTGGACATGAAACAACCTGCCCTTTGCTCAGGAGGAAGACGCTATCTCTACCTTCAAGGCTGTTCAATATACAAATATCCTTGAAAGGAGACTGCAGAACAAAGGCATTCAGTGTCCCTGCTTGCAAGACATGGAGAAACATGAGCGATCCATGGTGCATTGTCTTGCAACAATAATATCCTGTTATTCTTGAAACTTTCACCCACTAGTTGTTTGGTTTTTTTCCTTAAATTTTACTGGAGTATAGTTGATTTACAATGTTGTGTTAGTTTCAGGTGTACAGCAAAGTGATTCAGTTATACATATATTCATTCTTTTTCTCATCTGCTAATTTTTGCATCCATTGATAATTCTTGCTTGAATCAATTATTATGATTGTTGCCAAATAGTTAATTTTTAATTCCATCATTCCTTTATGTTTATTAATTGCCTTTCCCTCTTTCCTGACTTATTCTCCATGTCCTTACTCATGCCTTCTAGGATAACTTCCCAAGTAAACTACCTGAATGCAGGCCTTTTTATAAGAGTCTACATTTAAGGGAACTTGGGCTAAGTCACAAGGTACCTCAAAGTCAGCATGTCTAAAATTGAGTTAATTTTTCCTTTCTCGTTTCTCCTTAAAAAAATTTTTTTTTGTTAACATTTGGCTATCAGTTTTTCAAGCCAGAAACATGGTTTTATCAATTCCTTCCTTCCTTCACTCGTCACCAAGTTCTGTGGTTCTATCTCCTAGCTACCTATAGCTAACTATTTTGGTAATCAGTACTCTCTCATTCTGTTACTACTGCTTTTGCTCAGGCTCTGATCAACTATTATCTGGATTATTACCCTAGTCTTTCAGCTGTTGTTTCTATTTTTTTTTTTGTTTTTTTTTTTTTGCCATGCTGAGCAGCATTTGGGATCTTAGTTCCCTGACCAGGGATTGAAACCCTTGCCCCCTGCAGTGGAAGCACAGAGTCTTGACCACTGGACCACCAGGGTAGTCCTCCGTTATTGTTTCTTTCCAGTTTATCTGTCACAAATTTGCCTGAGTAATCTTTCTAAAATACAAATATGATTATATTGATTTTTCTATTTAAAACTTTTCAGAGGCACCTCATAGCTCCTTACTATGGAAGACAAAGTTCTTCATGATCTTTCTTTTTAAGGTTGTCTTTCTTCTTCTCAAGGATCATCTTTTTTCTCCAGCTGCCCTCTCCACTGGCTGCAAGTTATGTTCTAGAGCAGAGCTTAGCAAATTTTCTTAAATGGCTAGATGGGAAATATTTTAGGCTTTGCAAGTGGCATATGATCCCTGTTGCATGCTTTGTTTTAAACCTTTAAAAATATAAAAACCATTCTTAGCTCGTGGGCCATACAAAAATACTCTGGGTTGGATTTGACTAACCATAATTTGAGGGCCCCTCTTCTAGCCAAATAAAGCTAATATGTCATATTTTTCGTTAGTCTCTGCTCTTATATGTGCTGTTGGTTTGTGCTATTGGACTATCCCTCCTAAATAGCAGGCTTCTTCCGATCATCCTTCAAAATTTAGCTCAGATTAATTTCTTACTGAATACTTCAGTGCTCCTTCAGGGCAAATGTTAATCATCCCCTTTTCTTTGCTGCCTGTGTGCTTCACACATCCTTTTCTTACTGCCCTCATTAGTGATGTAGTTATGTGTATACATGTGTTTGCCTCTTGCTAGAAGGAGCTCATTGATGAAAAACATACTTCACTGCTAAATCTTCCTGCTCCTAAATGTCTTTACTTGATTTGAATTGAAAGAAAAATTTAAAAATTGAAAGAAAAATAGGATGAAATAGTGTATGGCTGATTGAATACGCTAATAAAATATATCTAAAATGGTTATATTTTTCTAACTTTAAAAAATACAATTAATAAAGAGGTTATTCTATTCTCTGGTAGATTTTTTTCCCTTCATTTAAAATTAATGTAAATTTAGGCTATGAAAGTACAGAGAGTTAATAGAACCAGTTCCTATGCAGCTGCCACCCTGGGTGCAAAATAGTTCCTGCAGTTGAAGTCCCTCCTTTTCCCTTTCTTCCTGGCATGTTTATCATTTCTATGCATGATGTTATACTTTTACCACATACCTACTATATCTAAAACCGCAATATCGTTTTGTCTGCTGCTGACTTTAAAATAAATGATACACACTGTTTTGCAACTTGTTTCTTGTTCTACATTGTTGTTTTGAGATTTATCCATGTTGATATATATATAATTTCAGTTAATTCATTTTGCTACATGTCTTTAATTCTAACATGCACAATTTTTCCCATGTTTAACATCTTTGAAATTGTGATACATCTTAATCAGTGTCTTACTCTTATAATTGGTATTTTTTCTTTTTTTGTGGTACATAACTGTATGGTGACTGTGCTATAAGCCACAGTCATTGTGTATGTTGTATGATAAAGCCATGCTACTATTTCCATTCCTTTTCTGACAATTAGGTTATTTCAAAATTTTATCATTATGTTGCAGTGAACATTATTTTACCTGTTTTGTTGTACTTACGTGTGAGAACTTCTCCAGGCAGGATGTGTACCTGGGAGAGAACTTGCTAGATTATAGACCACATCCATTTTCAGCTTTGCTTTCTAAAGTGGTTGTACTTCTTACCCTACCTAGTCTATAAGAGTCTCTGCTGCCCTGCTCCTCTTCAGCATTGGATGTTGTCCTACCTTTTGTCAGCCTGATGGGTTTAAAATGGCATCTTCCTGTAGTTTTAATTAGTATTTTTCTTATTACTAATGAGGTTGACAATTTTTTAAAAAGCCTTTTGGCTTGTATTTCTTTACCTGTGAATTGCCAGCTCATACCTTCTACCCATTTTTTACTGTTTTGCTAAACACACTGTGACTTCTTTAGATCTTTTGTCAGTTATGTATGTTGCCAGTGGCTTATCTTTACTGTATCATTTGATAAATAAATAAAAGTTTTAAGTTTTAATCAAGTCACATTTTCCAGTCTCTTCCTCTTATAGTGCTTTTTGTATCTTCTTTAAAGAAAACCTTCCTTCCTTTCTATCAGAGGTTTGTAATTTGTTAAAAATGTAACATAAATTTTAAACTGAAAGGGAAAGATCCCCCCCCCCCTTTTATGTTTATCTTCTAGAAGGAAATTCTAGCACCTCAGATGGAGAATAATTAGAGCCTGTGGGTGTGAAATTGTTTAAATGTAATGAGGGACTAATATAGCATTATAAACTTCTCATGATAAATTCACAGGTGGTCATTATAGGATAAAAATTTGGGAAATCACTAACTGGAGACAGTTTTGTGTCTTGTGTGTGTATTATTATTATTATTTTTTAATTAGTGAAGAACTCTCTTTTTGGATGGGGTAGGGTGAAGTGGGTAAACATACCAAAGTGAAGCAGATAGTTATCTGTTCAGTCCATGCAAGATGTAAAGGAGTTATAAATGGCTTTACCTTTGTAGGCTGTTCATGTTAAAGAACAAATAAGGAGTGACTGAATTTTGGATAAACTAACTTGATTATTTAAAAAATAGTATCCCAGAATTTGAATGTACAAGTGAAAATTTATGAAAGAGTTTTCCATTGGATTTAATTAACAATTCTTCCATTTCATCCACAAAATATGATCTGTTTCTTTGATGTTGTCAGAAAAAACATTGGTAGGTTCATATGTATTTTATTGTCATAAATTAAAGTTTGGGTACTAATGAAGGTATCTAGACTTTTCCCTCAAGTAATTGAATCTTTAAACTTCAAACTTGCAACTTGAGAACGAGGCCAACCATCTGTTGTCAGGGATAAGTATGGTAAAGGTAGAATTAAAATATATGAAAACATTATTTGATAATCACAGTGGATGTAGCTATGAGACATTAAAAAATTGAATTTGATGTAACTTTCATAGATTATTAACTCACTTATCATTTGAACAATATGTTGAAAATTAGGTCAGTTAGTAGGAATTTAAACTTCAGCCCAAATAATACAGCTTTTGGTTAAAGGTTTTCATTTGTGGTATCACCATAATTATTTCAGGAGCTGATTTTTTGGGGAAATATATACAACAAACTAACGTTAATTTAAAGTTATATTTATGAGCTAATCAAAGATAAAATGGTTAAAGGGGCATTACAGTAATGAATAGTTGTGCAATTTATAGCTTCGTTCAGTCACCCTAAGTAAAAGTGTGGTATTTGTTTTTTAACATTCTTCTCTATATTTGATGCCTTTCAGTTTTAAAGCTCTTAAGAAAAATGTCCTTTTATCCCTCAATAAAATGATGACAAATTTTCAGTTGAAACAAATGAAATTCTGATATTGTTTGCATTGTGTCCAGTTACAAGTATCAAAAAAATGATTCTGAATGAAACTTTATTGTAATGTCTTAATATCCTTTGAAAATATTCATGTGCCTGAAAATATTTTAAAAATGGAAAAAAATGAAACTTTTTCTAAGTATATTCATGAAAGCAAAATCTTTAAGTCTATGGATAAACCAAACTGGAACAATCTATTATTTACATGAAACTAGATTATGGATAGTATTGTTACCTTGAAGATTTCCTTCTATCTCCTTTGATCTCTTTGCTTGTCAGACCGTATGGATCCAAGACATAGTCATTTGTACAAAAATTAGAGTTGTGATAAAACTGGTGTTTTCAATACCCTATAAAAAATAAGTGAAAAGATTTGAGACTATAATAGCTTGAGGCTTTCTTTATTCATTTAACTCTGTGCTAGACTTTGTGAGGAATGCAGAAGTAGTGTAAGAACGGCATCATTTCTCTTTGGCCCCCTACCTAGATGAAGTAGGTTGACCCTGCTGTTTTGCAAAAGATTTTCTGCAGGTTTTTAAAATTAATTAATTAATTAATTAATTTTTGGCTGCGTTGGGTCTTCGTTGCTGTGCGCGGGCTTTCTCTAGTTGCAGTGAGCCGGGGGGCTACTCTTCCTTGTGGTGCGCGGGCTTCTCATTGTCGTGGCTTCTCCCGTTGTGGAGCACGGGCTCTAGGCGCGCAGGTTTCAGTAGTTGTGGCACATGAGCTCAGTAGTTGTGGCTCGCAGGCTCTAGAGCTCAGGCTCAGTAGTTGTGGCGCACGGGCTTAGTAGTTCCGCAGCATGTGGGATCTTCCCGGACCAGGGCTCGAACCCGTGTCCCTTGCGTTAGCAGGCAGATTCTTAACCACTGCGCCACCAGGGAAGACCAAGATTTTCTGTTTTGAAAGTCATTCTAATTATGTGCAAACCTCCTTTCTTAGAATGACTAAATTACTTCATTTGAATGTGTTAATAAAAATGCTTTTGTGAAGACCACCTTCCCCAAAGTACTTTTACTTCTCTGAAAAAGTTTTGCCCTTTAATACTACCTCCCCTAAAGTGCTTCACTTCGTCAAAGTTCATCATACCTGAAATGTTTCAGGGAAAAGATTGAGAGCTACTGTATTCAGATTTAGAATTTTGGGTTCTTTTGCTCCTAAGCATCTTTAAAAATATTTTTGTGTGTTACATGAGAGAAGTGTTAATTTTGAGTCTATTTTACTAGAAGGAGAGGAACTAGAATTTAGCAAGGAATATTGGGAGTTTGTGTGATGGGAGATAATCAGAAAGAGATGGTAGATCAAAGGAAGAGAGAATATTCTGAGGACAGAATGTGAAGTACTGTGTTGATATGGGCAGGTCAGATCTTGGGGTTTAATTGAGCTGAGGGAAGGAAAGAGGATTATGAGGGGTGACTGGATGCAATAAAGACCAGAATAGGATGATGAGGACTTGGTAGTAGGTCAAGAAGCACTGGCTTGTGTGTGTTGGGTGGTGTTGTTATTGTTTTATTTGTTTTTTAGCATGCTCACTGAGTTTTTATGAAGTACATTTCAGTCTTTTTGTCTCATGCAATCATAGCATGCCGAAAGGCAGTTGTAATCATTGCTGAAAGGCAATTAATGTGTATTTGTGTGATTTGACTAAAAACACATTGCTCCATTAGTGAATTTAGTACTTCTCTAGCTGTGTAGACATAAGATACCATTACTGTTTTCACACAGGATGATTCTCTAGCTCTTAGCTTTGAAGCTGGTAGATTAAAGGTGCATTTGTACATTTTTCCTGATAAAGGAGTCTCAACTTTATTTTCATTTCCTGTTCCATTCTATCTTCCTTTAAAGAGTGGTAATAAGTTCACTTTTGAAAGTGAACTGTACTTGTGTCTACTTATTTTAGTATATCCTGGAAACAGTTGATAGGTGTGTTCAGAAAAGAAATCTTTTTTTTTTTGTGGTACGTGGGCCTCGCACTGTTGTGGCCTCTCCCTGTTGCGGAGCTCAGGCTCAGTGGCCATGGCTCATGGGCCCAGCCGTTCCGCGGCGTGTGGGATCTTCCCGGACTGGGGCACGAACCCGTGTCCCCTGCATTGGCAGGCAGACTCTCAACCACTGCGCCACCAGGGAAGCCCGGAAAAGAAATCTTAATGCAGGGTTTTTATGTAACAGAATCAGTCGTTTACCTTGATCTAGTGTAGCTGTTTGCTGATTTCCAGTTGAATGAAAATACTACCTAAGGTAATGTTCATTGAGCTGACTTTTTTGTTGTATTGATAGTCTTTTTTTTTTTTTTTAAATTGTGTAGTACTGGCTATATATTTAACGTCTTGGTCTTTTATCCCTGTTTATTATGATAATCTTTTAGTGCCCTGAGCCTCTCTTTAGGTAAAGGAAACCTTTTTCCTGTGTTTTTAAAAGGGTTTTGTTTTGTTTTGATTTATTTCTTCTTGTAGATCTTTAGAAATCTTCAATACTGATCACATTTCCATATTTGTATCTTAATTTAAAACTTGATTTTTTAAAAAAAGTATTTATTTATTTATTTATGGCTGTGTGGGGTCTTCATTGCTGACCGTGGGCTTTCTCTAGTTGTGGTGAGCGGGGACTACTATTCATTGTAGTGCGTGGGCTTCTCATTGCAGTGGCTTCTCTTGTTGCGGAGCATGGGCTCTAGGCATGCGGGCTTCAGTAGTTGTGGTACGTGGGCTCAGTAGTTGTGGCGCGTGGGCTCCAGAGTGCAGGCTCAGTAGTTGTGGTGCACGGACTTAGTTGCTCTGCTGCATGTGGGATCCTCCGGACCGGGGCTCGAACCCGTGTCCCCTGCATTGGCAGGCAGATTCTTAACCACTGCGCCACCAGGGAAGTCCCTAAAACTTGATGTTTTTAGTAATTTAATAATTTCTATACTTTTCAGTGATGGTCTGAAAGAAGGGGGTTTGTTCAGTAATCACTTGGGAATGGGTTTCTGTAGAGCTTAGTCTTAAGTGTAATGTTTAATATTTATCAGTAACTCAAATGAAAAAATACAAAGTTTATGTGTTATAGCTACTGATGACATCAAGCTCTAGGTGTTAGTGTAGCCAGTATTGATGAAGAATTAGATTTTAAAAAATGGAGATTTGAAAACCACAATAAGATACCCCTTCATACCCATTAGGATGGCTATTGTTAAAAAAGAAGAAAGAAGAAAATAACAAGCATTGGCAGGGATGTGGAGAAATTGGAACCCTTGTGCACTACTGGTTGGAGTGTAAAATGGTGCAGCTGCTATGGAAAACAGTCTAGTGATTCCTCAAATTAAAAATGGAATTACCATGGGAATTCCCTGGTGGTCTGGTGGTTAGGACTCTGCACTTTCACTGCCGAGCTCACGGGTTCGATCCCTGGTTGGCGAACTAAGATCCTGTAACCCGTCTGGTGTGACCTAAAACAAAACAAAACAAAACAAAACAAAACAAAAGGGAATTACCATATAATCCAGCAATTCCGCTTCTGGCTATATATACAAAAGAATTGCAAACAAGGTCTTGCAGAGATGTTTGTACATCCATGTTCACAGCTGCATTAGTCACAATAGTTGAATGGTGGAAGCAACCCAAATATCTTTTGATGACTGAATGGATAAACAAAATATGGCATAGACATGTAATGAGAAATTACTTAGCGTTAAAAAGGAAGGAAATTCTGACACATGCTGCAACGTGGATGAACCTTGAAGACATGCTGAGTGGAATAAGCCAGTTATAAAAGGACAAATATTGTATAATTAAACTTATATGAGGTACCTAGAGTAGTCAGATTTGTCGATGCAGAGTGTAGAAAGGTGTTTGCCAGGGGCTAGTGGGAGGGGACAATAGACAGTTGTTTTAGTTTTAGTTTTCAAAGTGGCGGGGTGGGGTTGTGGGGGGGAGTTCTGGAGGTGGATAATGGTGATGGTTGCACAACAGTGTGAATGACCTTAAATGCCACTGAGGTGTACACTTAAAAATGATAAATTTTATGTTATATATGTAAATTTTACCACAGTTTTTTAAGTTTTTTTTTTTTTGCGGTACGCGGGCCTCTCACTGTTGTGGCCTCTCCCGTTGCGGAGCACAGGCTCCGGACGCGCAGGCTCAGCGGCCATGGCCCACGGGCCCAGCCGCTCTGCGGCATGTGGGATCTTCCCGGACCGGGGCACGAACCCGTGTCCCCTGCATTGGCAGGCGGACTCTCAACCACTGCGCCTCCAGGGAAGCCCCACTACAGTTTTTTAAGGAAAAAAAAGTTAAAAAATTGAGGTTTGAAGAAGTAGAAGAAGAGAGTTGAGTGAGGAGAATGCAAGGCGTTATTTACCTTTAATTAAATGTATTTGTGATGTCACAGGATATTTTAAAGACGGAACCTGATTACATATAGGGCTATGTATAAGTTTGGCAGAAAATGATCCAGAACTTTGATACTGGCTAATAAATTGAATATAAGATAGTCAAAGTATTTCTATCTCTGCTACCTCCCTCCGTTTTTCAGAAGGGCTGATATTGTGTGTAATAAGAAAAAAAAAAAAGAAGAAACCATATCTTTACGGTTAGTGGTGGTTTAGTTATCAACATTGGTAACATTGCTGTTTTGGTAATTGTAAAAGGCTGTGAAGAATTTGAATAGAATTCAGATGAGTCTTAAAGTTTTTTAGAGGCTTAGAAAAATAAGGCCTATTAAAGTACCTGAGGTTATTAAGCCTGAGGAATGGAAACTTAACGGTTGCTTTAACAGGAGTCTTTTTTTTTTTTTAATACATTTATTTATTTTATTTATTTATTTTTGGCTGCATTGGGTCTTCATTGCTGTGCGTGAGCTTTCTCTAGTTGAGGCGAGCGGGGGCTACTCTTCGTTGTGGTGCGCAGGCTTCTTATTGTGGTGGCTTCTTTTGTTGCAGAGCATAGGCTCTGTGAGCGTGGGCTTCTGTAATTGCAGCACATGGGCTGAGTAGTTGTGGCTCATGGGCTTAGGTGTTCCACAGCATGTGGGATCTTCCCGGACCAGGGCTCGAACCGTTGTCCCCTGAATTGGCAGGCGGATTCTTAACCACTGTGCCACCAGGGAAGTCCCTAACAGGAGTCCTAACAGGACTGTCGTTGGAGTGATTTTATAGGCAACTCCAGCTCACAAAAGGGTGGTATTTCAAAACTTCATTTCTTAGTCAGTTGGTAAGAACAAATGATAAAGTCATGAAATATAACTGCAGAGGTATAACAGTATATATTGCAAGCAATGAAAAATTATAGGAAATAGGTAGTATTGTACTGAATCAGTGTTTTGGTCTCTGGACTTCAGCAGCTTCTCGGAGTACTAACTATACTCTGTAAAATCCATAAACACCAAGTATAAGATACTCTTCTCAGGTCATGAGTTAATCTGATGAAGGGTGGGAGAGGGAAAGACAATACCTGTGGTAGGGAGTCACAATAGTCAAGTTAATTAGTAATTTAGAGTTCTTTTCCTGTGGTTTGTTATAACAACTATCTCCAGCATTACCCCCTCACCCACTTTTTATGTGCTATGTAAATTATGTGACATTCCTACCCCATGTTTATTTTCTAAAGTTTCCTTCTAGATTGGTCCCACAGAGTACAGTGGTTGGTGAGGGGTAATTACTTTTTTAAGCTTCCTTTAGTTGGCCCTGGTTGGAACCTTTGGGCTGTTTGCCTTCCAGCTTGGCGTTGGAAAAGAAAAGGTAGGGACAGCTGGATTCAGAAATTGCAGTAGTTTTTAAAAAAATATATCTCTAGGTCAATTACCTGGATCTCAGCTGTTGTTCACATAACACCTTTATTTAACATGGCATGGATTGGCCTAGCGTGGTATGCATTTTTTTCCCTAGGACTTCATCCTGATTTTTCAGACTTGAGGGCCCTGAAGTGGTAGGACTTGAATTTGCCTAGGGTTTTGTACAGATGAGATTGTTGGTTCTCAGTAGTGTGAATAGTTAGTGTGAATCTGTCAATAAATGGCCTTGGGAACTTGTGTATACATACAGATACCTGAACCTCACCAAAGTTACTGAATCAGAATTTTTCTGGAGTTTTAAATATATGTTTACTTAACTTTTTGTTTTTAACCATTAAAAAAAAATTATTTATTTATTTATTTTGTCTGTGCAGGGTCTTAGTGTGGCACACGGGATATTCGTTGTGGCATGTTTAGTTGTGGTATGTGGGATCTTGAGTACGGAATGCAGACTTCTTAGTTGTGGCATGTGGACTCTTAGTTTTAGCATGCGAACTCTTAGTTGCTCCATGTGTGTGGGATCTAGTTCCCTAACCAGGGATTGAACCCGGGCCCCTGCATTGGGAATGTGGAGTCTTATCCACTGGACCACCAGGGAAGTCCCTTACTTAATTTTTTTTTTTTCCCCTGTTATGTGGGCCTCTCACTGTTGTGGCCTCTCCCTTTGCAGAGCACAGGCTCCGGACGCGCAGGCTCAGAGGCCATGGCTCACGGGGCCAGCCGCTCCGCGGTATGTGGGATCCTTCCAGACCAGGGCATGAACCCACGTCCCGTGCATCGGCAGGCGTACTCTCAACCACTGTGCCACCAAGGAAGCCCCTTTACTTAGCTTTTTATTAAGGAAAAATGTATACATATTCAAAAGTAGATAGGATAGTATAATGAACCCCTTTTTATTCACTATCAAGTTCCTATGATGAATAATTTATGTCTAATTTCATTTAATCTATATCCCCATCCACTTTATCTGTTATTTTGAAGCATATCCCAGATACATTATTTCATCTTGAGAAATTGTTTCATCTGTATGTTTTAATAGGTTTCCCAGATGATTAAAAAACTTTTTTGAACAGGTAATACAGGTACATAGTAAAAAATAAGGTGGTAAAAGGGTGTACAGTGTAAAGTCAATCTTTCTCATTGCCCCCAGTATTCTTGTTATTCTCTAAGGCAGAGAAACCTACAACTTCTTTATGTATGTACACATATTAATGTGTGTGCAAAAATATAGATAATATAATTCCCCTTATTAATTAAACACACATGGTATTATCTGTTGTAAAGTACACATTTTTCTGAATTTTGCCTTTTTCATGTAACAGTATTATCTTGGGAATCAGGTTATAGCAGGGTAAAAAGATTGTTTTCATTGTTTTTTTTTTTTAAGACTCTGGTTGGTCTGTGTATCAAAGTGTATCTAACTGATGCCTTTTGGATGGATGCTTAGGTTGTTTCCAGTGTTGTGTTTCTTTACAAACAGTGCTGCATGACTATCTTGTACTGTATCTGAGTTATCTGATTCTTAATCAGAGAACATATCCATTTGCAATTTTGTTAGGTATTGCCAAATTTCTTTCCCACCATCTATGTATGGTACGTAGGGTTCTTCAGGCTCACCAGTTCCATTTTTAAAATGATTTTCATGTGTCTCCTGTTTATGTTCATGTTCTTCTTTAAATCCATTATTATATTTATAAGAGCTGTTTTAGAAACTCTTGTTTGTGAGTTTCGTCATGTGTCATTGTGTCTGTTTCTATGGGTGTGGGTCACAGAAGTGCTTTGAAATAAGGAGAATCATGATAATGTTAAGTTGTTGAAGATGAGGAGGTTGGGGAGCTTCACAGTGTTAAGTGAGCTAGAGAGTGAACTTGATATGTTTAGAAGGAGTTTTTGATGTGGCTTTGCCTCATTAAAAAGATGATAAATTGGTGGAGTTTTGAAACCTCCCCTGAGTAAAAGTATAGAATAGATGCCAACAAGATTTTAAGAAAATGGATGAAAAGGTTTGGAACTCCAGGATTTCAATTTACGATTTTCTCTTACACATTGAACAGCAAATCTTAATTTGTATAATAAGGTTTTGTAGCTGATTTCTTGCCAAAGCCAGGTCAACTTAGGAAAGTGGTAGGTTGTAACAAGAATTGTTTATGAAGCTGAAGGAGGCATAAATTTATGCCTTTTACCTGAAGGGGCATTGTATTTTCCTGCTCCTTTCACTACACCCTAGCTATGTGACTTTGAACCAATTACCTAGTCCCTCTGAGCTTTAGTTTCCTTAACAGCCAATTGGGACTAAATAAAATACTGCAAATAAAGCATTTGTTAAACTGTTGCATAGTAGGTGGTAGCTCTTATTATTTTAAATATTAAAAATATTACATATAGTGATGGCAATCTGTTGTTTTTGAGTTAAAGAATTGATGTTTGATTTGTTAAAATGGTAGGAGACTGCCCAGAATATGATACAGATTTTTAAATTGTGGAGAACGGAAATATTTTGAAGTTAATTCGACCAATCAACATTTATTGAAAACCAACTCTATATTATGAGCACTTTGTTTCAGATCTAGTGTGAAAGACTGTTGTATGTGCTGACAGTTACAGTGTAATGTCAGGCATGTCATATCATGAATGCTAATAGAGGAATATGTAAGCTTCTACGAGAGCACTGAATACCCAATTCTGCCTGGAGGGTGAGTGGTGAGTGTGGGTGTTCCAGGCAAGGCTTCATCAAGAAGGTATTGTACAATGGAATATTACTCAGCCATTAAAAAGAATGAAATAATGCCATTTGCAGCAACATAGATGGACTTGGAAATTGTCATACTGAGTGAAGCAAGTCAGAAAGAGAAAGAGAAATATTGTAAGATATCGCTTACATGTGGAATCTTAAAAAAAAAAAAGATGAACTTATTTACAAAACAGAAACAGACTCACAGACTTAGAGAATGAACTTACCATTACCAGGGGGGAATGGATAGTTAGGGAGTTTGGGATTGACATATATATACTGCTATATTTTAAATGGATATCCAACAAGGACCTACTGTATAGCACAGGGAACACTGCTCAATATTATGTAACCACATAAATGGGAAAATAATTTGAAAAAGAATAGATACATGTATATGTATAACTGAATCACTTTGCTGTAAACCTGAAACTAACACAACATTGTTAATCAACTATACTCCAATATAAAATAGAAAGTCTAAAAAAAAAAAAAAAAGGTATTGTCTCAGGAATTCCCTGGCGGTCCAGTGGTTAGGATTCAGTGCTTTCACTGCTGAGGGCCTGGATTCAATCCCTGTTTGGAAGACTAAGATCCCACAAGCCAAAAGAAAAAAATGTATCACTTTGATTTGAATGTAAAGGAGTTTGCTACAAGGGTGGATGTGGAAAATGACATTAAGTAAAGAGGACGTTGTGAAAACGAATTCTGTCTGGCTTATATTACTTATTTTTACAATTGATTTTTTTTCTCCCTGAGGCAGTTCTGGAGCTTTAGATTTATGGAATGTAACTACATTTATGGAATATATATTTGGTCATTGGTTCATAAATGATATATTGGTAATAGAATGTTTTACTTTTGCCAAATGTGTACAGTTTAAGGATCTGTACCTTTTCTTTTGGAGGGAAAATGGTTGGTACAGTTCTTAGGGCATATCTTGGCCATTGTAGCTTAGCAGTAAATATTTATTGATTAAATGAATGCACTCAGCTGTTTAGTCCCAACCTTTCATGCAATACACAAAATATCTGAAGTACTAAATAACTAAAATGGAGCATTGAAAATGTTTTTCTCCTCCAAGGGGAAAAAATCTTAATGGAATTTAGCTATTTTTATAAATTATGGACTTGATCCTTAAATGATTTCTTCATGAGATTTAAAAAATTAAATTTTTGTAGCTAACATGGCCCTTTTTTTCTGTTGCAGGTATGGCCTCACAAGTCTTGGTCTACCCACCGTATATTTATCAAACTCAGTCAAGTGCCTTTTGTAGTGTGAAGAAACTCAAAGTAGAGCCAAGCAGTTGTGTATTCCAGGAAAGAAACTATCCACGGACCTATGTGAATGGTAGAAACATTGGAAATTCTCATCCTCCCACGAAGGGTAGTGCTTTTCAGACAAAGATACCATTTAACAGACCTCGAGGACACAACCTTTCATTGCAGACAAGTGCTGTTGTTTTAAAAAGCACTGCGGGTGCTACAAAGGTTATAGCAGCTCAGGCGCAGCAAACTCAAGTGGAGGCACCTCAGATTGGGGCGTGGCGACACAGGTTGAATTTCCTAGAAGGCCCCCAGCGATGTGGATTGAAGCGCAAGAGTGAGGAGTTGGATAATCATAGCGCAATGCAGATTGTGGATGAGTTGTCCATACTTCCTGCAATGTTGCAAACCAACATGGGAAATCCAGTGACAGTTGTGACAACTACCACAGGAACAAAACAGAATTGTACCACTGGGGAAGGTGACTATCAGTTAGTACAGCATGAAGTCTTATGCTCCATGAAAAATACCTATGAAGTCCTTGATTTTCTTGGTCGAGGCACTTTTGGCCAGGTAGTCAAATGCTGGAAAAGAGGGACAAATGAAATTGTAGCAATCAAAATTTTGAAGAACCACCCTTCTTATGCACGTCAAGGTCAGATAGAAGTGAGCATACTAGCAAGGCTCAGTACTGAAAACGCTGATGAATATAACTTTGTACGAGCTTATGAATGCTTTCAGCACCGTAACCATACTTGTTTAGTCTTTGAGATGCTGGAACAAAACTTGTATGACTTTCTGAAACAAAATAAGTTCAGTCCTCTGCCACTAAAAGTGATTCGACCCATTCTTCAGCAAGTGGCCACTGCACTGAAAAAATTGAAAAGTCTTGGTTTAATTCACGCAGACCTCAAACCAGAGAATATTATGTTGGTGGATCCTGTTCGACAGCCATATAGGGTTAAAGTAATAGACTTCGGGTCTGCCAGTCATGTATCAAAGACTGTTTGTTCAACATATCTGCAATCTCGGTACTACAGGTAGGTGACAACTATTTTTTGGTTATTTGATAAATGTTGAATTTTTGCTGAATGAAATAATATTGTGTGTATATGTGGTGAAAAAGACTGCTTTGGATAAATAGAGATCAAGATAAGTTCAGTTTAGGCTTGAGGTTTTAAAAATCTAGGCATACATAAAAAGGAACGAAATTGAGTTATTTTTGGTGAGGTGGATGGACCTAGAGACCATCATACAGAGTAAAGAAGTCAGAAAGAGAAAAACAAATACCGTATGCTAACATATATAAATGGAATCTAAAAAAACAAAAGGTTCTGAAGAACCTAGGGGCAGGACAGGAATAAAGACGCAGACGTAGAGAATGGACTTGAAGACACAGGTGGGGAAGGGTAAGCTGGGACGAAGTGAGAGAGTGGCATGGACATATATATACTACCAAATGTAAAATAGACAGCTAATGGGAAGCAGCTGCATAGCACAGGGAGATCAGCTCGTGACCACATAGAGGGGTGGGATAGGGAGGGTGGGAGGGAGACGCAAGAGGGAGGGGATATGGGGATATATGTATACATATAGCTGATTCACTTTGTTGTACAGTAAAAACTAACACAACATTGTAAAGCAATTATACTCCAAAAGCGATGTTAAAAAAAACCCCCCAAAACACAAGAGAAGGCAGGAAAAGAAACAAAGGACAGAGGGAATAAGTGAACTCATGTTAAAAAGAAAAAAATGTTGGCATAAAATCTGCTCAAGCAGAATAGAAATTCCTACTGCAAAGTTCTGTGCTAAAGACATTGGTTATTTTTATTGTTAATAGAGGACCTGAAGGAATGATAGGTGATCAGTGATGATTAAACAGAAGTCTAAATATTGAGAAAGGGTTTATAGTAATTTTTGTACATATCTTTGGGCATTTTTCAGCACTTAAGAGAACTAGCTTTTTAATGACACATCTGATGTAACTGAACATTTAGAAAAGTTATAAAAATTCAGATTAGTGATTTTAAGATTTAAACATACTTCCATGGCTGCCACAAATGTTCAGGCCACTTTTTCATAACAAGTTTTATTATGGTCTTTCCATATATGCTTTAGGTAAATGTTGTTTTGGTGTTGGTGCTATGGGTGGAATTTGAAGAAGAAAATAATTTCTGTGTAGTACAGTGTCATGATTAATGTTAGCCTGGAGTACAATAGATGGTCTTGAGGGTAGCTAATGATTACTATGATTCAAAATATAGTCTTTAGTTTGTAAATGTTGTTGAATTCATAGTCTTTTTAAAAAAAAATTATTTTTGGCTGCGTTGGGTCTTCGTTGCTGTGCGTGGGCTTTTTTCTCTAGCTGCGATGAGTGGGGGCTACTCTTCGTTGCAGTGTGCGGGCTTCCCATTGCGGTGGCTTCTCTCATTGCGGAGGACGGGCTCTAGGCGTGCAGGCTCAGCAGTTGTGGCTCGTGGGCTCTAGAGTGCAGTCTCAGTAGTTGTAGTGCACGGGCTTAGTTGCTCGGCGGCATGTGGGATCTTCCCGGACCGGGGCTCAAACCTATGTCCTGTGCATTGGCAGGCGGATTCTTAACTACTGCACCACCAGGGAAGTCCCTGAATTCATAGTCATATAATTTTGGGAAATTCTTTTCATTTCAGCCTTAATGAGCTATGGTCTTGGTGTATTCTGGAGCCCCACGAGCCCCAACACAGTGGGCAGATATAGGATCTGCCAATATTGGCCATTATTAATAAGTTAGTAAATAGATGAACACATGCAGTTTATTGTTGGAAATTGTTATAACATGAGGATTATATATTTTGGCCCAACATGGGGTAGTTATTTTCTGGTATTGCATCTGCCTTTGTACTATACCTCTCACCCTGATTAGCTTCTTGCAAATATATGCCTTAGTACCCAGGACAAGATAAAGCAGAAATTAGCCACTACAAAAATCAGCTCCAAACATATGTTCTACCATTAATAGTTTATCAGAAGGAAACCAACATTTATGTCACTTGGTGATAATTAAGTTTACTAAAATATATGTTAGAAATTAGGAATATAGCCTAATTTACCCTTTATATTCCTGATGTTATAATTTTTAGTATTAGAGTGCTAGATACTGTTCTTAAAACCTTTAATTTAGTTTTTAATTTATTTTTTATTTAAAAAATTTTAAAAAAATTTAATTTATTTTTATTTTTTGGCTGTGTTGGGTCTTTGTTGCTCTGCACAGGCTTTTCTCTAGTTGAGGCGAGTGGGGCTGCTCTTCGCTACGGTATGTGGGCTTCTCACTGTGGTGACTTCTCTTGTTGCGGAGCATGGACTCTAGGCATGCGGGCTTTAGTAGTTGCAGCACGTGGGCTCAGTAGTTGCCTATGCGTGCCCTAGAGTGCGTGGGTTTCAGTAGTTGTGGTGTGCGGGCTCAGTAGTTGTGGCTCTTGGGCTCTAGAGCGCAGGCTCAGTAGTGGTGCCACATGGGCTTAGTTGCTCGCGGCACGTGGGATCTTCCCGGACCAGGGATTGAACCCGTGTTCCCTGCATTGGCAGGCGGAATGTCAACCACTGTGCCACCAGAGAAGTCCCTTAAAACCTTTTAGGTGGTTTAAAAGGTATTGTAGTGTGGCACCATAGTGAGTCTTAATTGACATCTCCTGTAGTTAGATTTATTTGATCCTCTGTGCTCTTGACAATTTTTTTCAATTTAATGTAACACAAGATTAGCTTTTAGTTAATTTTTTTCTGGAAAAATTATTTTAATATCTGATTTAACAGCATGAGAGGAATGGTGTTTCCCTCTTGCCTTTGTATTCTGTGGATTCTGTCTTAGGAGCTTTTAGAAGTCAGCTAGCATATTATATAAACCCCCAGGCTCCAGCTGCTTGGGCTCTATTTTTAGTTCACTTGTTAGTAAATGACTTCATTATATTTGGGTCCTACATTATTTGGCATATCAGATTTAGTTATGTGTGATACCTAGACTCCTTTTCTTTATTTGAGATCTTTGGGATGAGAGTAAAAAAGAGCTTTATTTTTTATACTTGAGATGATCTGTTTTTTTAATGTTTCAAGAGAGTAAAGGAAATCCTTTAAAAAGTAGTCTAAGACACTAAATACTTTATGATATTGGTTTTTAGCATTAGGCTTTTGCACAAATATTAGCCTCTTTTGGGAATAGAAAAATAAGCTATGAATAATTGCTAAGTACAACTAGTAGTTTCTAATTTGTTTTTATATATATATTTCAAGTAAATAATTTACCTGAATTTCAGAAGCTATACAGTTGCTAAATTACAGGTTCTGTGTTTAGATTAAAAAAAAAATGAGGCTCTTATTTGTAAAAAGAGTAGTTGGTGTTGCTTGGATAACAAAAATTTAAAGATGGAATTTATGTCAGTTGGATCAAGAGTTAGAAGAGTTTGTAAATATTATGGTAGATTGGTGAAAATGTAGTATAGCCCTTAATCAGCTAGTGTTTTTTTAAAAAAATTATTTTATTTCATTTGTTTTTGGCTGCATTGGGTCTCTGTTGCTGTGCACGGACTTTCTTTAGTTGTGGCGTGCGGGGGTTACTCTTCGTTGTGGTGTGCGGGCTTCTCATTGCAGTGGCTTCTCTTGTTGTGGAGCACGGGCTCTAGGCACACGGGCTTCAGTGGTTGTGGCACGTGGGCTCAGTGGTTGTGGCACATGGGCTTAGTTGCTCGGCGGCATGTGGGATCTTCCCGGACCAGGGCTTGAACCCGTGTCCCCTGCATTGGCAGGAGGATTCTTTTTTTTTTTTTTTTTCTTTTTTTCTTTTGCAGTACGTGGGCCTCTCACTGCTGTGGCTTCACCCGTTGCGGAGCACAGGCTCCAGACGTTCAGGCTCAGCAGCCATGGCTCATGGGCCTAGCCGCTCTGCGGCATGTGGGATCTTCCTGGACTGGGGCATGAACCCGTGTCCCCTGCATTGGCAGGTAGACTCTCAACCACTGCGCCACCAGGGAAGCCCTGGCAGGAGGATTCTTAACCACTGTGCCACCAGGGAAGTCCTCAGCTAGTGTTTTAATGTCTAGTATAATTTTGCATAAAAATAGCAGGTAACCATTATTTTTCAGTATTTGTAGTTTTTTTTTTTTTTTTTTTTTTTTTGCCATATGCGGGCCTCTCACTGTTGTGGCCTCTCCCGTTGCGGAGCACAGGCTCCGGACGCTTAGGCTCAGCGGCCATGGCTCACGGGCCCAGCCGCTCTGCGGCATGTGGGATCTTCCCGGATCCAGGCACGAACCTGCGTCCCCTGCATCGACAGGCGGACGCTCAACCACTGTGCCACCAGGGAAGCCCTAGTATTTGTACTTTTTATTTCGAGCTTTGTCAATTCTGTCTTAATTTTTTTTTAAAGATTTATTTGTTTATTTATTTAAGGCTGCATTGGGTCTTTTTTTTGAATTTTATTTAATTAATTTTTTTATACAGCAGGTTCTTATTAGTTATCCATTTTATACATATTAGAGTATATATGTCAATCCCAATCTCCTAATTCATCACACTGCATTGGGTCTTAGTTGAGGCATGCGGGATCTTTCATTGCAGTGCATGGGCTTCTCTCTAGTTGTGGTGCGTGGGCTCAGTAGTTGCAGCGTGCAGGCTCCAGAGTGTGCGCAAGGCTCAGTATTTGCAGTGCATGGGCTTTCTAGTTGTGGCATGCAGGCTCCAGGGCTTGTGGGCTCTGTAGTTGTGGTGCAGGGGCTCAGTAGTCACAGCGCGGGCTTAGTTGCCCCACGTGGGCTTAGTTGCCCCATGGCATGTGGGATCTGAGTTCCCTGACCAGGGATCGAACCCAGTCCCGTGCATTGGAAGGTGAATTCTCAACCACTGGACCACCAGGGAAGTCCCTCTGCCTTATTTTTTGTTACAAACCTGGTTAGGCAGTGAGCAGAAATGTCTCATACTTGATTTTATGTTTACTCTTTGTTTAAAATAGATTGTATTTAAAAAATGAGGGACTTCCCTGGTGGTGCAGTGGTTAAGAATCTGCCTGCCAATGCAGGGGACATGGGTTTGAGGCCTGGTCTGGGAAGATCCCACATGCCGTGGAGCAACTAAGCCTGTGCGCCACAACTACTGAGTCCACATGCCACAACTACTGAAGCCTGTGCACTCTAGGGCTTGTGCTCCGCAACAAGAGAAGCCACCGCAATGAGAAGCCCGCGTACTGCAATGAAGAGTAGCCCCCACTCGCCGCAACTAGAGATAGCCTGCGTGGAGCAACGAAGACCCAACGCAGCTAAAAAATAAATAAATTTTAAAAAGAGAAAAAAAATTGCCAAAAAAGAAAGCAGGAAGTGAAACTTACCAAATTAAATATTTTTGAGCTAATCACAGTGGGAATACACATAGCCCAGGTTCCAAAGTAAACAATTTGCATTTAAACACAGGTTCATGTGTTAGTCTATTTTTTTGAACTGTGCAACACAGAAACATAGTAGGGATATCTTAAAATAGACAGCGGAATGTGGCCAGAAATTGTTGACTACTATAGATGGTGAGGCTGTCTAGCTCTTGTAGTGATATAAGCCAGAAGTACATGCTAAGGGCATTGATTTGCTCAAGGTCAGCATGTTCTAAATTCAGCTGCTTGAGTATGGTTTCTGTCAAGAACACGTAGGGCTCTTGAATGCATAAAAAGGTTTTAGCAGCAGAAGGTGCTGTATTTATGAGGTGTGGTGGCAACATTCAGGTCATAAATATCTTTTTCTTCTTTTTTAAATATAGAATTTTAGCCTGTGGTTCTGAGTCATTTCAGAGCATAGAGACAGGAAAGTGGGCTGGAAAGTAACCTGTATAGCGGTTGTATTCTTTGCTACTTATTTTTAGCATTAGTTGTTGTTGAAGTAAATGCTGCTCTTTTCCATGTGACAGTTGACAAAGAGATATGTAATGGTAAAAAACAATTCAGGCTTATCAGTTTGGGTTTAGGGCATTCCCAACCCCTCATGCCTTTTTAGACCCTGAAGTATCAAAGACAAAGTTCCTGTAACAAAGTTAAGGCACACAGAATGACCCATAAAAAAATAACTATTTTATATAGAGTACTTTATAATAACAGAAGATTGTATATGTATACTGCATCCTTCTTTCAAGTGTTTCTACATATAATTCCTAGTTTGTTCCTCATGTCTCAATCTCTGTGTTCTTAGATAGACGCTTGGTGGAATTCCTATTTAATAAATAGAAAACTGATGCTTATTCAGTTCACACAGGTCCAAGTTTACAATGCAAGATTAACACAATTTTTGTTGAGCCCTTTTTGTGTGCTGGCACTGTGCTAGGTGCTAGTGATACAGATAAAACATGGTTTCATCATTTAATGGAGGAGAAAAATAGTTTGTCTCAAGAAGTTCTAGGGTAGAAGTGTGTGCTGGGTGCTGTGGGAACCCAGAGGAGAGCTCTTAGCCTAATGTGAGGGTTCAGAGAGGGTGTCTGGGGAAAGATGACCCTTGACTTGAATGAGACTTGAAAGTAGAGAAGGAGTTAGTATTGACTAGTCTTCTTTTTTTTGTTTTTGGCTTGTGGGATCTTAGTTCCCAAACCAGGGATTAAACCCGGGCCACGGCAGTGAAAGCGCCAATTTCTAACCACTGGACCTCCAGGGAATTCCCAGGATTGGCTAGTCTTAAGGAGTGTTCTCTCACAAACTCACCCATACCTTAGAGCTCAGTATTGGCTGAAATTGCTGGCAGCTTCTTCTCTGTATCATAAAAGTTGTTTTTGCTTAGGAATCTTTATTAGACAAATAAAAAGTTGTCATCTGGGTTTAGTTTTAACAGAAGATTTAACAGAAGATTCCAAAAGTCTATAATGAAGTGGTTTTCAGTGCCATACATTGTGGTCACAGACATAGATTACTTTACTACTATATCAGGCCTTCAAATAAAAATTTTGACAGAGCTCTTAAAGTTTTTTTTTTTTAAATACCTTTATTGAGCTATAAATCACATGCTATGAATTTTACCCATTTAAAGTGTACAGTTCATTGTCTTTTAGTGTATTCACAGTTGTGCATCATCACCACAATTTTAGAACATTTTCCTTACCCCTCAAGAACCCCCATCCCTGCTCCCCAGCACTCTTCAGCCATCTTTCCACAATCTTCCCGCCTCTAGCCCTAGGCAGCAAAAAATCTACTTTCTGTCTCTACAGATTTGCATTTTCCAAACATCTCATGAATGTAATCATACAGTATGTTGTCTTTTAAAACTGGCTTTTTTCCACTTAGTGTAATGTTTTCAAGATTCATCTATGCTGTAGCGTGTATCAGCACTTCACTTTTTTTGTTGTTGTTGCCAAATAATTCCATTGTATAGATATACCACATTTTATGTATCCATTCATCAGTTGATGGAGACCTCAGTGAAAAGATATGTGAATAGAAAACTCTAATAATACCCCATGATTCAGTCTTCCATTCAAAATATTTAGTGCCTATAAAGTGTAAAATATTGTGCTGGGTGCTGGTTATACATTGAGGAGCAAAAATATAGACCCTACCATTATGATGTTTACAATCTAATGTGTAGATAACCAAAAAGTAAAGTAATGGGAAAAGAACAGGGAGAGAGACTAACAGGATACTTACATTTTTTGTTTTATCTTGTTTTTTAATTTTTTACTTTGTAATAATTTTAGACATAAAAAAGTTGCAAAAATAGTACAAAGAATTGTGTGCAGATTCTCCAAATGTTTCAGATATAAGCATTTTACCACCCTAGTTTTATCACTCATTCTTGTTTTCTTCCTTTTCTTTCTTTTCTCCCTCCCTCCCCCCTCCCTCCCCTCCCTCCCCCTCCCTCCCCTCCCTCCCCCTCCCTCCCCTCCATCCCCCCTCCCTCCCCTCCCTCCCCCTCCCCTCCCCCTCCCTCCCTCTCCCCTCCCCCTCCCTCCCTCCCCCCTCCCTCCCCCTCCCCTCCCCCTCCCTCCCCCTCCCCTCCCCCTCCCTCCCTCCCTTCCCTCCCTTTCCTCCCTCCCTTCCCTCCCTCCCCCCCTCCCTCCCCCCTCCCTTCCCTCCCTCCCTCCCCCCTCCCTCCCCCCCTCCCCTCCCCCCTCCCTCCCCTCCCTCCCTCCCTCTCTCTTTCTCTCCCCCCCCCCCCCCCCCCCGTTGCTGTGCAAGGGCTTCCTCTAGTTGTGGCGGCAAGCAGGGGCTACTCTTTATGGTGGTGCGCGGGCTTCTCATTGCGGTGGCTTCTCTTGTTGCAGAGCATGGGCTCTAGGCACACAGGCTTCAGTAGTTGTGGCACGCAGGCTCAGTAGTTGTGGCTTACAGGCTCTAGAGTGCAGGCTCAGTAGTGGCTCACAGGCTTAGTTGCTCCGCAGTGTGTGGGATCTTCCCAGACCAGGGCTCAAACCTGTGTCCCCTGCATTGGCAGGTGGATTCTTAACCACTGTGCCACCAGGGAAGCCCATATCACTCATTCTTTTTCTGTGTGTGTGTACATACAGATACACAGGTATATTTTTTCTGTTGTTACAGTGTTTGAGAGCAAGTTTTAGATGTAAAGCCCCTTTACCTCTAAATAATTATATGTAAGAGAATGTCCTTATGTTTAGGAATACACAGTATTTTTAAACATAAGGACATTCTCTTGCATAACCCCAGTGCAATAATCAGAATCATCATTGGTTAACATCAGTATTACTGATTTGATGAACTTTTTGAACTGCTCAATACTACTTGATTTGAGGAAATGAAAATCAATTTAGTACTAGTAGCTTATTTATAGACTTAATTCAGATTTTGCCAGTTGTCTTACTGTTGACTTTTTTCTTGCCCAGAATTCAAGTTCACACATTGCAATATATACATACAGTGGTATACTACTCAGCCATAAAAAAGACTGAAACTTTGCCATTGCAACAACACAGATGTACTTAGAGGGTATAATGCTAAGTGAAATAAGTCAGACAGAGAAAGATAATACTATATGATAACACTTATATGTGAAATCTAAAAAAAAATCAAACTAGTGAATATAACAAAAAGGAAACAGACAGATATAGAGAACAAACTGGTCATTACCATTGGGGAGATGGGTTGGGGGAGGGGCAAGATAGGGGTAGGGGTTAAGAGGAACAAACTGTTATGTATAAAATAAAGATGCAATGACATATTGTAGAACACAGGGAATATAGCCAGTAGTTTATAATAAGTATAAATTGAATATAACCTTTAAAAATTGTGAATCACTATGTTATACACCTGTATATACTATTGTACATCAACTGTATCTCAATGTAAAAAAAAATCACACTGCATTATTTACTACGTATATCTCTCTAGTGTCCTCTTATCTGGATTAGCTCCTTATTTTCTTTGCCTTTCATGATCCTGACACTTTTGAAGAGTACTGGCCAGTTATTTTGTAAAACTTGCTTAGTTTGGGTTTGTCTGATGTTTTCATGTTGTGTTTTAACTTACAGAAGTGATGTTTTGTTCTCACATATCGGGAGGCACATGCTGTCAATTCGTCCTGTTACTAGTAATGTTAACTTTGATCACTTGACTGAGGTGGTGACTGCCAGATTTTTCTACTATAAGGTTTTTTTCTTTGTAATTAATAAGTATCTTGTGGAGAGATACTTTGAGACTATTCATACATACTGTTTCTCATCTTATTTTCACAGACCAATTTTAGCATCCATTGATGAATATGGCCTTTAACAGTTATTAAGTGTGGGGTTGCAAAATAATGATTTTCTAACTTTATCATTATCATTCCTCTGTGTAAGGAATTTTCCTGTAAGGAAGAACTTTCCTTCACTCTGTTTGTTGTTGTATAGACTTATAGATTCATATTCAGTGGGTTATAATCTATTACTTGTCATTTGTTTTACTGCACAATTGTCCTAAACTCTCTAGTAAGAAGAGCCTTTTTAAGCTTGCTCCTGTATCCCTTCAACATGGCCCTGTCCTTCCTTGAGAGCTTACTTGCTGACAGCACAAGATGTTCCAGGCTTACTTTGTACTTTTCCTGCTCCGTGCTTGGTATTGGCCATTTTTCTAAGGACGTTGGTTCCTGTTATTGGAGATAATAGTATTTAGGAAACAAGATCTGGATGCTAGTCCCAGATGTGCTTATTGGTACTAGGGTGTTATTGCTTTTAGGTCCTTTGAGTGGCAAAGCTAGAAGGGGTGTGTGTGTGTGTGTGTGTGTGTGTGTGTGTGTGTGTGTGTGTGTATGTAATTCTGTATCTATCTGTTTATATATTAAAACAATGAATTCATACTTATATGTTTAGTTCTGACACCTCAGAGTTCATCCTGTCCTCTTCCTTTATTTATGATCTCTTCTCTGACATGAAGAAACTTGGCTCTCATCCACAATGTTACTTCTTTGCTCAATTCTAGAATACACTTCAAGTAGTTTTGGAATTGCTAACCCATACCACTGCTAATTTACTAGCCGGAGTATGCATTTATTTATAGTTGTTTTATTCTTTAGCCTTAGACTTGGAGGATGTATTCAAAATACTGTGTTCCAAAGTTACTTAGGTTAGTTCTTCCTCAACTCCCCTTTCCCCCATCTTCAATGTGATTGTTATTTATTTGAAATATAATTAAGTTCATTTCATTGTATTCCATTTTGGGTCCTTTATATCCTTGTTTATTTATTTGACTATTTGAAACATTAACATAGTTCTGAAAATCAGAGCAATATTAAAATGTTATCTGAGAAGTGTCATGCCCCCTCTTCCATGACTCCCCCTCATTCTTTCTACCTCATTCCTACCCAACCCCTTTTGGTAATCATAATCATTGGTTTTTAAGTTTATATATTGTGTGTGTGTGTGTGTGTGTGTGTGTGTGTGTGTGTGTGTGTTTGGCAGCGGGTGCAAGTAAGCAGATAAATGTCTCAATTCCCCTTTTATAAGAAAGATAACATACTGTAGATAGCTGTTTGCGCTTGGCTATTTTCCCTTAACAGTGTTTCCTGGAAATCGCTTCATGTCAATTCACAGAGATCTTTCTCATTCTGTTTTGCTGCTTAATAGCACTTTATTGTGTGTATTACCATAGTTTATTTAGCCATTTTTCTTTTTTCTTTTTTTTTTTTTTTGGCTGCACCGCACGACTTGTGGGACCCTAGTTCCCCAATCAGGTTGAACCTGGGCCCTCAGCAGTGAGAGCAGAGTCCTAACCACTGGACCTCCAGGGAATTCCTAACCATTTTTCTAATTATTGTGTATCCCAATTACAACCAATTGCAAAGAATAACTCTGTACATATGTATTTTTTGTCTCGTTGGAGTTGCATCTTCAAGGTAAATTTCCAGAAGTGGAATTAGTCAGAAGGTAAATACAAGTGTAGTTTTGTTAAATATTGCCAAATTCTTTTCAGTAAGGACTGTATAAATTTGCATTCTAATCAACAGTGTATGATAGTGCCTGCTTCTCTGTTGCCTTGACAACAGAATATGTTGTCATTCTTTTAAAATTTTGCCAAGTGTGGTATATTTGTGGTATTAATTTGCATGTGTCTTATGAGTGAAGTTAAATATCTCATGTTTAAGGATCATTTTAAAATTATAGGGGATGTGTGTATGTGTGTGTATGTTTGTGAATTGCCTATTCATATCTTTTGCCCATTTTTCTATAGCATTTGGTCCTTTGTCCCTCAGATTTTAAAATTTCTTTATATATGAGGGATATTAGCTCTTTATGTATGATATATGTTGCCCTTTTTTCCATTTTGTTTTCATTTTTTATGTTTTTTACCTTGTGAATATTTTGTGTGTGTGTGGTCAATTTTATCAATGTTTTATTGTTTCTGGATTTTAAATCATAGTTAGAAAGCCTTTTTCGTACACCAGGTTTAAAGAGGCATTTGCCCTCTTTTCTTCTAGTACTTATTGAGATAGTTTTTTAGCATTTAGATCTCAAATCCATTTCGAGTTTATTCTTGTAATTGGTGTGAGGTGTGGATCTAATGTTCTTTTTCCAAATAGCTAATCAGTTGTAGGGACCTACTTTAGATTGGGTGGACAGGGAAAATACTCTAAGGACATGATATATTAAACTAAGATCTGATGGGAGCCTGCCATCCACAGTGGTTGGAATGAGAGCCCTAGACAGAGGAAAGAGCACACGTGAAGGCTCTGAGATTAGAAAGAGCTTGGTTAGGTAAAGAATCTGAAAGCCTGCCAGTGAGACTTTGGCCTGTTGGAGTGGGTATAGTAGTAGAGGTGTGACTTGAGGTTGGAGGGTAGCCACAATATGGTTTATGTCTTTATCTCTCTGGCTGCTCTTTCAAGGGGGAAGGGGACAAGAATGAAAGCAGGAGTAGAAAACCATTAGGAAGGATGCTTTAAAGTAATCAATCCACAGAGAAGAGGTGGTGCCAGTGGAAAGAAATTGATAGATTTGAGATACGTTTTAGTATTAATGTGTCTATTTTGTTTTTTACTAAAATTAATATTTTTCCCTTGAGGAGATAGATGCTTTGTTATGGTTGATATTTGTTGACTTAAATTGTGTGTGAGTTTAGACAAACACCTGACTTCCATGGCCTCAGCTTTCTCATTTGTCAAATAGGAATGTCATTATGACTCAGAGTATATTTCTTTTTTTCTTTTTTTTTTTTTGGTACGCGGGCCTCTCACTGCCGCGGCCTCTCCCGCCGCGGAGCACAGGCTCCGGACGCGCAGGCCCAGCGGCCATGGCCCACGGGACCAGCCGCTCCGCGGCACGCGAGATCCCCCCTGGACCGGGGCACGAACCCGCGTCCCCCGCATCGGCAGGCGGACTCCCAACCACCGCGCCACCAGGGAAGCCCTCAGAGTATATTTCTATCTATCTATCTATCTATATATACACTTAACCTGGAAAGCTCTACTAGACATGACTGCCTGAATCAGAGGAAGTGAAATAATAGCCTTTAAAAATTTTTAAGCTAAATCATGACATTTTGTTTTTAAATTTGTTATTTTAGGCTGTTTTTAAAATTCCCCCGAATCAATGGTTATTGTTTATCCCCTAGAAATGACTACTTTTTCTTATCATATATTAAGAAAAATATTTAAACAAAAACAGTGTCACAGAATACATTGTTTTGCAATTTGCTTTTGGTTATCTGTATATCTTTGGACTTTTATTTTCAATGTAAGTTTCTGTAGAGTAATCTTACTCTATGAAACTATTTAAATAGAAATTTCATGTGTGACCTCCATTTAAATACTAATTGAACACATCAACTGTAAAGAGACAGTTATAAGGCAGTAGAGAAAAATGGGATGTCAGACGATATTAAGGAATTACTGAATTTTTTAATGTGTGATAATAGAATTGTGGTTATTATTATTAAAGTACCTCTTAAAGTTTTATGTGTTGAGGTGGTGTTTTTTTTTTTTTTTTTTTTTTTTGGTGGTACGCGGGCCTCTCACCGCCGCGACCTCTCCCGCCGCCGAGCGCAGGCTCCGGACGCGCAGGCCCAGCGGCCACGGCCCACGGGCCCAGCCGCTCCGCAGCACGCGGGATCCTCCCGGACCGGGGCACGAACCTGCGTCCCCCACATACGCAGGCGGACTCCCAACTACTGCGTCACCTGGGAGGCCCCCAGTTGAGGGTTTTTTTGCAGTACGTGGGCCTCTCACTGTTGTGGCCTCTCCCGTTGCAGAGCACAGGCTCCGGACGCGCAGGCCCAGCGGTCATGACTCATGGGCCTAGCCGCTCTGCAGCATGTGGAATCTTCCCGGACCGGGCACCAACCTGTGTCCCCTGCATTGGCAGGCGGATTCTCAACCACTGCACCACCAGGGGAGCCCGAATTGTTTTTATTTATATCATCATTTTCCCCCAAATTTGAGGTCACGTTGAGAATTTTTTTATTGATGTATAATTGACACATAATATTATATTAGTTTCATGTGTACAACATAATAGTTCAATATTTGTATATGTTGTGAAATGATCACCACAGTAAGTCTAGTTAACATCTGTCCCCATACATAGTTATAAAAATACATATTGAGAATTTCAATGTTTAAACTACCTTTAATATATGTCAGAATTTAAGAATGTAGATTGACCTGTGGGTATAGTCAATACATAATGCATTTTGTCTATGTTAACATTTTGATTCATCTTTCCTTTTCAGCTTTATAGTACAATTTACCCTCAGAGCATCCCTTGCCTAGTAATAATTTCTGAACATGCTGTGTACTTTTCACTCCTATTCCTTTGTCTATGCCTGAATATCCTTCTTTGTTCTTCCTAAGAAAGTTGTATTCATCCTTCAAGGCTTAACTTAGATGTTACCTCCTGGATGGTCTTTTCCTGAACTACCCTGTAGTCATTACTTCTGAGCTATATTTAGCATAGTAGGGTATTTACATGTGGAATAGACACTCACTGACCCTTAATTAGGAAATACTTACTCTTATTGTGAATTACTGGAACATAGACTCAAAAATTTAAAGTTGGAAGGGACTTTTGATATCTTCGTATACAATCCCCTACCCATACATGCGTAACTTTTAATAGTATCCTAACACATTTATTTGTCCAACCTCACCCTGAACTCTTTTCAGTAATCACAGGAGACTTCCCTTTTAAAACTAGGTCCTTCTTATACCCATGGGTACTTAAGGTGTGTGGGAGTATTTCATTTAGTGGGATAAGTATAATAGATCTTCTTGTGATGTCACTTTTTTGTGGTCTTAAATTTTAAGAAATAAATACTTTTTTGGGGGTAATTACAAGTATAGAAACAGATACAGAAGTTCATAGACCTCTTTTAGGTGTCTAGACTGTTCTGAGGCCATGAGTTTATTCTTCTCTATGTAGTCTTATCTTTAAGTTTATATCGAGGGAAATTTTGGGGGGAATTACATGAAGTAGGCCTCTTTGCTTTCAGGCATCTTTCATTGTTAAAAAAATTTCCCCTTTGGTAACTAGAATTCTAACATAGCCTCAACCCCACTTTTATAAAGTAACTGATTCTGCTAACCATAAGAAACTTGGTTAACAAGTGGATTAGATACATGTATTTTATCTGAGGAACATAAATATATCTCAGTTTAAAATCCTGAACTAAGGCTTTCCTGGTGGTGCAGTGGTTAAGAATCCACCTGCCAATGCATGGGACATGGGTTTGAGCTCTGGTCCGGGATGATCCAAAATGCTACAGAGCAACTAAGCCCATGTGCCTTGACTACTGAGCCCGTGTACTACAACTACTGAAGCCCGTGTACCTAGAGCCCATGCTCCGCAACAAAAGAAGCCACTGCAGTGAGAAGCCCGTGCACTGCAGCGGAGAGTAGCCCCCACTCGCCACAACTAGAGAAGGCCTGTGTGCAGCAAAGGAGACCCAACATGGCCAAAAATAAATAAATAAATACATTTATTTAAAAAAAAAAAAAGAAAAAAAGAATCCACTTGCCAGTGCAGGAGACATGGGTTCAGGCCCTGGTCCGGGAAGATCCCACATGCTGCGGAGCAACTGAGCCCATGCGCCACAACTACTGAGCTTGTGCTCTTAGAGCCTGTGAGCCACAACTCCTGAACCCGCATGCCACAACTACTGAACTACTGAAGCCCATGCATCTAGAGCCTGTGCTCTGCAACAAGAGAAGCCACCGTAATGAGAAGCCTGTGCACTGCAACGAAGAGTAGCCCCTGCTCGCCACAACTAGAGAAAGCCCCTGTGCAGCAACAAAGACCCAATTTAGAACAAAGTGTATTAGTATCTTGCTTAGAGGACTGTCCTTGGGCTGTCTATGCCAAGGGACTGTAGTTTAGATAAGGTCTCTTTAAGTACCTAAGGAACGAAACTACTTCAAGAGAGAAAAGAGAATACGACTACTTTGCCTTGTACTAAATACTCTCCATTTGGAAACAGCTTTGGAATTAATCTAGATAGTCTTAAGTATTAAATCCTGTAAAGGTTATTTAAGACCCCCTTCAGTTCTATGTGCCTAGGCACTTGTAACTTCTAATTTCATTTCTTCCCAATTTTCTCCTTACTTCCCTTCATCCTTCCTGAAATGAAATGAAAAATAATATGGCATTTCCCGTATAATCATTTCTTGTATTTTGAAGAGTCCCTTTCTTCTAAGATAATCCCTTACTTAATTCTTTTATATAATGACAAATCAGTGCTTATGATTTCACAAATGATTTCAGTAATAACGAAAAAGAAACAACGTGAAAAATATCATAGGATTTGGGTAAAACTAGCAGACTAGGAATTCTGAATTTTAATCCTAATTTTAGTACTGATTTACTTAGTATATGTGACTTGTGAGGAGGCTACTTAACTTTATATGAATTTGCACATTAATGGTTTAAAGCTGTATTATGATCCTCTTGCTGTATAGGTGTGATGTTAAGTTATAAGATAACAGTACATAAATGCTAAGTAATACTAGTATGGCATAGGACAAAATCGTTTTGTAAAAGCTTGGTCACAAAGTGAGTTTGTTAATTCTGTTGATTTTAGATGTAAAATATGTAATAAATGTAATGCCATATGAACGGCTAATCAGTAATTTTATGTCAGATTGGAGTGACTGTATTCTAGAATTGAATATAGTAGTTATATAGAAATAGAAATAACTAACAGGTTAAAAAGAAAACTTTCATGATGGTTTTTAAAGTTTAGTTGAATAAAAGCCTTTAATTTCTAAGGTTATTAGTTTTTCCCCTTTTGCTATATAGCTTTGTTTCAAAGGTGTATATAGTGTCATGAATGTACTGTAATAGAATGTAATGATGTCATGGATTAGATGTCGGTCCTGACCCCACACACCTCAGAATGCATGTGCCTGTTTGTCTCTGAGTCTTCAGCATTTTCCCATGAATGGAATTCAGCACCCTG
Organism: Kogia breviceps; assembly: GCF_026419965.1. Classification (NCBI taxonomy): domain Eukaryota; kingdom Metazoa; phylum Chordata; class Mammalia; order Artiodactyla; family Physeteridae; genus Kogia; species Kogia breviceps. The sequence goes on along the minus strand of NC_081316.1, from coordinate 25,519,798 downwards.
GATGTTATTAACAGAGTGCCTGCTGCCACGGAAGAGTGCCAGTTCAGTGGCCAGTGAATAATTTAGTCATCTGTTGGTGTGGCAAGATTGTATTACTTAGGAGAGAATTTAATATGTGCTAAACTTTGACATTAAAAAGAACAAATGTGTGTTGTTTTTTTTTGATAGAACAGTGAATTACAAAAAGTTTTGAATATATTTATCTAAAACCAGTGTACTAATTAAAATTTATTTGATTTAATGTTTTTAGAATTATAATAGTTATGGATGCTCACTGTCAGAAAAAATTCAATAGTACAGAAGGCTAAGAAGCAAAACAGGAACAGTTTTCCCCCTTATTGTGACTCTGCTTTATAATTTTTATGATATGTTTTATTCTTTAAACAGTTCTCTATGATGTACATTTTGTTTGTTTTCTGATAATGCTACCGGGAACCTTCTGGAAGTCCTTGGACTCTTGAAGGTACATTTCCTCAACATTTCTAGAAGGAGGATTGTTGGGTCAAAGGATATGTACGTTGTGCTGCTGGGCACTGCCAATTTCCTTTCAGAAATGTTGTACCATTCCAGTGCACAGTCTTACCAATAATGTGTGAACGCGTCCTTTTCTTCACATTCTTGTTATCACAAGGGTGTTTCTGGTTTTTCAAATTGGTGGCTGTAAATAGGCAAAAAGCAAAATCATTTAAATTTTATCTTCACTCTTCACTACATTTAAAAAAGTTTTACATCTGTCTTCTCTGTCATACGTTGTACTGGTAGATACTCTTTTATGTGGGGAATGAGAATTTAAAAGTAAACAGAGTTCATATAAAAGCAGCATTTATTGACTGCTTAGTACCAGCCACTGTGCCGGAAACTTTTCATAATTACCCTTTACCCTTATAGCAACCATGATAAGTGGTAGTACTGTCTTTATTTGACAAATGGGGAATTTGAGATTCAGATACGTTAAGCTACTGGCCGAGTGGTACACAGCTAATTGCAGAGCTGTGATTTGAGCTCAGTTCAGTCTATCCATTTTACCATGCTCCTTCTTCAGAGATTTCCCCTCATCTTCCTGAAACTCCTCTGCTGAAGGACACCGATGACTGGTTTGTTAATCACCAAGTTTGGTAGATTTTTCTTTTTTTTTAAGTCCACATCTGGCTGGACCTCTGTCTTTCACTGCTGTTAGTGCTTTATTTTATTGAAATGTTCTGTACTGGTTTCCTAAATACTATACCCTCAGATCCTTCTTTCACTTCTCTGACAAACTTTCTTGTTCTTTTTTTTTCACCTCTTAAATGAGTACATTCTTCAGGGTTCAGTTTCGGCCCCTTTCTCATTCAATATAGTTCCCTCTTGGAGATCTTACTCTCTCCCATGACTTCAGTTTGTTTGTTTAATATGGTAAATTTTCAGATACCTTCTTGTAGCCCTGCTCTCCTTTTGAACAGCTAGTTTGTTTCCAGTTACCTCCTTGGGCAGTCTCTGGATGTTACTAACTCATGTTCAAATGATTCATCTTTCTCCCAAAGTTTTCTCATCCTCCCATATTACATATCAAAATTATTAAAGGAACCATTTCCTTTGTTATTTAGTGTTGGCTGTTTCTGTGCTATGTATCTAATCATTGTATGACCAGATCCTATTGATTTTACCTCTGAAATATCCTCATACGTAAATTTTGCCATGCTGTTCTCACCGCCTTGTTCTGGTCTGGCCTTCTGTACTAGATTAGTAATTGATTTTTTAACCTATAGTATCTGCCTCTTACTCTTCTTATCCTGCATTGTTAGAGGTGTGTTATGGATTGGTTTGAGAGATCACAGCTGTGTGCACACACAGATATATTAGAAGACTTTTTTTTTTTTAAACTACTTTGCTCTTTTTTACCCCTTCAGTTCTGACAGCAAATGTCACAAACTAATGACCTTTTGGAAATCTAACTGTGGTGGCATCAAGATTATAGCATGCCTTTTTGGAAAAGGCTGATAAAGTAAAAAAAAAAAAAAGGGATTAGAATACTTAAAGATGTGTGGGTAAAATGTTGTACTTAGGAAGCATTTGGTAACTTTCAATAGTTTTTATCATACACCCCCTGATAACATGAACCCTGTATCTGTTATGTCAGGAGTCTCTCTGTGGTAAGGAGCTGTTTCATATTGTAGCAAAATGCTCCCTGGCATTATAAAATAAATGTGGATTTTTCCCTTTCCTTCCTGTAAGGCTAAGTTAATCATCAACAGTTCGTAAAGATAAAAATATTTGTATTAAGGATGTTGGATGTACAAGCAAATAGAGGTGGAAACAGCCACATAGACATTTAGTCCAACTTACTTTATAGAAGAGACTAGTGAAATGCAGTATACCTAAATGAGATTTGGCATATCAACATTTATAAATAACTCCTTTACATGTATAATAGGGGTGTATTTATAGATTTTGGGTAATAACAAAGTAATAATAAATTATTCTTTGAATCTAAGGATATGGCTTCTCTGTAAATGGGAAAACATAATGGAAGAAATTGACAATCAGTGACTGCAAAAGTAATCTGAAAACAGGGTACCATTTTCAAACAAAATACTTTTAGAAGTATTTAGAAGGAATATACTCATTGAATAAACTCATTTGAGTAATATGATGGTGAAGCTACGTAACATGACAGAAATGTATTTGAATCTTTTAAAGATTTTATTTACTCTAAATTGCTTTTCATTAATATATAAGTCCTTCAGAGAGACTAATATGTCATTGAATTAGTAACAAGATTCTAAATGATATAGTATTTTGGATATGATGATATTCCTTTTTTAGGGCTTATAAGAAAACTTTATCCCTTTTAGTGGTTCATATGAGACATTAAATACAAAGTGTTTTCAAAGAAGGATAGAATTTAAGTAAAAAAAGCAAATGAAACATACTTATGTCTGGTGCTAAATAATGCCACATTATTTATTCACAGGTTCATAATTTCAGCTCTGCCACTTATTGTGTCCCTTAAAGCAAGTTGTTTAACCTTTCTGAACCTCAGTTTACTCATACATAAAATAATATTAGCTACTTCAAAGGTTCTTATGAAGGTTAAACTCCATAATGCATGTAAAACAATAGAGTCTTGGGACATTTTATAAGTAGAAGCTACTTTTAAAAAAAGTGGTATGGTTTAATGGAAATTAATAATGGTAACAAGATGATAAGGAGTCTCCCATAATTATTCCCTGGTGGCCTGCATTAGGTATATGTGCTGCTTTATTCTTTGGAGTAGAAACTGTGAAATGTTAGAAAAAGTAGTTGAATATGTGTTAATATTGGTTAATACAGACATTTTGGGAGGAGGGGTGAACGTACATTGACCTATAAGGTACAGTACACAAATTTTAAGTTTACAACTTAATAAATTACAGTGTGAACTGACCCATATAAACACTACCCAAGTCAAGTTTATTGACTGTTTGGCTGTTCTAGTTTGTGAAGTTTCTTTTGCCTAATTTTCTTTTTTTATAAATTTATTTATTTGTTTATTTATTTTTGGCTGTGTTGGGTCTTCATTGCTGTGCACGGGCTTTTCTCTAGTTGTGGCGAGCGGGGGCTACTCTTTGTTGCGGTGTGCGGGCTTCTCATTGCGGTGGCTTCTCTTGTTGCGGAGCACGTGCTCTAGGTGTGTGGGCTTCAGTAGTTGTGGCACGTGGACTCAGTAGTTGTGGCTTGCAGGTTCTAGAGTGCAGGCTTAGTTGTGGTGCACGGGCTTAGTTGCTCTGCAGCATGTGGGATCTCCCAGACCAGGGCTCGAACCCGTGTCCCCTGCGTTGGCAGGCAGATTCTTAACCACTGTGCCAACAAGGAAGCCCTTGCCTAATTTTCTATTTGCTTGGCTTTCTTATTGCTCATTTGTGGTTTTTAAAGTATATAATCTCTATATGAAATTTTTAGGAGAAAACTAACTTTTTCCATTCTGTGGTTTGCTTTTCACTCTCTTAAGGCTGCCTTGGGTGAGTACGTGGACTCTTTTAATACATAATAATCTTATTTTAAAATAGTTTTATTTCTCAAAAATTTCCTTTATAATTAACACCGTTTGTATCCTATTTAAGGGATCTTCATATATTCTAAGTTCACTAAGATTTTTTTCTGCTTGTTTTCTTTTAAAACTTTTATTGTTTTACTTTTCACATTTAGCTCTGCCATTTTGGGGGGATTGATTTTTGTGTATAGTATGAGCTAGGGATTAATGTACATTTTTCTCCACATGGATATCCCTTAACTGAGCACCGCTTATTATTCCACTACATGGAAGGGACAATTTTATCACAAACCGGTGACCGTATATGTGTGGATCTGTTTTTGGACTCTTTGTTCTGTTCTTTTCATTTGTCTATTCTTATACCAGTATCACAGTGTCATTACCATGATCGATAGTATGAGTCCTTTTGCTTATTCTTCAAAGGATTGTTTCTGGTCCTTTAGATTTCTAGATGAATTCTAGAATGTGTCAGTTCTACAAAAAATACTTTTATTTTTGAAGTATATATATATATATATATATTTACCCCTGGGAATGCTTGGGGAGTTATTTTCCTTCAGCACTTTAAAAGATGTTATAGTCTAGTGTCCATTATTTCTATAGAGAATTGGCTCCTTTGATGATGGTATGTTCTTCTTTCCCTTCTGGGTACATTTAAGGTTTTTCCTTTGGTTTAAGCAGTTAACTATGGGGTGTGTGTGTGTGAAATTCTGCTTGGCCTTATTTAAATCCCCTCCCTCCCCCATATTTTACTTGAAACTTTTCAAACTTAGAAATAATTTGAAAGGATATACAGTGAACATGCATATACTCACCACCTGGATTCTACAATTAAGATTTTGCTATATTGGCTTTATCACAGATATCCCTCTATCCATTTGTCATTCCATCTTTATTTCATGAGGCAATTCAAAGTAAGTTACAGACATCAGCACACTGTACCATTAAGTACTTAGGCATGCCTCTAATAAAATAGCTCAGTATTTATTTATGATTCTTTGTTTGGAAGTACATGTTATATACAGTGAAATGCACAAATCTTAAGCTCTATCCCAGTGAGTTTTGACAAATGCACACACCTGTGTAACCCAAATTCCTATCGAGATATAGAACATTACCATCACCCTAGAAAGTTCCCTCATATCTGTCCCTCCATCTCGGCCCTTTCATTTGTAGCTACTGATCTGAGTTTTTTCATGACGAATTAGTTTTTCTGTTCTCGAACTTCATGTCAGTGGAACATACCTTTTGTCTAAGGTTTATGTCTCTCAACATGAGGATTTTGTGATTTATTGGTATTTTTGCTTGTATCAGTAGATCATTTCTTCTTATTGATGAGTAATTTTCCTGGCACAAGATTTCAAGGCCTCCCTTATACTTTTCCCCACTCAGTTCTGGAATCAGCCATTTCTCCAAGGGGCCTTAGTTCCTTTTAGTATGGGAATGGTATTTAGAAATCAAGAATTTTTTTTTTTTTTTTTTGCGGTACGCGGTCCTCTCACCATTGTGGCCTCTCCCATTGCGGAGCACAGGCTCCAGACGCGCAGGCTCAGCGGCCATGGCTCATGGGCCCAGCCGCTCCATGGCATGTGGGATCCTCCCGGACTGGGACACGAACCCGCGTCCCCTGCATCAGCAGGCGGACTCTCAACCACTGCGCCACCAGGGAAGCCCACGAATTTGTTTTTTTAACAAGTAGATTCCAGGTTTTTTTGCCGAAGCTTTCTATCATTTCATTCATTCTCTTGAACTTTTAAAAATCATTATTTTAAAGTCCCTGTTATTATTTCAATAACTAGGTAACTGTGAGGCTGCCTCTATTGATTTTTCCTCCGTTTGTTTCTTTGCATTTGATTATAGTTCCTGTTAGGCTGGTATCTTTTTGTTTGTTTGCTTGTTTGTTTTTTTAGCACTGGACCTTGGGTATTAAGTGTTAGATAGCGTCACTCTTGTGGTATTCCTGCTGAATAGATAACCTGAGCCTTCTCGTGAGGAAACATTAACTAAACACAAATTGAGGGAAATTCTACAAAATAACTGGTTTTGTATTCTTCAAAAATGACTATTTTGAGAACCATCAAAATGTTGAGGAGCGCGTTCAATATTTTCTCCTTATATTGTTGTGTACACTGAGAAATAAGTATGAGGAAGTTTCACTGTAATTGAGTAAAATTTGCGTTTGGCATTTATTTTGATGATTAAGTTAGGATTCTGTGGATGCTGAATTGATATAAAAGGAGAGGATAGGTATCATATCTAAGAGTATCTTTTGCCTTTAAGGCATTGCATTCTTATCTAAAATGGAAAATTTGGCTGATTTGAGAATAAAATGTAATTGAGTATGCAACCATGTGAAGAATAAATTTTATTTTGGGGGGAAAAAATGTTGTGGAGCTCTTCCAGATAAGGGGAACTAAAGAGACATGGGTCTGGGAGTTATTTATTTTTAAGAATTGTTTATTGTAAAAGAAGTCATTATTGAGACAATTGGCAAAATCTGAATAGTAGTATCACATTAATATTGATTTCCTGGTTTTGACAAATACACTGTAACTATGTAAGAGGCGTTCCTTGTTTCTAGGAAGTAAACACTGAATGAAGTATTTAAGGGTAAAGGGATACAGCGTCTGCATCTTAACTGTCAAATGATCCATAAAAATTATATTTGTATGTGTATATAAAAGAGGACAGGGCTTCCCTGGTGGCGCAGTGGTTGAGAGTCCGCCTGCCGATGCAGGGGGCGCGGGTTCGTGCCCCGGTCCGGGAAGATCCCACATGCTGCGGAGCGGCTGGGCCCATGAGCCATGGCCGCTGAGCCTGTGCATCCGGAGCCTATGCTCCGCAACGGGAGAGGCCACAATAGCCAGAGGCCCACGTACCGCAAAAAAAAAAAAAAAAGAAGACAATACAAATGTGGTAAAATGTTAACATTTGGGAAATCTGGTTAAGGGTGTATAAGAATTCTTTGTATTAGTTTTGTAACTTCTGTAAATCTAAAAGTATGTCAACATAAAATGTATGAGAAAATAGTTATATATTTGCTGAGTTAAGTGAAATTTAAGAATTTCACCTTTAAGAAATGGCATGCTCTAGAGTGCCACCAGGTTGTGTAAGAGATTACTCACTTGGTGAGTGATCTAATCTTCTACCTGCTTGTTAATGCATAGGTATGTGGTCTTATGATTAAATAACACATTTGCAATAGTTCATAAAATAAAATGATCTATCTACATGGTGTTGAGGAGCTTGGATTTTCACTGAGACTGTGTAGGTTTGTTTATAAGCCCTCCCACTTGCTGAGAGAACTTGGAAAGTTACTTCTGTGCTTTAGTTTCCTCATGGCTACAGTGGGATAATACAGTACCCACCTCAGAGGATTTTGTTAGAATTTAATGAGATAATGAATACAAAACACTTAGCACAGAATCTGATTCCTCATTAGAGCTCAATAAACATTTTTATTTTCAATAACTTTGCAGAATTGAGTCATTTATTGCAATTAAATAATTTTTTTGTCTGATTTAAACACACTGTATAGATTATGAACTTCTGTTGGCATCTACGGATGATACATTATGATTTTAAATATATCTCATAGATAAATTTGAGAAATCCTGTATTGTTTTGTACTTCCCTCCTAATCACCTGTAGAATAAAGATTACAGCATTTATCTTATTACCTCATAGAGCAAAATATTTGAAAGGGTTGTAAAATACAAATGCAATAATGCAGATGTAAAATATTAATAATATAGTCCATTTATATGATCTGTGATAATTAGACATTGACTTTTCAATGTAGCATATAAACCAATATGTAAAAAACAGACACTTTCAACCTCAGTTGCTGACATGTTTTTCCTTTATTTTCCACAGATACTTTTCATATTCCCCTACCAAGCTTCTCCCTCTTGATATATGTTAATAACAATTTCCTCAGTTTTCTCTTCCATAAGATGGAATTTTGAGATCTTGCAACTGTTCTTGGTAGATAAAACATAAAGTAAATAGGGCTGTCTGTAAATGAAATAAATTTCTGACTCCTACCTTTACAAAATATTAGCTATTGATCAGTCATAGATGTACAAATTATTGATGCATACATCTTTTTGGACGTTGGGCTCTAAGCGATACATTTAGCATACTGGTAATGACCATTAAATCTTTGCTATCACCTATCCTCTACCTCTCAGATTTTGCATTTAATAGATTTTGAAGATATTTATTATTACTGCAGTTCTTTGTACTTGGCACTTTGATCTGGAGGCGCTTTGATCTGGATCATTGTGCGGCATACTTAAAAGATTAAGTGGCCTTGCAATTACGATATTTTTAATTGTGGTATTTTTAGCCTATGACTCAAGCTACATTTGAATGAGTGTCTATTCTGAGAGCCTGTACTTTGATTACATTTGAACATGTTATTGAATAGTTGCAGTTACAGTCATAAAAGCAATCTGTGCGAATATCCAGTATTCTGTAGCGTTGTTATTGCCTACAGCAACAACTTTCTTATCACGGTAAACACTCGTGACTTCAAAAAGAAAATATTTCTAGAAGTGATTGATTGGCTCTTTTGAAATTTATTCGCCTTTCTGAGAGTGTTGAAGTTTTGTTGGTTGCTTTAAAAAAAGCACCATTTTGCAGGATATTTAAACAAGTGCTGATTAAGCTGGAAGTAAATTCCCTAGTATATTTTAACAGTCATCCTTCTTTAAAGTTCCAGTTGTACAAATGTTCTTTCATATTTTCATAAATTTTAGTTGCATTATGATTTGGAAGATTCTTGGAGGTATTCCAGTTCCCCTGTTGTACTTAAAGGAGTCTCCTTTGAGATAGGCCCCTGCAGACAGTGTAGAGCCTCTCAGGGATGCTTCCAGTATTCCTTCCCTCCCAGCGTCAGAGATTCTCAGTAGGCAATTGTTCCTGGTGATAAAAGGAAATAAAAAAATTGAGTTAACACTAATTATGTAGTTTGATAGTAATAGTATTAGAAGAAAACACGAAATTCCTATAAAATTTAGGTGACTGAAAAATTTTAAACATTAGTCTTTTATTGTATTGTATGAGATGCTTGTTTTAGTAACAAGTATTATGGAAATGTATACTTCTCTCCTTTCCAGATTGATTCCTCAGAGATAATTGCTGATAAAACTTGGGTGTGTATCCTTTGCTAGATTTGCTGTGCTTGTATAAACACATGTTTATTAGTGCCTGCATTTTATAACCACTTTAGGTCTTTGCTGTCTTTTGCTAAGTAAAGGGCTTTGCCTTGTAAGAATTTGTTGAGTGCCTGACGTTATATTTATTAGTAATCACACCTACTGGATGGTCACATCTACTATTGAACTTATTTCCTTATTGCTTTTGTAAAAGGTTGTTGTAGTCATCTTTTGGAACACAGTATCTGCCAAAATAAGAGCCGTATTTTAACTGAGAAGTATCCAGCAGATGTCTGTGTATTTAACATGGAAGATTATTTATGGTTAAGATGAGTAAATGCTTAAAGATCAGGAAAAGGACTTAGTAAAATGTCAACTATAGTTCTTTTAACATAAGTGTGTATCTCACATTTCCCGGTTACTCTAAAAATCAAAGGTGATATGTTGAAAGAGAAAAGAACACATTAATGATAAGTATAGCATCTCAGTGGGAGGACTTCTAGTAAGATAAAAGTCTGATAGTTTTAGTAATCCTAGGAATTATTTATTTTAACACGTAGTAGTTAAAGCATTGATCCTGAAGCCATAAAACCTGGCTTTAAATCCCAGCTGCTCCTCACACTAGCTGTATGACCCTTAGGCAAGTTGCTTATCCTTGTGTCTGTTTCTTTATCTATTAAAAGGATTGGTATGAATATCAAATGGGTTAATATTTATAAAGTGCTTGGAGCATTGCCTGGTTCATAGTGCTAGGTAACTGCTTGATGTTACTGCTGTTATTATATTTATTTTAAAGGATTTACACAGAATGAAAAGTAGGTTTAAAAAATGGCAGTGAAATACTTTTTTCATTTGATTGTCCTAGAAAGCTAAAGACCAGTTAGCCTCAAAAAAAGGCATAGAGGGCTTCCCTGGTGGCGCAGTGGTTGAGAATCTGCCTGCCGATGCAGGGGACATGGGTTCGTGCCCCGGTCTGGGAAGATCCCACATGCCGCGGAGCGGCTGGGCCCGTGAGCCATGGCCGCTGAGCCTGAGCGTCCGGAGCCTGTGCTCCGCAACGGGAGAGGCCACAACAGTGAGGCCCGCATACCACAAAAAAAAAAAAAAAAAGGCATAGAACTATTAGGTCAGTTAGTATTTTCTTATTCTGTGGAAAATAAAACTAGAACATAACTTTAATTGAATTGTTTAAAAATACCTTCGGTGTCAATTTCTAGGTTTTCTGTTAGTTGGGCTTTCTGTGTTTCTTTCAGTTACAAGATTTTATAATTGAGATGGTATGTTATAGAGAAAGGCTTTTGGAATAAGGCATTTGGAATCTCATTTCCATCATTTTCTGGGTAACTTTGGGTAGTGTATCAGTTATCTGATGCTGTGTGACAACTCCAAAACTTAGTTGCTTCAAAAATGATTTATTATTTCTCATGATTTTGTGGGCTGACTGTACTCAATTGAGGGGTTCTTCTGTTTTACATGGAACATTTTGTTTACCAGCATTTTTGATCTCGGAACAGAACAATGCTGAAATCTGTTTTTAGAACATTTTATTTAAATGAGCTAATGTGTTAAAAGTTATTTCTGTGATGCCTGGCCATTGTTAAAACTAAGGAAATGGTGTTGATTTTTATTTAATAGTCAAAACAATTCAACTGTCCCAAATGTAAAGTGGCTAGCATGTAAAAAAAGTCTCTTGGTTGATAACTTGTTTGGCTCATGTGTTTGATTTAACAAAGCTGTTCACAGTAGAACGCTAACAGCTTCCACTGGTTGATCAATTCAGTGAACAAATTAATGAGTGAATGCCTACTATATGCCAGACAGTGTTCTCAGTGCTGGGAATATAGCATTGAAAGAATTAAAGTCCTTTCCCTCATGGGTTTTATATTTAGTGGGGGAGGGGAAAACAGATAATAAGCAAACATATATATCAGTTGGTGGCAAGTGCTATAGAGAACACTAAAGCAGGATAAAGGAGGAGAGGTAAGTATGTGTGCTGGTGGGGGCTTACCCTTCTGTTTAAGGTGGTCAGGGAAAAAAAGCCTTTCAAATAAGATCTTAGGGCAGAAACACAAAGTAAGAGTGAGGGGATCAAGTCCTGCTGTTCCCTCTGCCTGGAACCTTCTTCTAGATAAATGTAAAGGTTTTGAGGCAGCGACTATGGTTAGAGACAGTAAGGAGGCCAGTGTAGGTGGATGAGAGCAAACAAATGGGATAATGGTGGGAAATGCTAGATAATGGCTGCCAGCTGAATCATGTATGACCTTGGAGGCCATTGTGAGGAATTTGACTTTACTGTGAGATGGGAAGAAGCTCCTGGGAGGTTTTGAGGAGAAGAGTGATGCGGTCTGACTTGTGTACTAAATGGATCACTCTGGCTGCTAAGTTGAGAGTAGATGGTAGAGGACGGGGCAGAAGCAAGAACAGTTGGGGAGCGTACAGCGAGAGATGCTGGTGACTTGGACTGGGGTTGTAACAGTAAAGGTAAAGCAAAATGGTCAAATTCTGCATCTATTTTGTAGATAAAGTCAATGGGATTTGCCGATAAATGTGGGAAGTGAGAGAAAGAGGAGAGTCAAATTTGATTCTCGTACAAATTATGGGCCTGAGAAACTAGGAGGATAGAGTTGTCATTCCTGAGATGGGGAAGGCTGGAGGAGGAGTGGGTTGGAGGGAATTATGAACATGTTCAGTTTGAGATATCTAGTAGACAGTCAGTAAGAGATGTTGAGTAGACAGTTGGATACGTAAGTCTGGAGTTGGGGAGAGAGGTCTGGGTTGGAGATACACATTTGGGTTTTAAGAATAGAGGTGGTATTTAAAACTGTGTGATTGGATGAGATCACCTAAGGGAAGTGAATGTAGTTAGAGAAGATAGGCATCCAAAGACTGAGCCTTGGGGCACCCCAGAATTTAAAGGTTGTGGAAATGTGATGGAACTGGAAAGGAATCTGAGAAGGGACTGCAGATGAGGTAAAGAGGTGAGCAGAGTAGTGTCCTGGCAGTCATACTGTTTAAAGCAGGAGAGCACAATCAACTGTGTCAAATGCTGCAAGTCAAATAAATCAAGGATGTGGCAATGCGCTGGCTGTTGGTGACTTTGACAGGAGCTATTTTGGTGGAATGATGGGGTAATGAAAGCCTGATTAGAGTGAGTTCAAGAAAGGGGCAGAATTGGAGGCAGCTTTTCTTAACAATGCTTTCAAGAAGGACTGGTGTAAGGGGGAATAGAGAAATGGGTGATGGCTGAAGGAGAGTATATAAACAGGAAAGTTTTTTCTTTTTCTTTTTTTTCAAAATGGGAGATATGGGATAGTTATATATATATGTAGAGAGAAGGAGGGAGAGGGAGAGAGAGGTTGGTGATGAGAAAGAGTGGGAAATTGGTGGAGTGATGTACTTCAGTAAGTGAGCATGGGTGCCTTAGATAGAAGCACTGACAGATGCAAGTGGGCTAGTAGATGTGGTGGCGAGAATGTGGAAGTTTCTTTCAAATCCCCCCTACCCCCAGTAAAGTTGGATGCAAGGACAAGAGTCAGGAGTGAGGATGAGGGAGGAGGTGATGGTTTGAGAAGAGAGGAGGTGTGAATTAGGACAGTGGGAGTATGAATAAATTAAGAGAATGTATATACTGTTTTACATTTTACATAGATTCTTTTACTTAGTCCTTTGGATAATTTTCAGAGCATGCTACATCAGTAAAACCCCATTTTAAAAATGAAAATACTAAGGCTCAGGTAAATTACTTGCTAATAGAGGGATTGCTAGGTATCTGTTGAGTGTTTAAAATCTAGCTCTATTTAGATGATTTGCATTATTTGAAGTCAGTGCTTCCTTACCAGACTCCCAAGATTTGTCTTCCCAGAACATTCTTTAGAGATTTTAAAGTACCACTATAGCAAAACATTCTTATGAATGTTTTTACCCCAGAATTTACCCATGACCTGTGGTTGACCCCCAAATGAGAGATCACATGTTGTGCCATTCCATTTGTATGACATGTCCAGAACAGGCAGATTTAAAGAGACCAAAAAAAAGAGAGACAGATCTAAAGCGACAAAGTAGATTTGTGGTGGCCTAGGGATGGAGGAGTTGGGAGAAATGGGGAGTGACTGGTAATGCATATAGGGTTTCTTTTGATGGTGATGAAAATATTCTAAAATTGATTGCGGTAATGGTTGCATAATTCTGTGAATATACTAAAAACCATTGATTGTACCATTTGAATGGATGAATTGTATGGTATGTGAATTATGTCTTAATAAAAGTGTTATAAGAAATGCCTTCTGCATCACCTACCTCAAGAGAAGACTGTTCTGATTTTATTATTTTTATCTTTATTGAGTTTACCGTTTATTTACCTTTTCCAAGTTTGTGCTGTATTTCTCTGGTATCTTCTTATTGTCAAAAGTAGAGAGAAGCATGTAACTATACACTTTTATGTAGAGGAGTATCATCAAGAGAAGCCTGGATAGCTGTACCTTTCTTTTTTTTTTTTTTTTTTTTTTTTTTGCGTTACGCGGGCCTCTCACTGTTGTGGCCTCTCCCGTTGCGGAGCACAGGCTCCGGACGCGCAGGCTCAGCGGCCATCGCTCACGGGCCCAGCCGCTCCGCGGCATGTGGGATCTTCCCGGACCGGGGCACGAACCCGTGACCCCTGCATCGGCAGGCGGACTCTCAACCACTGCACCACCAGGGAAGCCCTGTACCTTTCATTTTTACTGAGTGACATTTCTGACAGAATCATCAGAATCTGGAGAAGCCTGGATAGCTGTACCTTTCATTTTTACTGAGTGACATTTCTGACAGAATCATCAGAATCTGGCCCTTGGTTTTGTCATTTCAGAAATTATTTGATCAGTGTCCTAGACTTGACCAGACCTGGGTTCTGTCAATAGATTCTCAAGAAACTGAAATATATCAGCATTATAATAGTTTATTAACTTTAATGAGAAACGTTAGGCAGACTAAATAATCAAGTTAGCCTAAGCATTATATTCTCTGTATTTGAAAAAATAAGTTAGGAGTCATATTATGATCACTGTTTTCTTGATGGCCATGAAATCATCACATGAGTTCATAGTTTAATGGCATTTTCAGGGATAACCCAGGGCATCTTTCTCTTATAAGAATATAATTGTTCCTAGAACTTGACATATTGAGTTCCTGAACTGAGACATCCCTTTTCCTAACACGGCTAGGTTTCTCTGCCAGTAACTGAATTTTCAGCTTAAAAAAGTAAATAAAAATGAAATAAAGTAATTCCATTAATAATTATCTTATTTTCTGAGTGATGGTGTTTCACTATGTTCTGAATTGAACCATCTACTGCTAACATTCTTTTTGAGTTCTCTAGCAAAGGACCCACAAACCATTCAGAGTTCAGTTTACCCACTTAAAAAAAATTTTTTTTTTAGCTTTCCCACTTTACTTGTATGTTATATCAGTGTTTCAAGGTTTTAGAAAAGTAAAAGATTTGGTCTTAATGAATATTGATAAATTTTATTAAAGTCATATGGCAAAAAAAGGAAACATGACATTTTATAGATAGATTGCCTTTGTTACCATATAACCTAAATTTTTGAGCTGGTTTGTGGATTTGACACTTGCCTTCTAATTGTGAGTTATTATTTATAGAGTGGTGAACAACAGGTTTAGTTATACTCTCCATCCAGTGGACATGTTTAATGTGTGCCTTGCCTGTCTACAAAAGCACAAATGATACCTGTTCACTGCTATATCCTTAGCACCACTACATTATAGGTGCTCAGAGGGGAGTTAAGTTAGATGAGAAAAGAAGTAGAAGAATTTCCTTTAGGTGTAGAGTGAAAGATTTAAGAGTGGTCCATAAATCAGAATTTCTGCTGTGGTCATTTATATACAAAAGTATATTTAGCCCAGAGGAATAATCTGAGAGCCAATTAAGATACAACCAGAAAACTAAGCTTTATTCATGACTGACAGATGGATATTCTTTAGTGCATAATTTTATTTTAAAAGTTTATTGTATTGTAAGACTGGCCAGCAGAGCTCTGACAGCTCTGGCAGTTTCATCTAGATTGTAAATGCTTAACGGTATTGCTTTCCCACCTTTTTACATGTGATGATACATATAGAAAATATAATGTGTTATGGCATGCCACGGTAAACTGGAGAGAATTTAGGCACATTTGACTCAGACTTGGTGAAGAAATTTATTACATTTTCTTTATGATATATAGTATTATAAAATAAAATACAAAAGCTTTTGGGAAGATAGTTGTGGCAGCCTTGGAATTGTGCCATTCGGAGCCACTTCAAGAGACCCTCCTGTGAAGAGCAGTTAACTGACAGCCTCCAGCTGTTGTGCCTTTAGGTAATGCATCAGTGCTCAGCAGAGGCCCCTTTGCTGCTGGGCTGCTCTCAGCCAGTGACCAAACACAGTGGGGGTCCTAGAACTCCGCTGTTCTGGTTTGATGGGGAACTAGCCTAGCAGATAATTTTTGCCTGGGGACTCCCCATTGACCCTGCCAAGATTTTCTCTGAACAGCACTGCTGTTGGAGGTTCTTTCCACCCAGTTCTTCCTTTGCACCTCTTTCATGGGTGTCAGAACTGCTCAAGGTCTGAAGCTCTCTTCACCTATTCCTTCTTCCTGTCCCTGTGTATCCTTCAGAGACATTTTTCCCAAGAAATTTCTTGCACGTCTTATCTGCTTC
Source organism: Kogia breviceps (assembly GCF_026419965.1). Classification (NCBI taxonomy): domain Eukaryota; kingdom Metazoa; phylum Chordata; class Mammalia; order Artiodactyla; family Physeteridae; genus Kogia; species Kogia breviceps. The sequence continues at coordinate 25,503,934 of NC_081316.1, read as the reverse complement.
TCAGAGGATTTAAACTGATGCAGTAATACATAATGAATTTGTATAAAACTTGCAGTTAAAATTCTTTCATTTTTTAAAATGAGAAAGTCGAGTTTGCTTCCATAAATACAACTTTTGAATCTTAGATTTGTATTCGAAGTGGTTTTATATAATTCCTAGCAAGAGTTTGAAAAGATAACTCCATATTCTTGTCACTGTCAACTAGAAACTTGGCTCATTCATTAAATGGAAACAAATGGCAGAAGGAATTCATCACTCTGTCTAGTTGACAGAAACTCTTCTTAATTGTTAACCAGATTTCAAATAATTTTGGTGACTTTAAGTTGAATATCCTAGATACTATCATTTTGTTAATTTTCTTTCATTACCAAATGCAATGTTGAAGTTTTCTACAGTAGCCAATTTCAAGTCCCAAGAATTTTTTATATTATTTCAAAATAATCATAAAGCTCTTGTACCACAGCTGTAGCTCAGTCTTATTAATAAGTCTTCAGGATTCAAATTAGTACATGATTAAGTATCACTAGTGAATCTCATTTACTCCATACTTTTGAAACAGGCTGCCTTTTGCTTTGAACCTTTTAAAGTACAGATTAGTATATACCCTTTATAAACTCTTGTGTCCATTTCTCTTTCTTTCTGCCTAGACTTCTATTCTTTGAGGCCTAGTTCAAACCCACATTTCACACTGATGCTTTCTTTCCTTTGTGTGAATCAGCCTGCGTTGGCATGACTTATCCGAGAAGTGTTTACTGAGTGCATATTCTCTGCTATGTTCTGCGTATAAAATAGTGAACAAAAAAGGATATCTCTTTATTGTGAATATATAAGATTGATAATTTAGTGTAACCTATTTTTTTCTCTTTCTACAGTACAGTTTAGCATTTGATTATAGCTGAATATAACTCGTGTGTACATCTACACACTTGCTGAGTATTTTGTCAAAAGAATGAAGACCTTTTATAACTATGTTTTAAGGTTCTTTTATGCTTCATAACATCTCCCCATGACACTTACTTGTTTTTCACAAGTACTTGTGCATTAAGAGTCTACTGAATCTTAAGTATTAATTATAGCAGAGGTGTTTAGGAGTACAGAGTCACTGGACAGATCCCAAATCTATGGTGGAAAACAATTTGTTTATTATCCTTTGAACTTATTCTGATCAGAAGAGCTGTAGGGAGGAGATGGAATAGTTTTCCCATTGGGTTTAACTACTTGAGTCTAGTGCTTTGGTTCTCCACTTTGGCCATGTATTGGAATCACCTGGGGAGCTTTAAAAACTACTGATGCCTACCTCCCATCCCCAGTTTCAGATTTAATTGGTATGGGGTGTGGCCAGGACAAAGGGATTGTAATGTGCAGCCAAGATTGAGAACCACCGCATTAGGAGATAGTGACAATCAGCACTCTCAGTTAAAAAAAATTAGCAGAAGGCTTATTTATTTGAACTGTATAAAATATACACTGAGAGGTCCTGGGAACAGTGCCATCCCAATAGTAACGAGGACCCATAGCTCATTGAGGGAGTTCCGACTGGTCAAGTCTGGGAAAATTAGAGCATCAAAATAAGTAATTATAGTAATGGATTATAACCCATTGAATAAAATAGGAATCCATTATACTTACATAAGTAAATAAGTGAATAAATTGAAATTGGATTATTTGTACAATCTCAAATTGAAACTCCACAAAATACTTCATTACAGAGGGGAAAGGAGAAACTTGATAGTGGAGAAATCTAGCAGATACCATGTTAAGTAGTCAGAGTGAATATTATCAGTAGTGGAGCAAATCAAAATTTTGTACCACCTGATAGCATATAATGAGAAAAAACCCCCATCACTTTTTAAACATTTCTCACAAAGATCTATAACCCTCATCTAATTACAAGAAAACATCAGACAGACCCATACTGAGGGACATTCAACAAATAACTGGCCTGTAATATCTTATGCCAGGGTCATAGCAATCAAGGAAAGACTTGAGGGACTATTCCATATTGGAAAAGACTGAAAGAGATATGACAGCTAAATGCAGTACATGATTTGGAATTGGATTCTTTTTCATAAAGGACGTTATCTGTGTAATTGGCCAAACTCGCAGTCCTTGGCTTAAATGGTGGAGATGTATCAATATTTGTTTCCTGATTTTGATGATTGTATTGTGATTATGTAGGAGAATATTCTTGTTTGTAGGAAATACGAAGCATGCCATTATTTGGCAAATTACTCTCAAGTGGGTTAGGAAAAAGTATTTATTGTACTGTTCTTATAACTTCTCTGTAAGTTTGAGACTGTGCAGGATAACTATGATTGTATGACTTTGGATTTAGAGAACTCTTAGAATGTTAATTTTCTTATGGAAGAGTCATGTGAAGTAGCAAGATAATTTATCGGGGAATTGTATCTTTCATGAAATAATTTTCCAAATAATCAAAGCTCTTCAAGTGCTAAAATGCTTTTTTTTTTTTTTTTGCGGTATGAGGGCCTCTCACTGTTGTGGCCTCTCCCGTTGCGGAGCGCAGGCTCAGCGGCCATGGCTCATGGGCCCAGCCGCTCCGCGGCATGTGGGATCTTCCCGGACTGGGGCACGAACCCATGTTCCCTGCATCAGCAGGCGGACTCTCAACCACTGCGCCACCAGGGAAGCCCTAAAATGCTTTTTTAACTGTTTTGATGTATCCTGTACTTTTCTGCCTTTTAAGGCTGAATATATTGAACTTGGTCGTATCTATTTTGGATAACAAATAGCCCAGTTTTTATTATTATCTTCTGAAGTAATACCCACGTCTAGATCCATGGTTAGCCTTTGGGGTTTTGTTTGGTTTGGTTTGGGTCTTATCTTCCGGTGTCTGGCTTTAAGTTCTGTTGGTGTCATGGTGCATGTATTTTTAATTTGTCAGTTCTCTTTCTAGTGTTATTTCTAATCTCCTGTAGTCTCAAAAACAAGATCTATGCTTTTCCTTTTTTTACTGTCATGTTAGTAAAACTCAGATTAAGTATAGATATTTTATCATAGCAATATTGTACTCATAGCCCCTTTTGAAGTTTAATTCAGGATTATGGCTAGGTTTCAACAAGTTCTGAAAAAAATGAAGAATTACTATAAATAGTAGATGATTTCGCTCTTATTTTACAGACTTCTCGTAGAATATCAGATGAATCGGATAATTTTAAAAGAAAACTGCTCTGATTGACTGATTATTATTATTATTTTTTTAAATTTCAGAGCTCCAGAGATTATATTGGGGTTGCCATTTTGTGAAGCCATAGACATGTGGTCACTGGGATGCGTGATTGCAGAATTATTCCTTGGATGGCCTCTCTACCCAGGAGCCTTGGAGTATGACCAGGTAATAGAACTCTCATGATAACCCAGTAGAATTGGTAGAATGTAAAGAAAAATACAGACTTACAGGAATGCATTTTCCCAGGTATACAACATGTGAGACTCCTTTTAGAATAAATTAGCAAAACCTGGGATCTAACGGAATTTAAATTCAGGATCTCAAAACAGAATTTGATTTTTAAAGTGTTTTCATAAACAAGGGTATAATCCACAGGCCTGAAAACCTTTTGGGAGAATTTTTTTGGTACCATTTTTATATTATAGATACATAAAGGGCTGGACTGTGTCCAGTTAAATAATAGTGCTTTGCTTGGGTGACAGACAACACTTGGGTGATGACAGCTGAAATGTCCACCTTTCCCAAGGAATAAAAGTCATCATAGCTACTGGTCTTAAGTACCTCAATCACCCTAACCCTCTTTAGTATTTTTAGCTGTTTTTGGTGGTGCTCAAAGTCTAGCTTAACATTATTGAAATGACTCTTAGTAAAATCCAGCATATCACCTCATTACACACTTTTCATGGTAGTTTTCAGGTGTGTTCATTAGTCTCTCTAAGCTACAAGACAATGTTGTTTGCTATTTACTTGGTTTTTAATATCAAGATTCTTTTTTGGGTAATCGTTATCTTCTTCACTATTATTTGAAAGTTTCATAGCATCTCCCTTATTATATATATATATATATATATATATATATATATATACTCAACTCATATTTTAGTAGAAAATGTTAGTCAGAATTAACAGTGGTTATGTATATTTTGTCTGGCTTGTATTTTTATTTAAATGTTATAGTATTTAACTTTTAAACATGAAAAAAATAGAAAACAGAACATTTTAAAGCACATATAACTTGTAGCAAAATGCCTGATTTCTAAGGTTTAGCTTTCTATATAAAAGGGGATATAAGAGGTAGTTAATTTAGTGACTGAAATGTTGCTGAGATGACCCTAAAAGTCATTTAATATTAATTAGATGTTATCATTAACTTTAATCTTATCCTCTTCCAATGACTTTCTACCCATAAAATTTCTCTTTTAGACCAGGTGTTTTTTTTTTTAATATCTCTACTTTCCCCCTCCATGTTCAGCATACCTCTTAAAAGACCATTTCTATAAAAATTTCCATACATTCTAGCTTCCTTCATCTTTTTACCCAATCATTAACTTTGATGCAGGTGCCAAACTGTTACTAGTTTTGAAAGAGTTAGTGATCTAGTTGGAGAGTCTCATAATCCTTTAGCTGCTGAAGTACTGAGGTACCTGCCAAATTTTAGAAATATACCTTTGGCTTTGTGGACCACAATTTATGACATGCATAGTACTCTGGAGCAGGACACCATCTAGTGGTAATATGAAGGTCAGTTTGCTGTTGTACTCTGGATTTGGACTTTACAGTTCTAGTGTTGGACAATTAATGTTGATACTGAAAAGGACCCTACAGATTATCTAGTTACTACCCCTTCACATTTTATAAAGGAGAAAACTGAGGCCTGAAAAAATTAAAATGGCTTGTCAAAAGTTACAATGGTAATTTAACACAAGGTCCTTACCAAAGCTTAGTTTTTCTACAATCTGTAATAGATTTCTTGTTTTTAAAAACTGGGAGGTGTTATCCAGATTCACAATATTTTCAGAATGTATATTACTTTAATTCCAAAAGGGTACAGTAATTGAAAAAAGTTATTAGCATACAGCATTAATAGCCACACAGTTATCAATTCAGTGTTTTAAAACATATTTTCCAAAATATATGAATGCAAGCGAATAGGAGTGATGTGTTTTTTGGTTCCAATCTTGGACTTCATACTCATTTTCAAATATGATGCTTGCTGGTATAGGTTTTGATAAATGTCTGTTTTCAAGATAAGGGCTATCCCTTTATTCCTAACTTTAAGTTTTTTAAAAAAATCCTAAATTGGTTTTGGACTCTGAAATGCTTTTGTGCATCTATTAAAATATTCACGAGTGGGATTTTTTGGGGTTGTTTTTTTACTTTGTCTATTTATGTGGTTGAATTTCATAAAATTTCCTTAACTCCCTGGATTATGATCATCTAATTAGGATGTGAAAGGGCATGCCTCTGTCTGTTATCTGTTTCCTCTTCTGGGCATCAGCTGCCATGATATACTTGGATACCCAATTGGGGTGTTGTTGCTATTTTATTTTTTTAACTTATTTTTTGCCTTACAGTGGCAGTACAGTGGGCAATAGTAGTAACATTACTATTTAATACTTATCGAGCTCTTTTGGGTGCCAGGAACCGTCAACACTTTAACTCATTTAATGTTCACAACATCCCTATGAAGTTTTATAGATGAGAAAGCTGAGATGTGGGGAAGTTTAATAAGCTTGCTCAATAGTCTAACACGGGCAGTCTGAATCTAGAAGCTATGCCATTGGCAGTAGACCACCTCTACACTACTTCATGGACAATGATACTTTCAAGACTCTAAAAGAGTCCAGCTGAACCCTGCTCTAGTCTACCCTAGCTCCCTGGCACTGGCCCTCTTCCAGACTCTACCTCTACCCTACCACTGTCAATCTGCTATTGCTCGAAGAGGGTTTTCACAGTCTGTATATTAGTTATTCAGATTCATCAACCTCCATTGGTATTCTGTCTCCAGATTTGAATTCTAGGGAAGGAACCAGCAGCCTATGCTAGTTTATCATTTTGTCCCATGATAACTTTAAAAAAAATTATTTTTATTTATTTTTGGCTGCGTTGGGTCTTTGTTGCTGAGTGCAGGCTTTCTCTAGTTGCAGTGAGCAGGGGCTACTCTTTGTTGCAGTGCGCAGGCCTCTCATTGCAGTGGCTTCTCTTGTTGCAGAGCACGGGCGCTAGGCGCGCGGGCTCTAGAGCACAGGCTCAGTAGTTGTGGCGAATGGGCTTAGTTTTTCCACAGCATGTGGGATCTTCCTGGACTGGGGCTCGAACCCTTGTCCCCTGTACTGGCAGGCAGATTCTTTTTTAAAAAATTTTTTATTTATTTATTTATTTATTTTTGCTGTGCTGGGTCTTCGTTTCTGTGCAAGGGCTTTCTCCAGTTGCGGCGAGGGGGGGCCACTCTTCACCGCGGTGCGCGGGCCTCTCACTATCGTAGCCTCTCTTGTTGCGGAGCACAGGCTCCAGACGCGCAGGCGCAGTAGTTGTGTCTCACGGGCCTAGTTGCTCCTCTGCATGTGGGATCTTCCCAGACCAGGGCTCGAACCCGTGTCCCCTGCATTGGCAGGCGGATTCTTAACCACTGTGCCACCAGGGAAGCCCCCGTGATAACATTTTGTACAAATATTTATTTCAGAATATATGTTGTACAAGATATTCTTCTGTTTTGCTTTTATTAATAACATTGCTTTTAACAACAGGAGTGTTCGTATATTACAAATACATCAGCATTATTTATAAAGAGTGGAAGCTCAACCAATTAATTTGGAAATTCAATTCAACACAAGCACAGAAATTCTATATTTTATATCTCTAGTAACAGCTTCAAAATATTATAAATCTAAAATTGATAGAACCAAAGAAAGAGACAAAGCCACAATCATAATTAGAGATTTAAAGCACATTTCTTTCAGTAATTGATAGAGAAAGTAGATAGAAAAATATCAGTAAGATTATAGGGGATTTGAACACATGATTAACCAAGTTGACCTAGTGATACAGGCATAGAGCACTACACCCAATACTACATGCAAAACTGCAGGATACATACATTTTAAGTATACATGGAATATTTACAAAAATAAAGACTTTCTATGAAATGTATTGTAACATCTCTTTCTTAACCCTTGTTGATATGTCTTTTGTGTAACCTTGTAATATTGATTTTTTTCAAAGGAGGTGAAAAAGACTTAACAGTATACCTATAGTTATATACTTCAAGGCCAAATTTGAGTCACCAGGAAAAACTTTTCAGACTATTTAAATTCTTTATTACGGGCTTTGTGTTCTAGCCCTTTAATCATCTGTGTCATCTCTTAAAGTCTTTCCAAGGCAATTTCTTCTTTGAATTTTGGATTCTGCAACTAGGCACTGACCATGTTGAGAATATATTTTGTCATATGTGCTTTTTATTTCCTTTTGTATACAAATGTATTTACTGTGTATGTGTAGAGAAGGCTGCCCTGTGAATTGGTACTGTGCTTGGATCCCTTCCTGTCTTAATTGTAGGTATACTGTCTCATTAGTGCTATATGTACTCGATATGACTTACATTTACTGGGTAAATATAAGTAACATTCTAGGAAATTAAATAATATTTTTATGGATGAATGGACAGTATTTACTTGGTAAATGTTGATTGTTCTTGAAAAATGTTTGTTAGAGTTTAGGTGGAATCTTATCCAGAACAGCTGAAAGCCTGAATTTGTATTCAAATTTTATTATACTTGATAATATCAAATTATATCTTATGTAAGAAGAATAAAACTCACTCCAGGGGTGGGGGTGGGAATCTTCAAAGAATTCTATTTTGTCAAGCTATTCAGGTTTCAAAGAGACCTTCTCAAGTTGGCTCAAGGAAGAATTCATTTATTTTATTTATGTGTGGACTGTCCAAAAATCCAAGAGTGATCTTTAATATGACTGGATTTTGTGAAGTCTGGAGTTGAAGGTGCTTTTAGATTCAAGGCAACACTTAGAGAAATTAATAGGCTTTGGTAGACTTTCACTCTGGTGCTCGATCTTAAGTATAACTTAGCTGCTCTTTAAGTGCTTTTATCTGTTCTGGTTCTAACTTGCTACTCAGAATTTCTGCTCACTCTTAACTCTGGTTATGTTAACATGGTCATCAAACTCTAGCTCTGCCTTATAACCCTTCAGCTCATCCTCCAACAGTAACTGGAATTTCTTAGTTTGCGTTTCCAACATTGTAAATCTGATTTGCTTAGCTTAATTCTAGTTGAGTTCACAAGGCAAATTTATGAATTAATTGCTTCTAGGTCAGGTCCCCACCCTTCATCCACTGGAGACAGGAGGGGCATACAGATGGAACAGGTTCTTTTCAAATGACTGGCAGGCATCATGACCAAAAATAAACTTGGCAGGTTCATTTGCCGTTTTGTTTTTTCAGTGCCATCTCAACTTCTTAGGTATATTAATTGCTCTATTGTATTATCTTATTACTTTGTTTTCTTCTTTATAATGGCATTTCCTAGTTTAATTGCAGATTATGCGCTTAAGTATTTATTCTACTGAATTTTTTGAATAAACTTTGAAGATTGCAACATATTTTATTGTTCTGCATAGCTTTAGCATCTGACACATAATAAATGCCCTGTGTATGTTTGTTGAAATTGAATTGTTGAGCACCTTTCTTACCATCTGCAATACTCTGATGCAACATCGAGGTACTAAGCTCTTAGTACTTTTCATTTTCTGTTTCCATAAAACAAGGAACTCAGCCACTTGGGGGATGTGGGGTGAGGGGGAGGTACTGCACTTTAGTGTAACGAAACTAATTTGTAAGGTGGAGATTTTAGTTATCGTTTCATATAAAATTGGGGATACAAATATGCGTGAACATAGACTCTGTTGTTAGGAGGCGCATAGTCTAGCAGGGAAAACTGACATGTAAAAATAATTGTAATGTAGTGTTATAAATGCATTAAAATTGTTATGTTCTAGGTGTGATGGTAGCACAGAGGAAGGTGATTGCCTCTGTTTTGGATGGTTAGGCATAGCTTTACAGAGGAGAATTTCTTGAATTGAGTCTTGAAGAAGGAACAGTAAAAGTTTCTTCACCATGTGGATTTGGTGAAGTGGCAGGGAGGGGAGTAAGGAGGGAGAGGAACAGGGATGTTGATAAGTAGGGGTTAGAGAGCAATCTAGGAAAGAGAAACTAACCCATGCAAGGTTTAGCAGATGCTAGAGGGGGCTGGAGTACAGGAGCATGTAAAGAGCCCGGAAGAGATAAAGCTGGAGGGCCTGTGTGCCATGTTTAGAGATTTGGATTCCATCCTGTAGGCAGTAAAGTAATTTTATACAGGGGAGTAATAATCAGATTTGCATTTTATCAAAATGGCTGTTAGCAATTTCTTATTCTTAGCAATGTGAATAATGAATTGAGAGTGAGTGGATGGCATCATTAGGGATGCAGGTAGACTAATTAGGAGGCTTGTGAGATTGTATAACTCAGAATTGAAGAAGACCTGAAAGAGGAATGGAGAGGAGAGACAGTTATGAAAAATACTAATGAGGTAAAATTGTTACGGTTTTGGATGTTGGGTGATGAGGGCGAGGTACTTGTTGGGCATAAATTTCAGGTTTCTAATTGGGGTGGTTGGTGGTGGTCTCCACCAAATTCATAAATTTGCCTTGTGAGCTCAACTAGAATTAAGCTAAGCAAATCAGATTTACAGTGTTGGAAACACAAACTAAGAAATTCCAGATACTGTTGGAGGATGAAGGGTTATAAGGCAGAGCTAGAGTTTGATGACCATGTTAACATAACCAGAGTTAAGAGTGAGCAAGTGTCCTCCTGAGAGAGCTCGTCTACACCTGTGTCCTCCTCTACTGACTCAAGTACACATATGCCAGTGACATAGACGCATCGCCTCCAATGCTCCCATAGCCCTAATTCACCACGTCAACTTGTACTAAGTCAAGTAACTTGTCAGTTGCCTGTGTAGATTTCTCCAGTTTCTCCAGTGGTTTCCCAGTATTACCTAAGTAAACTACTTCAGTAGTTGTGGCTCGCAGGCTCTAGAGCGAAGGCTCAGTAGTTGTGGCACACAGGCTTAGTTCCTCCACAGCACGTGGGATCCTCCCGGACCAGGGCTCAAACCCGTGTCCCCTGCCTTGGCAGGTGGATTCTTAACCACTGCACCACCAGGGAAGTCCCAAAATTTCATTTTTGATGGTTATTCTTTTGAAACTACTACTTGCCTTAGAATATTCAATATATTAGGCTAAATGTGCCTAATATATTAGGCACAGGGGAAATACATGAGGATTAACAGGTTTAAGGAAAATAAGTTTAGAATATGTTCACTTCGAGGTACCTAAAGACATGCTAGATGGAGAGTATCAGTGAGCAGTTCGATCTACAGCTCCAGAGCTAGAGATAAATATTTAGACATAGAATTAGAGATAAAACTATGGGCACGTGGGACTTGTAGAGGGAAAGAAGACAGATAAAACTCTAGAATGCAATGCCATATAACAAATGGAGGAAGGCAATTAAAGAGTGCCAAGAAGTAGGAAGAGAAATAGAAAAGAATGCTGTGGAAATGAAAGGAACAGAGTTTTGAAGTTATTCACTTGAAAATAGCCAATAGTGTTGAAGTAAGATAAGGATTAATATGTGACTAGTAAATGTGTCAGTTAATAACAGGACATTATCATTTCGTGAGAGTAATAGTAAAATTCCAATTGTTGTGTGTTGAGGTTAAAATGGAAAGTAAAATATAGACCACTATTTTAAGGCTTTTAACTGAACGAGAAAAGTGTTTTAAATAGTTAAGGGAGTTTTTTTGTTTGTTTTTAGGCTGGAAGATATTAAACATTTTTGTAGATCAAGGGCAGAAATCTCATACAGAGGAAGAAATAGAAGATGCAGGAGAGGATGGACTAGTTGTATTTGAGGTTTAAAAAAAAGAATCCTGTGTTCTCAAACAATTTCAAGGGGTTTAAGCCTTTGTTTATTCCCTGTGCTGCCCAGTTGTTGACCTGGGGAACAGATATTTGAGGGCCAGCTATGTACCAGACCCTGTCATGGGTGTACGTATAAGAAAACAAAACAAAGTTCTTCCCTTCATGAAACTTACCTTCTACTGCAGAATGGGGTAAGAAAATACAAAGTAAATGTACAGAATATCAGATGATAAAAAAAGCACAGTAGAGAAAAATACAACAGAATAAGTAGAGATAGGGGTACTGAGCAGGGGAGAGCTTGTTCTTATTTATTAGTGGGGCATGAAAGGCCTCATGAATAAGGTAACATTTGAGGTGAGAGCTGAAGGAAGTGAAACCCTAGCCATACAGATGTCTGGGGAAACAGTGTTCAAACAGAAGGATGTTAAGTTCAGAGGCCCTGAGGCTGGAGCTTTTCAGGGTCCTCCTGAGAGAGCTCGTCTACACCTGTGTCCTCCTCTACTGACTCAAGCACACATATGCCAGTGACATAAACGCGTCTCCTCCAATGCTCCCATAGCCCTAATTCACCATGTCAACTTGTACTAAGTTAAGTAACTTGTCAGTTGCCTGTGTAGATTTCTCCAGTTTCTCCAGTGGTTTCCCAGTATTACCTCTCGGAGTAAAATCCAAACTTCTTAACCTACTGATAAAACCCTTTGCCTGCTAGATCAGTTTCATCTCTTGCCATTTCTCCCTTAGTGAACTTCAGTCTCTGAATGTGTGGATGTATTCTTTTTATTTTCCATATTTATTCATATTATAACCTTAGCATAAATCATAATAATTCAGACTTTTTTCCATTCCTTCAGGGCTAACAAACTGTTTGTTCTTTTTGACCCAACTTGAGCATCACCTCATCTGGAACTTTATATGACTACAATTATTATATGTGTTTCTTCTTTGTCTTTCCGTAAGGCATGTATTTATTATACCTGTATTATATCAATATATATTACATTGTATTATAATTGCTTACTTGTATGTTCCCCACTGGACTGATTTCTTAGGGCACACACTGTACATCATTTAATTCTTGACCTAACATCTAGCTTAGTGTCTGATGTAGTTGTTCAATAAATATCTTAATGCAATAAAAGAATAACTCTTCTGTTTTGTAAATTATTTTTCAGATTCGATACATTTCTCAGACTCAAGGTTTACCAGGAGAACAGTTGTTAAATGTGGGTACAAAATCCACAAGATTTTTTTGCAGAGAAACAGATATCTCTCATTCTGGTTGGAGATTAAAGGTAATTCATTAAAAAAAAATTAGAAAAACATTTTCTAAGATGCCTCATGTTCACAGATAATACCCTCTGTGCCTATTTTTCTTTCATTGCATTTTTTTCATCTTTTGAATTTTCATTTTTGACAATCCCCCCCACCCACCCCCTTTTAACGAGGAGGGTCCTTTCTGAATACCTTAGATCATTCTCTAACCTGGAAACACAATTATTAACTCATTTTAAATATTAAAAAAAATTTTATATGTATCATTTTGTATCGTTTATCTTCCCTACCCAGTTCTACATTTATTAAGCTTTATAGGGCAGGGATTGAATCTAACCACTTACTACATAACCCAAGTACCTAATTTATTCCTAGGATTAATAAATCTTTAATGATTAACTTTAGTTATTTTATTAAGGAATTTATCTATATGTGTAATATTTTTTATCTGAACCTGAACTTCATACTTCTAAAAACTTACATTAAAAATTTTTTATTTTATTTATTTATTTTTGGCTGCATTGGGTCCACTCTCTGTTGCAGTGTGTGGGCTTCTCGTTGCAGTGGCTTCTCATTGCGGAGCACGGGCTCTAGGTGCATCGACTTCAGTAGTTGTGGCTCACAGGCTCCAGAGCGCAGGCTCAGTAGTTGTGGCACACAGGCTTAGTTCCTCCACAGCATGTGGGATCCTCCCGGACCAGGGCTCAAACCCGTGTCCCCTGCCTTGGCAGGTGGATTCTTAACCACTGCACCACCAGGGAAGTCCCAACACTTCATTTTTGATAGTTATTCTTTTGAAACTACTACTTGCCTTAGAATATTCAATGTATTAGGCTAAATGTGCCAGAATTGAAGAAATAAAGGATTTACAAATGGTGGGTAATAAGATTATTTTCCTTCTCTGATATATTTGATAAGACACTGGAAGAACATGAGGCTGAGACAGGAATGAAGTCTAAAGAAGCCAGAAAGTACATATTCAACAGTCTGGATGATATAGTGCATGTGAGTACCACAGTCACATTTGTCAGTCTTACGCTTAAGTTGATGGAGTTGAATGCCAAGAATGCCAAAACACGTTAATCATTTTCTACATGATGTAGAATGCTTGCTGTTTTTAAGCTTTTCAAACAAAATTGATTCTAAGGTTTCAGGAACTAAATTGCATTTGTCTTTTCAAATATTTAATTTGTATTATTCAAGTATTTTCTTTCAAAAGGAAAACTCTAACAGACATGTTTCTTTTCCTTACATCTCTCTAGAAGTAGATATTTGTTTAGTTAAAAAAAATTTTTTTTCCCTGCTTTGAATGCTCCTTGGTACCTCAAAATACTTTTGAGGATTTATTAAACTCAGTTGTTCTTTCTTATTTCAAAATAATTGTAGTTCTTTGTTCTTTCCTGTGTTGTGGGCTTTTCTTGTAAACTGTGAGACTTTAACATATACTACCTTGTATGCCTTATTTTTATTTGATGACTTGAAATTTTGATTTTGCAGGTGAACACAGTGATGGATTTGGAAGGAAGTGATCTTTTGGCTGAGAAAGCTGATAGAAGAGAATTTGTTAGTCTGTTGAAAAAAATGTTGCTGATTGATGCAGATTTAAGAATTACTCCAGCAGAGACTTTGAACCATGCTTTTGTTAATATGAAACATCTTCTAGATTTCCCGCATAGCAACCAGTATGTTACTCTAAAATCTTTTAAAATGATTCTCGAGAAATGATAATGCTGTGTGTTAGAAAAATGATTCAATTTCTTCATTAAATATAAGTAAACTGAGTAAAAAGAGGTTAAGCTAACTTGGCCAAGTTCACATAGACAGTAAATTGCAGAGTAGAAATAGAATGCAAATCTAAATCACATTCCAATGTTCTTTTTCCAAAATAGCATACTGAATGACTGAGTGATGTCGTTTTACATGACATTCTTACCTTAATAACCAGGCATATTTATAGTTAAAGGAAGTGTTAAGTTGTTCCTCCCTCAATTTTGAGTCCTGCAAACTCCATTTTCAATTTCCTTTCACAGCATTTGCTTTTCTTGTCCCCCTTCTTTCCCCTCTGTGTTGTGGAAGGTTTTTTTTATGGGTTAGTAGAGAAGTAGTATATGCCCAAATTGAGAAGGACTTAGAAGAGTTACCTTAGGCAAATCTTGTGAATTCTTTGAACCCCAGTCCTCCTTTAAATAGGCTGAAGAGAGTAAAGTTAAGTGACTTAAAATAGCTTCTTTTAATATTTTAAAAATATTGAATGAAGGAGGTAAAGGAACAAACTGATATTCATTACTGTGAATTACAGTTAAAATCGATGTTTTTATAAAGCCCGACTAGTCTCCACACCCCCAATACTTAAAAAAAAAAGTCTAATGGTTTCTGTATATAAGCACTTTGAAAATAACGTAATAACCACATACATGGTGCCATTAATTTAGGGATGTGGAGATCTAGAAGTTTAGGAAGAAACTATTTAGAGTAGGGATCATAAAATTATAACCAAAAAGTGCTCACTATTGCTTTGCTGTCTCAAGAAAATATTCCAGATATAAGTATATACTTCTGCTTGCTTTGAAATTTGATCTTACAGGATTTCCTGGTAGAAATACTATTGGAAATATGCAGATTAAGTGCAAGCCATAGACTTTTTTTTCCTTTTGGAAATAATTTTTAATCTTAAACTACTCTAAACATTAAAAAAATAATATTACAATTATCTTTCGATTTTTCTTTTGCAGTGTAAAGTCCTGTTTTCATATTATGGATATTTGTAAGTCCCATCCGAATTCATGTGACACAAATAATCACAATAAAACTTCACTCTTGAGACCAGTTGCTCCAAGCAGTACTGCTAATCTGACAGCAAATTTTACTAAAATTGGCACATTAAGAAGTCAGGTAAGAACTTATAGTATTTGATAATTTATGCTCCTCTTTTTTTTTTTTAAATGATTACTTATTTGCTTTTGAAATATGCAGAAGTTTCGCAGTTAGAAGTTCCAGTGCTGGTGAAGTCTTACTATGGCTGTTCTGTTAAATCTCTAATATTTCAGGGTAACAGTTGGAGCATATCTACTCAAATCCATTTTTTTCTTTCACCTTTTATTCTTTCAGTATGATCTACCTACCCTTCTATGTCTCAACTCTACAAAAAGTAGACTTCAGTAAGATCAATTTCTGGGTCCATTTTTATCATAGAATTATGATTTTTTGAAATGCATTTGATTTCTACTTATAAAGTACGTGTACAGCAATTAGAAGCCTGCTCTGTATAATGAATGCCATGTATGTCTATCGTTTCAGGCATTAACCACATCTGCTCATTCAGTTGTGCACCATGGGATTCCTCTGCAGGCTGGAACTGCTCATTTTGGTTGTGGTGATGCTTTTCAGCAGACACTGATTATCTGTCCACCAGCTATTCAAGGTATTCTTTTATTTAAATTACACTTTGAATTTGGGCATGCATTACTTTAAAATAAGTTTAGGCATCTGTTCATTAAATATACTGCATGGGTTTTGCTACATTTACTGCTACATTTGAATTTAATTTAAGCAGGTCAGTAGCCTTTAGACCAGTGATACTTCTTGACTGCAGCTCCACTGTAGTCATCATTGACAAAATGGACCATATGACAGTTGTATTTCCTGTAGAGTCTAGCATGATAACATACCTTAGTGGAAATTAATGAACTTGGAAAGGTATGGATTGTCCTATACTGGGTATAACTGCTCCAGATGTTCAAGTAAGTACTTATCTGCATGTCATCACTGGACATTACAGAGATTGAGAGCGCTCAGTTCTTTAAGTTTTGGTCAGAGGATTTCTTTCCTAAAATATTGTAGTCTTGTTCTTTACCCATAGCTTAGTTTGTTTGTTTGTTTGAAGATTGATTTTGATCAAATTGCCCTTATTTAGATAAAAATATCTAATCAAATCCTCAAGTGAGTTGGTGACAGAATACCTTTGAAGATGCCATAAATTTTCACACTGAGGAACTTAGTGGTAAAAGGGTGATAGCAGTGAACTTTTTGACTGGAATAGCTAGCTTAAAGCCCTCTTTCCTAGGTCCTTCGGTAGCGTTTTGTCCTTGCTAGGCTGAAACATCTAGTTATATTTTAAAATCAAGAGACTGATTCCAAATGGGCCCGAAATGACTCTTTGAAGCATGGTGGTAATGCTGTATAGTGTAAGTGAGAACTCTTGGTGCTAAGTCGGCCTGGTATCTAGTTCTCTTTCTGCTATTTGCTCTGCCATCCCAGATAAGTCTGTTAACTTGCTTCAGCCTTTGTCAGAGAAAACAGACTGAATAGATACTATCTTGATCATTTCTAGCTGTAATATTTCTGGATTCTGACGGTTATATTTGAAATTTTTATTTCATTTAAGGATGTGAGCAACTTTTTAAAGTTTTTATTTTAATCTTCCCCACAGTGCCTAACAAAGCACCAAGAATATGTTTGTTGACTTGCTTGGCTGGTAATGAGAGATGTGAAAACATGGCAGCTCTTTAGCCACTTTGGTTCTACCAGGGTAGCTTTGGTCTGTTATCTGTGACAGTGACCCATGGCTGGTTTGGTAATAAAAATACCTATATCATATTGTCAGCACTCTTAAAGATGCTGTTGTGTTTCTTTGTTTTTCTTCAACTGTTTATTGTAAAAATTTCAAACATATAGAGAAGTTCAAAGAATAATAATGTCCTTTCTCCTAGATTCAACAAGTTATTAACATGGTATATTTGTTCTGTCTATTACACATACACATACTGTTAATAGTAAGTCATAGACATTTTACTTCTAAATACTTGAGCATGCAAGACTGATGCTTTTTTGTTTTTCAGTCAGTTACTACATAAATGGTATCTTGACAAATACGTTTTCACTTAGATGAGTTTTTAATCTGTACTAATAGATTCTTAGGTTCTAATGATCTCTTCCATGTACCAAAATCAGTTTGGGGGTCACCTACCTACAGTGTGGGATATTTCATCAAGATTTGGAATAGCATGGAATTCCCTGGAGTTCCAGTGGTTAGGATTCTGGGCTTTCACTGCTGGGGGCCCGGGTTTTATCCTTGGTAGGGGAACTAAGATCCTGCAAGCCATGTGGCACAGCCAAAAAAAAAAAAGATTTGGAATAACAATTTTTTTTTTTCAGAGCTACCTTCTGTTTGAACCAGAAGGCTTTGTGGACACACTTCTAAATACAATTGAGTATCATTCTTAAAACATTCAATGAGGTTAGGCAAATCTTTTATCTTTTTATGTAGCTTATAATTAATAAAAGGTTAGTAACCATTTCTGTACATATGTTAACAACTGCAAGTGGTTCCTAACAAGAATAACAGAAAGAAAAGGAGATACTTTCAGTCTCATTAACTCATCAAATGTGAAGAACAATAGTTTTAGAATTAATAGGGAGAGAAAGCAAAATATTTGTTCGCTTAAAGAACTAACAGGTGCAGTTGCAACAGTATAACCGGCTGGCTCTGTAATATGTTGTCTCACTGTTTCTTATGTTAGTATAGTGTCTGCTTAGAAATGAAAGCTTTCCCTCTAATCTATTTTGGCATCTCTGTAGAAAATCCCAGTATTGACCTTCTTACCCCTTTACCTCATAATGTGCCAATCCATTTCAAAAAAACATATTTAAATGATTATTGGGTAGCAGTTATGGTACCATTATACTTTGTATTTTAAAATAAAATTTATGTCTCTTGTCCTTCACTTTAAATTTTACCTTGGGTCTACACTGTTTGAGTTCATCATGTGTTTCATATATTTTAGATACTATAGATATAATGTGTAGGTATAGCTATATAGATGCCACATCCCTAATATTGTGCCATGTTTAAAGTACAGAAGACTTAGGCAAGCTTTTACTTAACTTGAGTGTAGGTTGTTGTATTTACTAAACAAGCATTTAACATTATTTGGCAATCTGAAAAGCTACTTATTCATCCCCTCTGGATGAAAACTGCTATTTTATTTATTTATTTATTTATTTATTTATTTATTTATTTTTTGTGGTACGCGGGCCTCTCACTGTTGTGGCCTCTCCCATTGCGGAGCACAGGCTCCGGACGCGCAGGCTCAGTGACCATGGCTCATGGGCCCAGCCGCTCCACAGCATGTGGGATCCTCCCGGACCGGGACACGAACCGGTATCCCCTGCATCGGCAGGCCAATTCTCAACCATTGCGCCACCAGGGAAGCCCAAAACTGCTACTTTAGAATCAAATGGCATTCCAGCAAAATTCTCCTCTGTTGTACTAGAAAAGTCTTTAAACTTTTTGTGTCATGCTTTCCAGGTATTAAGCAAATGTAATCAAAGATAAAAATTTTAGCTAACCTAATAAGCATATAGAAAATTGGGATCTGACCCACTTTTGAATTTGATTTAAAAAAAAGATTATAGGAGAATTCTTCTTGTCTTAAGGCATTGATTATGAGGAGAATTTAAGGGCAGTCTGTTTTGTTGGGGGATTTAAGAATTTGCTCTGTGATTTCATCCTTATCAAAGTGAGGATGCTTTTTTCTCTGATGAGATTCTCTATTGCTGCAATATATCTACACAGCCTGGGTGTGCTTATATTCCATTCCTTGGAGAATTTACTGATCAAGACATGCTTTTTGGAAAGGGTAAGAAGGTCAGTTTAAAAAAATAACTCATAGATCTTTGTAGATCTAATTCATATGTAGCTCTTTTTTTTTCCCTTTTTCTTTTTTTAAACTTTTTTTGGCCATGCGCTGCAGCACGTGGGATCTTAGTTCCCTGACCAGAGAGCGAACCCTCACCCCCTGCATTGGAAACGCAGAGTCTTAACCACTGGACCGCCAGGGAAGTCCCTCACATGTAGCTCTTTAGGTGGAGCTCAGAGGGTAGAACACCCTGCCAGTAGGATAAGCACCTCTGTGAAGAAAATAAACACAATAAAATTCTCCTTAGAATTATCACTTACAAATATTTGTGCAATAAAAAGTGTAAGGTTATTTTTCAGTAGGAAAAAAAAAATTGTTTAAAAAAATTTTTTTTAAATGGCTGATCACACAAGTCACTTTTATCCAAAAACTGATCATGTTTAAATGATCTGCCAGCCCATATTGAAAGTAAGTACAGTACAATAGACTGGAATTATGAAGTAATGAATTTATTCTAGTAACTCAGCTTTCTAATCTTAGGAGATATCCCTAAAATCTTGTTAGTCAAAGTTCTTAGTTGGTATAATACTACTTTACTCTCTTAAAGTTTAGTACCATAAGACTTAATATTTGCAAGGTGCTCTTGCAATGTATGACACAGACATATTAATATTAACAGGATTAACATGGGTAGTAATCCTGCTTTCTGATGTTCCTAGGGGGTAAGCAAAATGGAACATGTTTGTCCTGGAGTTCCAGTAGCTCTCCACTAGAAATACTACTGGATTAAACCACAATGATAAATGCTTAGTTGTATCATCATATTAGGCAGAAAAGTTTGTTTTTTGCTTTTCCTTTAGAGGTTGAAATGAGTGTGCCATCCTGAATTTTATTGAATCATGTAAACCATCATGGCCATTGAAGTTGAAGTTGTGATACATTCCTCCTTTGGTGACGTGTATAAGATCCTATCATAGTTTTAAAGAAGAGAATACCAAGCATAGCTAAAAGTTTGTATGAAAAGATGAACATTTACCTGCTAGAGGGATAAGGATGTTGAGCCAGGTTCACCTTTCCGTGTCTTACCAGTGGCAGAACTTTCTAAAAGAAAAGTAAAGCTATAATAGCAAACTTTAAAAGGAATGGGAAGTTTCAAAAACAAATCATTCAACTTTATGCGTTTTAAAATGGTAGAAAGAGTAGCTTTCTAACAATTTTTGGAATGATGTACCACAAGGTAGATAGACAGTATCTCACTTTCCAAATAGATTGCTTTCTAATATTATGAAAATTTTATGCAGGGGAGTTTTTTCATAATCCTAATAAGAATTTTAGTAATTCATAAATTTAAGAGTTTTATAAGGTAACTCAGAGAAAAGTTTTTTCTTTTATTTGAGAACTGTTCTTTTCTATTTCACAGGTATTCCTGCAACACATGGTAAACCCACTAGTTATTCAATAAGGGTAGATAATACAGTACCCCTTGTAACACAGGCCCCAGCCATGCAGCCACTACAGATCCGACCAGGAGTTCTTTCTCAGGTTGGTAATAATTCATTATTTTTATATATGTGCTGTCCTCCTTTTACTTAGGTAGAGGCACTAATCCATTTGTAATATATCAGCTTGTGCTGTTGGAAACAATGAAAATGACCTAGATGGGAATTCAATCCTTGTAGATTATTGACTTTAACTTTTATAATTATTAGAAGATTGTTACTTTTTTAAAAAATTACTGACTTTTAATTTGTTTTTAATTTTTAATTTTTTAAACATCTTTATTGGAGTATAATTGCTTTACAATGGTGTGTTAGTTTCTGCTTTATAACAAAATGAATCAGTTATACATACACATATGCCCCCATATCCCTTCCCTCTTGCGTCTCCCTCCCTCCCTTCCACCCTCCCACCCTCTCTATCCCACCCCTCTAGGTGGTCACAAAGCACTGAGCTGATCTCCCTGTGCTATGCGGCTGCTTCCCACTAACTACCTATTTTACGTTTGGTAGTGTATATATATCCATGCCACTCTCTCACTGTCCCAGCTTACCCTTCTCCCTCCCCGGATCATCCAGTGGATTCTCTAGTAGGTCTGTGTCTTTATTCCCATCTAGAAGATTGTTACTTTGAGTTAACTTGTATCATACTAGTTTTTCTTTTGTTTTTGGTTTTGTTTTTTGCTGCAACAGACATGGTCTGGTAGAACACAGCAGATGCTGGTACCTGCCTGGCAACAGATAACACCCATGGCTCCTGCTACTACATTAGCTTCTGAGGGTATGGCTGGTTCACAAAGGCTTGGAGACTGGGGGTAAGTTAAAAACAAATGTACTTCTTTGTGAATAGTTTGCAAAATAGATATGGTAAAGTAGGGATTCAATTTTTCTAAATTTTGTCCCTAGGAAAATGATTTCACACAGCAATCATTATAGCTCAGTGATGCCACAACCTCTTCTAACCAATCAGATCACCTTATCAGCCCCTCAGCCAATTAGTGTGGGCATCGCACATGTTGTGTGGCCTCAGCCTGCCACCACCAAGAAAAATAAACTGTGCCAGAACAGGTTGGTATTGATATTTTAACTTTCCTCTGCATTTTGAAAATTAATCATTAAAATAAATTTTGCATGTACACCAAAGGGTCACTCTGTTGTATTCAAAATGACCTCTTTGATAGCTTTGTTACAAACACTAAGCCAGCTCCCTTCTCAATTTCTCAGAGGTATTTTGGTAAAACTAATGGAATGGGAGCCAGGAAGAGAGGAAATAAATGCTTTCAGTTGGTAAGATTGTCTTTATTGCCCTTTTGATTTATTATCTACCTATAATTTTAGACAATTTTAGATACTCAGATACCACATTTACCAAAAAAGACCATTTGAATATATGTAAATGCAATCTACACATATTTCTAGAGGTATTTTATATATCACAGACTCATGATCTGTATGTTAGTGTGTTATAATCTTAACAAGTGAAGGTTTGCATTGTTAATTATAACAAGCTGTCTTAGAAAAATGTCATGTATATATTGTGATTATAAAAATGACACATTATTCCTTTGATTGCAGGAGTAATTCATTGCAGAATACCAATATCCCACAATCAGCATTTATTTCTCCAAAGATAGTAACTGGGAAAGATGTTGAGGAAGCAAGTTGCATAGAAACACAGGACAATCATAACTCAGAAGGAGAGGCAAGAAATTGTTGTGAAACTTCTATCAGGCAGGACTCTGATTCATCAGTTTCAGATAAACAGCGGCAAACCATCATCATCGCTGACTCCCCGAGTCCAGCGGTGAGTGTGATCACCATTAGCAGTGACACTGATGAGGAAGAGTCGTCACAGAGACATTCGCTCAGAGAGTAAGTGCCAAAAGAAGTTTCCTGCGATTTTCCTGCATCCTTAAATAATGATGATGGCACCCTGTGCTGCAGTGGGAAAAAAAAACACTTTGTGATTCAAAACTTTGAAAAAAAAAAAAAACAACTTTGTGATTCATTACTTGTCTGTTCAGACAAGTAATGTCTTGTCCTTCAGAGTAAACTTCCTGAATAGCATTTAGCATGATTACTATAGCATTTTTCCTGTATTATGAGCTTTAGATTTTTGTCCATGTAGGTCACTCTTAACTGTTTCATATCCTTAATTAAATAATGTAAATTTTGGCTACTTGGGGAGTATGTTCTCATTTTGGACCCAATTTTCCCTTCCCTCTTGACTTAGATGTAAAGGTAATCTGGATTGTGAAGCTTGCCAGAGCACTTTGAATATTGATCGGATTTGTTCATTAAGTAGTCCTGAGAGTACTCTGAGCACCAGCTCCTCAGGGCGGTCCAGCCCATCCCCTTGCAAGAGACCGAACAGGTAAAGGAACTTCAATAGCAGTACATTATAGATATTAAGTCTATTAAAAAGCCTATGATTTCTTTTGTTGTTGTTTAAATTAGTAAGTACCTGCCAGTTTACCACAGTGACTTCTCTCTTGATCATAATTTTTGAACTAGATCACCTTTTTATAAACTCAGGTTTTAAGTAGTAATTTTCTTTACTATTACAGAACAGATCTAAATGAGAAATTGAGGTTCTAAAAAATGATTTTTAAAGAATCATTTGTTTTTGAAAGGGTGGAAAAGCCACATACTCAACTCCAGCTCCACAGACTACTATTGTAATTTAAATTTGGAATAAGAACATATACTTCAGCAAAATAAAAAGGAATGTTTTGCATAATAAAGTAATGACCCACTGTCAGTAGAGTATTTGCTGATTTTTTTCTCTAATAGTGATTGATTTGCACGGTTTCATGCGTATCTCCTTCCTACCCTTCCTTTTGGCCAGGGACACGTGTTGCCACTAAAGTAGTGAGCTTCTCCTAACCTGCATGATGTACTAACTCATTAAGAGATGAGCCATAAAAATTTCAGTGAAATACATTTGATTTTAGCTTTTAGAAATTCTCTTTTTTAGTGGAAACAAAATTTGAAAATTTTCAGCTTTAATTTTATTCGTCTTCTCTTTTTTCCATAGTCAGGAAATATGGTTTTGAATAGTTTGGTTATAACTAAGCTCTGTGGAAGCATAAAGAAGTATTAGCACATCTTCTTCTTATAACTTGTTTATAATGTGGTTTGGAAGTTGATATTATACATATATATGTAAATACACACATACATGTAAGATGTGTATATATATATAAGATACAAAGATAAAAATATATAATTAAAATATACATATTAAAAAGAGTTGCTTCAAATTGTTAAGTATGAAGTGAGTAGTAAAACAGAATACAAATGCTGTAAAAATCCCAAGGAGTTGGGAGGTGGTGGGCAGGGCCCAAGGGTCAGGGTGAGAAGAGAAATGGGACTCTGGCTAGACCTTCAGAGAGGTGGGAAAGACCTTTCAGATAACTGGTTAGTTAAAAGGACCCAAATTATCACTAAAGGCACATATATAACATTAGAATTTAATCTGAAATATGCAAGTTGCATGCTTATATGTTATTTCATTATCCAGAACAGTACTTCTTTTGTAGTGTCTTGATGAAATCTTCTATAATTTATAAATGGGATTTTATCAACTGCTACTAAAGATCAAGTGGGAAGGGAAAGGAGGGAAAAATAAGTGCCAAGAGGGTGTTCCTAGAGAGACAGAATTAGGGTTAGCAGTCTGAAAAGAGAATTAATGTGAGAGTCTAGGAAATCTATGAAAATTTTTTTTTTTGATAAGGAAGAAGTTGTAATTAGGTATGAAATAATTGAATAAGATTCTTATCAATTTGCTGGGAGTCTGGAAATTATTTAACTTTAGATTTAAGGTTGAAAAACATTGTTCATAGTAATACTTTCTTGTTGTAGTATGTCAGATGAAGAACAGGAAAGTAGTTGTGATACTGTGGATGGCTCTCCAACATCAGACTCTTCAGGACATGACAGTCCGTTTGCAGAGAGCAGTTTTGTGGCAGATACTCATCAAAATACAGAACTGGTAACCTCTGCTGACACAGAAACCAAACCAGCTGTTTGTACTGTTGTGGTGCCACCAATGGGACTAGAAAATGGATTAAATGCCGATGAGCATATGGCAAACACAGGTAAACTGAGTCCTCTCTATTTCCCTGATTGTACCTTAAAAGGTCTTAATTTAGGAACATTAGAGCCAAAAGTCATCTCTGAATTTCCAGCCTGACCCTGCCAAATCTATTGTACAAAGGAGATATCTTCTAATATCACCCAGTCCTTGGAAACCATGAGATCTTTTCTTTTTATTTAATTTTAAGGTTCTCAAATCACTATTGTGTAAAATATCTAAAGACCTTCCTAGTTTTTACTTAAGAAGGAAAAAGCAGCTACTCTGATATTTTGTTGTTGCCAGATTCTGTATGCCAGCCATTAATAAAAGGACGATCTGCTCCTGGAAGATTAAACCAGCCTTCCGCAGTAGGTAATCGTCAGCAAAAATTGACATCAGCATTCCAGCAGCAGCATTTGAATTTCAGTCAGGTATGTTTGTGAAGTTTTATGAGTCTTTGGGATTCAAATTCAGCAGTTTTCTAACTGGCGGGAAAAAGATTCTCACACTGTATAAACTTTTTTTTTGCTGTATGCAAGCCTCTCACTGTTGTGGCCTCTCCTGTTGCGGAGCACAGGCTCCGGACGCACAGGCTCAGCGGCCATGGCTCATGGGCCCAGCCGCTCTGCAGCATGTGGGATCCTCCTGGACTGGAGCACGAACCCGTGTCCCCTGCATCGGCAGGCGGACTCTCAACCCTGCGCCACCAGGGAAGCCCCTGTATAAAATCTTAATAAATTTTTCCCTTTTCATTATCCCAAGTGACTTAAAAAGTAATTGGTTTAATAATAGGATAATTATCAGATTATCCATGGAACTTGAATTTTTCAGAAAGATTAGGTTCTTAGGTTCTCTTAAAGTTTTTTAGTGTGTTTGTTGTCTTAGACCCTTTAAATCAGAATGCACACCAATGCATTGATGGTTACATTTCTTGTGTGTGTGTGTGTGTGTGTGTGTGTTAGTTGTGATGGTGAGAGATGCCTTATTGAGTACTTGCCATCTGGTCAGCACTGTGCTTGGCAATTGTGTTTCACTTGGGAGAAAGAAAAGATCATAGGTATTGGAGTCAGACCTGAGTTCACATCCTGGTTTTGCCAAATGCTATGTACAGTACCTTGGCCAGGTCTCTTCAACAAGTCTGGACCACAGTTAATGGGAATGATAGCTATATAACTATAATTAGAGTTAAATACCATCTCGTACGTAAAGTGTTAGTCTTACATATAATAGGTGCTCCACAAATGGTAGCTATCAGTAGTGGTAGGAATAGTGACACTACTAACAGGGGTAGTGGCAATGTTAATATTATAATAATATGCAGTAATACATATTAAAATGCTAATACTAATATATATATAAAATTGATTGATATTTTTCTCCACTCTGTTAATACTTAGTATAAGCTAAGATCTGAGAGATCCTCTGTGGGTTATCAGTCACAGAGTATCTGGTACTTTCCCTTTTTTCCCTTTCTTTTTGACTTATAAAATATGTAATAATCTTTTTGTTTTGTTTTTGGATAGGTTCAGCACTTTGGATCTGGGCATCCAGAGTGGAATGGAAACTTTGGACATCGAAGGCAGCAAGCTTATATCCCTACTAGTGTTACTAGTAATCCATTCACTCTTTCTCATGGAAGTCCTAATCACACAGCTGTGCACGCCCATCTGGCTGGAAATACGCACCTCGGAGGACAGCCTACTCTACTTCCATACCCGTCATCAGCTGCCCTCAGCAGTGCTGCCCCAGTGGCCCACCTCTTAGCCTCTCCGTGTACCTCAAGACCTATGTTACAGCATCCAACTTATAATATCTCCCATCCCAGTGGCATAGTTCACCAAGTCCCAGTGGGCATAAATCCCCGTCTGTTACCATCCCCAACCATTCATCAGACTCAGTACAAACCAATCTTCCCACCACATTCTTACATTGCAGCATCACCTGCATATACTGGATTTCCACTGAGTCCAACCAAACTCAGCCAGTATCCATATATGTGAAAATTCAAAAGAGTATATTGAGGAAGCTCAATGATATAAACATTTGATTAAAAATAAAACATGGTATTTAATAAATATTAGCCATGGCACAAGAAAATTATTTTTGAATCATGTAGACTTGGGTGCAATTTAAACAACTTTGAGCTTTAAAAAAAAACTCACTTTTAATGTGTTTTGCACATTTGGTATAACTTGTCTTTGGTCATGTTATCTTCTTATGTAGTAACTCTAGGCAGGTGACTTATGGGAGCAGAAGTCCAGTTTTGCTCCCGCTATTTTTTATAAAATTGCCTTCTAACTAGTGCAAGACACGTCTATATTTGGGAAGCCATTCTGTGTACAGACTTAGAGCAACAGATGCACATATGTCAGAATTACAGCATACAAGTGAATTGTATTATCTGTGTCTTAGTGTATAAATGTTGGGTCACTTACCTAAGAAATTGAGCTATTGTTCTTTACATTTGCATGTGTCTTTGCATGGGCAAAATGTTGCCTAGACTTTGCTCTTAAATGTTGTTCTAATAATCTCAGCTGCATTGTAAACCGTTCCCACACATAGTGCCTTAAATATTTGAGGTTGTTAATGTTATTACTATATATAAATGTTGAGGACTGCAGCACTTAAAGTTCAGACTTACTCTTTAGTTTCCTTTGATGGAGTAATGTTCATTTTTGGTTTTGTGTGGTATGATTTCAGGTTGTTGCTGTTTTTTCCTTACTAAGAGGGCAGCATGTTTGCTATAGCTGAATTCTGCTGTCTTGATTTTTCAGAATGATCTAGCTTCAAGAAAAGCAAGCAGGTAGTAGTGCTTAAGAAAAATTGATTCAGTATCTAATGGATAGTTGATACCTGTCACAACACAGCATTTTATATACTGTTAAGTGAAACTGCAATACAATCTAAGTTTATTTTGGGACTGTTTGCTGTATAATTGGATTTAATAAAATGTTTAGAGATGCAGTACAGTAGGCATGACTTTGAGTAGATAATGAAAGAAAATGCAAAATGCTCATTGATTCATGATGTGGTTTCATCCTAGCTTGGGCAAACCATGCAGTATTTAATAAATAGTAGCAGAATATTTACCATTGAAGCTTGAAAAGATGTGAGTTCTTTGTGTGCAATTTTTCATTTATGCATGTGAGAGGGTTTGTTTTGTTTTGTTTTTAAGTATTTTTACATTGTAGTACTTGTTTTGCTTGTTGGTGGTGTTTGCTTATTTAATACATTCCGTCAGGGACAGAAATTACATGCTTGTTTTCCTAGGAAGTGCGTCTTGGGTTTTTCCTTCCTTTATTTTATTTTATTTTATTTTATTTTTTTTGGTGGTGGTGGTGGTGATGTTTAAATGAAGTTGCTTTTACAGCACCAAAGACTTAATCATCCATTTCCTATATAAAAGGTAGCTACTTTTTGCATAGACCTCAAGTATATTGTAGTGTAGAGGTGGAATTTAAAGGAAGGTATTAAGCAGGCTGTGTTTTAGCTTATGGGCAAATAATAAATTGTATCATTTATCTTGAATGTATCATAGATAAGCTGCTATATAACGATTGCCACTTCAGATAGCTGTGAAATTAGGTGATTAACTAGTTGTTATTTAGCCTTCTAATTTCTGTATAAGTCTAATTACATGAAATAGAAGTTGGGGTTTTGATTTTTTACTTTGCTTTTCTGTTTGGAGTGTCATTGTAACTACTGTATTGTAAATGATGGAAAAAAATTGCATATGTTATTTTGGGGTGTGTTATTTGCATCAGTATTTTATCTCTATTAATGTTTGTGCTCATCACTGCATATAAAAAAACTGGGATGTATCAATGTAACTTAATTTTTAATTTTCATACTGGCATTGTAGACACTTGAGAAAGCTGTATCTTGCAGGCTTGACTTAACTTTTTTTCCTTAAAAATCTGGAATATAATCTTATAGCATTTACTGGAATAAACAGTACAAAGCATTTGAGTGTAAAACTCCAACTGTTTTGGATTTACAGCATTTCTTTGATAAATGAATTGCATACCACTAGTACAGATCTAGTACAGCGTTGACAATAAGCTAATAATGGATAAACTTTTCTTTACTCCATTAATACAAGCAGTGTTTTATTTAATAATCATCAATGAAATAAATGTGCCTGAAATTAATTTTAAAAATTACAGTATTAGATCATAAGATAAAAACCAGCAGTACATTTTTAGTCACACTGAAAATGAAGGACTTAATTTTCCCCACAAGTTTCAGTGTTTTTAGTAATCAATTCTATGCATTTTATATAAATAGAAATATATATATATATTACACATAAAAAGGAGTAGCCTAAGATTAATTTAAAAGATTATTTACAGATGGCAAATTTATGGAGTCACTATTTAAGTAAACTTGCTGCCCTCCACAGCCTTCTAATTTTATTTATCTGTTCCAGCAGTTTACTGGTATCTGCTCACTTTTTGGAGAAGAATCAATGCTGGCAGCGGATGTTTCAGAAACACCAAGTGCAAAGGATTGATTGATGTTTGTACCAGGTACAAAACTGGTGCAGTTTTCTTTCTGTTCAGGGCCATGTTCACTACCCTGAAACATCGTATTTTCTGTATTTCTGTTCCAAGACTGAGATGTCTTGTTAAATTGATGGTGAATGATAAACTTCAGTGTTTTCATAATATAATAGTCCTGTTTGATAAAGGCGTACCCAAGTTAAGTACACTGTTCTTAACTGATTCTAATCATGTGCTTTTTATGTGTTTAAGAAGATAAAAAAAGATCCAAGATCCTGCTAAAGTCTAAATTTAGCATACTGACAAAAGAGTTTGTACTCTCTTTAAAACCATTTTTACCAGTTTTCTTTGGTTTTACTGCTTTCTTAAATAAAACACTGCATGACTTCCAAGTTGCGTATTTGCATACTACTTTAATTTACAAATTATTTTTAAATCAAATATCTTGATATTTCATTTCTTTTCCTTCAGGGTGTTTAAATATGTTACTGTAGTAGCAAAACTTTTTCATTTTAAAAATCTCTACTACTAATTTTAAAGTTGATTTGTGTTAAGTAAAAGTTAAATCATACACTGCAAGGTGTAGGAAGATTTGTTTTAAAGAACCCAATGATATAGATTTGATTACTAAGTTTGAACTGTTAACTTTAACAGTTTTAGACTTGTGGCTTTCTTTCTTTGGTTTGTTTTTGCTTTTACTTCTATGCTACACTAGTTTGCCATGTAGCAATTGCACTGTGCAATATTACAATAAGGACTGGGAAAATTTTTATGGATGTAATGTCTATTACGGTTTGCGATAGTATTTCTCTCTAGTTCTCAGTGATTTAAATGTGACCAAGCCTTCTGTACTTTGTCACAAAAAGCGGGTTTTCCAGGTGACTATTTTGGTGAGTGTCAAAATAAGAATTTATGGTGTATTACTGTCGATTCACTTTGAATTAAAATATATATATTGCAGCAAACAGCTTGTTGACTTTTTTTCTACCCCGGTACTACTTACAGGGGAGGGAAGGAAAAGGTTAGGAGCATTGAGTTACCTAACTTAACATCATCGCATTTAATTCTCAAAACCACCTGTGAGATATAATATTATCTTCATTATGTAAATGAAGAAATGGGCTCAAAATATCTAGGTAAGTTGCCCAAACTCCCAGCACTAATGAGTCGTGAATCTGAGACGTGAACCAGGCTGTCTAACCAGACCAGTCTACTTTCCAGCAGTTCTTTTTTAAACTGAAGTCTGAGGTAGTGTGCCACAGTACTGCAACTGCAGGATAACCAGGGCCTGCTTCCCTTGAATATTGTTTCCTTGAATATTTTTTGAGGTAAATATTTCTGTTCAGTATGCATGGATGAAGAATAGGGAATTCACATGTATTTTTAAGATATAAAACATAAGGCTTCAAAAGCATGTGGTTCCAGTAGGCCAATTTAGGCTGTGCCTTCAGACAGCACCTTATACTTCCAAGGATATAACTTTAGAGAAACATCAGGAGGAAAGTTTCTCAGCACCCCGCCAGAACATACCAGTGAGAATACGTATTCTCAGTCTCTCTCAGTTACTCGATGTATATGCACTTGGGTGTCTGGCTGCTTTTCGTTCAACATTTTATTTCTAAGATACATCCATGTTGTATGTAGTTGTTGATCATTTACCCCATTACTGTATAGTATTCATCTTTGTGCATATGTAATCATTTATCTGTTTTGTTGATAGACATTTGAGTTGTTTTTACTTTTTGGCTATTAGGAATCGTGCTACTGCAAACATTTTTTGTTCATATCTTTTGGTGAACACGTATGCATTTCCTTTGGGTATATATGTAGGCGTGGAATTTCTGGGTCATGGGGTATACAGAGGTTTCACATTATTAGATACTGCAAACAGTATTCCAAAGTGGTTAAATTAATTTACACTCAACACAATGTATGAGAGTTCTAGTTACTTTACATCCTCACACGTATTTTTTGTTTCTTTCCATTTAGTCATGGGTGTGAGTTGTTAAAAATTATGTGAACATTCTAGCCCAAAGTACTGATCCCACATTTAGGTGAAATCCAGATCTTGCAATTTACTTGAAGGTAAATTGGCTTCTTGAGAGTACTAGGAAGTATTTAGCTATTTAAATAGATCTAGGAATTTAAAATATGTTTTGTAAAGAGATTAAAAAGTCTTTGACCAACACACGTAAACCATTCAGCCAGTACCTAGCAGGGAGCCTGTCACAGCAGGTACGTCAAGAGTCATTCAGTAATATTTATGAAGCATCTACAATATTCCAAGCATTCCATGCTAGGCATATGTCAGTGGACAAAGCCAGAAGATAGTTTTGCTCCTCCACATCTTTTTGTGGGAGGGCAAGATTGAAAGTAAATGAGTTCAGTTAGGGTAAGCAGAATGAGCAAAATAGCCTGAGTAAGTGACCTAGAAGGAGTGTGTCAGGATATGCCTCAGTGAGAAGGTGACATTTGAGTTGTGACAAGAAGAATGCTAGTCAGCCATGCAGGGGAAGAGTATTTCTGGTAGTGGGAGCAGCAAGTACAAAGGCCCTAAGTCAGGGATGAGATTTAATATGGACAGAACAGGAAAGTGGCTTACGATCAGAGAGGACGTGTGTGGGTGGGGAGCAGGAGGTAGAAGAAGACGGACCAGAGGGGTGGGAATGCAGGCCTTTTGCCAAACAAAGGAGTCTAGATTTTATTGTGTTATGTTCATGGGAAGCAAACACCATGAATTGGCTGTCGTGGAGAATGGTGGCAGGGCCAGAGGAGCCGCTGGAAGACCAGAGAGGAGGTTGTTGAAGTAGTCCAAAGGAGATGGTGGATACTAGTCTTGTCAAGACGTTTGTATTACAAATATTTTCTCCCAGTTTGTGGCTTTTCTTCTCATTTTCTTTACAGGGTGTTTGGAAGAAGAGCAAAAGTTTTGAATTTGGATTAAGTCCAAGTTATTTATTTTCTTACAGTTTATGCTTTTTGTGTCCTAAGAAGATTTTGCCAGTCCCAAAGTTGCAAAGACTTTCTCCTTTGTTTTCTGCCAGGAGTTTTAGGTGTGGGCTTTTATTTAGCTCTGTGGTCGGTTCCGTGTTAATTTTTGTATCAACTTTTCGTTGTAATGGCGTTATTTTATCTTATCGCGAATCTCTACTTTTCCCTCAATGGAAGTATGGTTATTTGAAGTGGGAAAATAAGATGTTAATAATTAGGCTTTTTCAATCATAAAAATAATACCTGATTACATTGTACTTGGAAAATGCAGAAAAAGATTTTTTTTAACTCAAAAATGTAAGTGTTAAGGTGGTTAAAATCATGTAAGCAATTTTAGATCCTGATATTTTCTACTTCAGTTTATAACATGAGTATTTTGCATGTTTTACAAACTTCAGAAATATTTTGAATGCCCAAATGTGGAATTTAGAGAGGTGATCAGCTTTGTTCTACATTGCTTATTTCCTCGGTGACTGGAGAATCCAAAGAATTCACTTTTTCTTATCACATCGAATGTTTGTATTTAATATAAACCAATTTTTAATTAGAACAACAAAAAGAATAGTATAACAAACACAACCTACACCTAGATTCACCAGTTAACATTTGCCACATTAACTTCATCTTTCTGTATGTAATTTTTAAGTTGAACCTTTTGTGCATAATCATGATACTTGGCTCCTAAGTACTTAAACAAGCATGCATCTGTTTGTAAGTATAACATTCTTCAGCTAATCACGAAACTGTGTAACACCTAGCAAAATTAACAATTTTATAACATCTAATTTCCAGTCCATATTCAAAATTTCCCAGATGTTTCAAGAATGTCTTATAGCCATCTCCCCATTCCCCCTGTCTAGGAGCCAATCAAGATTCACCCATTGCCATTAGAGAAATGCAAATCAAAACCACAATGAGGTATCACCTCACACCGGTCAGAATGGCCATCATCAAAAATATCTACACACAATAAATGCTGGAGAGGGTGTGGAGAAAAGGGAACCCTCTTGCACCGTGGGAATGTAAATTGATGCAGCCACTATGGAGAACAGTATGGAGGTTCCTTAAAAAACTAAAAATAGAACTACCATATGACCCAGCAATCCCACTACTGGGCATATACCCTGAGAAAACCATAATTCAAAAAGAGACATGTACCGCAACATTCATTGCAGCACTATTTGCAATAGCTAGGACATGGAAGCAACCTAAATGTCCAGCGACAGATGAATGGATAAAGAAGATGTGGCACTTGTATACAATGGAATATTAGCCATAAAAAGAAACGAAGTTATTTGTAGTGAGGTGGATGGACCTAGAGTTTGTCATACAGAGTGAAGTAAGAGAAAAATACTGTATGCTAACACATGTACATGGAATCTAAAAAAATGGTACTGATGAACCTAGTGGCAAGGCAGGAATAAAGATGCAGACGTAGAGAACGGACCTCTGAGGGCACGGGGGGAAGGGTAAGCTAGGACGAAGTGAGAGAGTAGCACCGACATATATACACTACCAAATGCAAAATGGATGGCTAGTGGGAAGCTACTGCGTGGCACAGGGAGATCAGCTCGATGCTTTGTGACGACCGAGAGGGGTGGGAGGGAGATGCACGAGGGAGGGGATATGGGGATATATGTATACGTATAGCTGATTCACTTTGTTGTATAGCAGAAACTAACACAACATTGTTAAGCAATTATACTCCAATAAAGATGTGAGAAAAAAAAGATGTTGTGAGTGTTTTCCTTTTTTTTTTAATTTTTGAATTTTATTTAATTATTTTTTTATACAGCAGGTTCTTATTAGTTATCCATTTTATACATATTAGTGTATATATGTATATAAAAAAGATTCACCCATTGCCTTTGGTTATGACATGTCTCTGACTATTTCAAATTCAGAACAGTCTTCTATTTTTTTTAATGACTTTTTTTGAAGAGTTCAGGCTAGAATAGTCTAAATTCTGTGTTTGTTTCTTCGTGCTAATTGTAGTATGAATTTCTGTAAAGTACAAGTTGGGTCTAAGTGGTTTGATCAGATTTAGTGTTTGCTCATTTGCAAGAATTGTAGGAGTAGTTGTGTCTTATTGCTTCCCATTAAGGGGTGCATAATGTCAGGTTGTCCATTATCGGCTATGACACTAAGATAAAGAGGTTACTAGCAAATCTCTCCATTGTCGTCTGTGGGGTTGGTACTGTGGCAGTATCAGTAGCATTTTGCTCCTTGGCTTTAGCGTCCATTGATGATTATTGTCTGAATCAATTATTACATCGGGGGTTGCAAAATGGTGATTTTTCAATTATATCGTTCCTTCTACATTCTTTACCTGGCATCATTCTTCTAATAAAGGCTTTCTGCCTTTCTCCCTGTGCTCCCTTCAGTTTTTCTCTGTCTCTCTCACCACTATGGATTCCTGGATTTTGCTTTATTCAATAAATAAAATATTCAATAAGTTTATTCAATAAACAACTTTATTCAATAAGTTAAAATTATTAATTATCGTCAGGTCTGTCAAATCCTTTTGACATTATTGCATTAGTCTCTGAATGTTTCCTCATTTTCTGGCCTAATAAGATGTCTTATGCTCACCTTGTATTTTTCCTGCCTTGGATCTGGAATTAGCCATTTCTCCAAAGAGCCAAGGTTTCAAAGGACCCAGTTCAGTAATGTTTATGATACAGAGGTAGTTCGTTTGTCTTTTGTAGTACTGTCCAATTATGGTGTCATAGGTATTGCTGACCAAGAGAAAAGACTGATCTTTTCTCTTAGTTTAGCTTTAATCCTGTATCCCCATTACTCAAGCTCATATCTGACTCCGTTTTTGCAGAGAGATGTTGTTTGTCCAGCAACTACAGCCTACCTTCCTTAACCATCTTGTGACTCTCAGACTTACACACTGATTGCAGTTGACCAGGGAGAAAGATGACTGTTCCCATGCATGGGAAAATTCATCTAATAAATGCCATGTTTACTGCTGTTTCCCCATTGTGTAGCCCTTGTGCGCAATGGGTTTTGAATAAATGTGGACCCTAGGATTTGAGGACCTTATTTAGCAGATCATGAAAATGGTTGTGTGATATTCATGATGATGATGATGAACTTGAAGGAGGTGATGAAGTGAGAACGGGAGCTGTGCTGCTGCTTCATCACAGTCCCCATATTCTTTCATCACTTTCATCATATTTCTTATAATTATCTTGATTGCTTTTCTCACTAACTAAAACTCTGAATGCAAAGGCCGTTTTTATCTTGTATGTGCCATATCTTTGACTCTATGTACCTGGCAATAGCAGGCACTAAAACATTCGTTAAATAAATGAATGAAATCAACAAAAATCGGTTGAATGGAACTTAGGAGGCCCAGTGTTATTACCTACTTGGCTACTCATTTAGGTGGTCTGGTTTTGAGCAAGTTTGGACTTCCCTGGTAAATTGAGAGAGAGAGATTGGGATTTCAAACTCAAAAGCAGCAGGGGCTGGGCAGACTACACAAGTAAGTGAAGCAGACTGAGTGGGGACTGTGGCCAAGCAGGGCGTTAAGTCCAAAGGGAGCAGGACACGCATGTGGCATGGCACACCCAACGTCTACCAACTTCGTTTTCTGAGAAAACAAATATGGATGTCAATGAAATATTGGCAACTAATGAAACTTAAAAAAAGTTAAGTTTGTTTTAAATATGGCGTAGGCCAGACACAAGTCATCTGCAGGCCAGAGTGGGTTTGTGGGAAGCCGGTTTGCTGGAATAGTTATTCTTTGAGTTTCCTTTCAGTTTTGACATTGGATCATTCCGTTCATTTCATTATTGCTATATTGTAGTATGGCCAGCAGGGGGAGAAAGAGTACTCTAATTTTTCTTTCCAGTTTGGTGGGATAACAACATTAAAGAAAATAACAAAGTAGAGATGGGGTGGTGTAGGCTATGTCCCACGAACACTGATAATACAAAGTGAGAAATTTCTGACTTTTGTTAATAGAATTTGAAAAAGTGAGAAAGGATTCCAAGCCTCAGTGAATCCTTGGACTAAAGACTAGTTGGTTTATCATGGAATCAAAGGGAGATATCCATTCATCCCTCCATTCCTCTGCTACCATGTGTACCTGCCATGTAGTCCAAAAATGTGTGGATTATTTCATCTCCAGCAAAGGAAATCAACCTTAGAGGGTTTGCAACCGGAAGGGGAAGGAAATGGTAACAGGAAAAAGTGACTCAGTACCTAGTTTTTACCAGAGCCTTTTATGTACATTATCTTCCTCATGATAACCCTTTTCCTGTGCCCAAATCCCTCTTTATTTTTTATTATTTTATTCTGCAGAAGAGGGAAAAGGCTTAGAGAGGCTCAGTAATTTACTAATTAAACAACACGGAAACAAACAATGCTGAAAATAAGCCCCTGTTTGAAGCTTTTGGATGTTTTGCTGCACTACATTGTCTAAAGCCAGCATGGTAACTATTCAATAGCTGCCTGGGGGTTGTATGCATATGTATGTACATAAGTGTGTTATAAACTTTATTAATATAAATAATGTGTGGCATACAACTGACAAATGAGGATAAAATATACAACCCTTTTTTTTTTTTTTTGCGGTACGCAGGCCTCTGGCTATTGTGGCCTCTCCCGTTGCAGAGCACAGGCTCTGGACGTACAGGCTCAGCAGCCATGGCTCACGGGCCCAGCCGCTCCGCGGCATGTGGGATCTTCCCGGGTCAGGGCACGAACCCACGTCCCCTGCATCGGCAGGCGGACTCCCAACCACTGTGCCACCAGGGAAGCCCCCAACACTTTTTATTATAGATCTCATATAGTCAATTGATTCTCACAGAAGGCTTTCACTGAGTTTTGCCAAACTCATATGGTTATAATTCAGCCACAACTTGACAAAATCAGGCTATGAATAAATACTTTATTACTATCTGATTTAGCAAAGAATTGCTTATGTTATTGATGAAAAGGGTGGTTCTGACCTGAATGTTCACTGTTATTTTCTTTTAAGACCAAAAGTGAAACAACAAAGATATACCTTGGTCATATATCATCATACATACACTGTTGGTCAATGACATGAGTGAACTCTTTGCTCAGTCTGATGACAGTTTTCAAACACTGGGAGAATATGTTTCCCTCAATTATTTGATGCTATTTATAACGTACAGCTACACACACGATATACTTTTAACTGCATTAACATTTTCTTCATCACTTAAGTCTAGAAAATCAACAAAACAATAAACTAAACTCTAATTTGTAGTTGAGTTTGTAGTGTTTGCCAATTTCCGTGCTATAAATATTCCCGCCATAGCATTTCAAGCTACCTACATGATGTCACTGAACATAAAGTTGGGGAGAGATGTGCACCATTAGATAGTACTTCCATTAAATAGTTAAAATAGACATAAGTAAAATCAAGAGCACAGATAATAGCAAAATGTAGTGAAATAATTAGAGGTAAGTTTTGAAAACAAGCAGTTATCCCTTTGCACAGTAGTGTGGGACCATAAAAATGACCATGCAAGCTGAAACCATGCAAAGTGATCTTAATAATCAATGGGAATAATTACAATTGTTCCCTCACCTTGAATATTTTTTGTTAAAGCATTACAAACTCTCTGCTGCTGGTTATAAATGTATTTAGGAAAATGAAAAAATAGTACAGCTAATATAATAGTACATAATTTAAGACATTAGAAAAATTGAGAATTAGAGTTTTAAAGTTTTATTTCTTTGTGAAATACTTATCAAGAGTTTAAACAGTGCTTGCCTTCTTCTCATTGTATAACTTACGATGCATCTTTTCTATATCCTGGTGAATTGTTGTACTTTTCGATCATCTTCCAACATTTTTTTTGTTTGTTTGTTTTGGTTTTTTTTTGCGGTATGCGGGCCTCTCACTGTTGTGGCCTCTCCCGTTGCAGAGCACAGGCTCCGGACGCGCAGGCTCAGCGGCCATGGCTCACGGGCTTAGTTGCTCCGCGGCATGTGGGATCTTCCCGGACCGGGGCACGAACCCGTGTCTCCTGCATCGGCAGGCGGATTCTCAACCACTGCGCCACCAGGGAAGCCCATCTTCCAACATTTTATCCTTTGCGCTTTGAATGTCATGAGATATCTCTGGTAACTCCTCTAATGTGAATTCTATTGCTGGCATCACTTCCTCTCTGGGACATCATCATCCTTTTTGTCACAACACTTTGCTAGTTTATGTTGATGAGGTTGCCTTCTCTAAGTTCCTCTGGCTGTGTATGTACAGTCTCCCAAACAGCAGCGTGTCAGCCTTCTCACAATCAGCTTTGTCTTCTTTGGCTCCATTTACATTTGATTCAAATTTGACTTCCAGCATTATCATTTTCCATTTCTCTGCTGCACTTTCATCTTTTTTGGCCAGTTCCCTCTTTCCATTATCCATTTTTGTAAAATGTCACGTGGGTTTATCACGGGAAGACAAGAAGGTAACAAAACGACATACTCTGCTGTCTGCATGAACTGATGAACAGATGTGCAGCGATCAATCAGCAACAGTCTTTGGAAGAGACGATGTGATCGGTCACTGATCATGAAGTGCGTTCATTATTAACCTAGTGATTTATGGACTGAAGAGCCAACAGCAAAGTTTGTAATTTATGCCTTCACTCATAGTAAATATACTGTGGTAACTAAAATTTGGACCACATTGTTGACGGACTGGTGTTATTTAACTAAACTGTGGTAACTGAAATTTGTGCATATTGGAACCATATAAAGTGAGAGCTGCTTATATTTATTACTTTCGTTTTTAATATCATTTAATTGTAAGTTTATGAAATTCAATTTTTAATAATGAGTGTGTTTAACAACTGGTTCACAAAATAGCTGAAAATTTCTCAGCTGACTTTGGTACAAGCCAGATCTAGCACATCACTACGTAACCCCATAAAGCATTGAGTACTTCCACTTTCCTCATTTGTGTGAACAGCAGAGGGGCTGTTACTTGTTCAAGTTTATAGGCAGAATGACATATCCAAGGCTGCTATTCTTTAAACTCTCCTGATAACTTGCTTTCAAATGATCTCAAGGTTTTCTATAAGCCTCCAACCTCATTCTATGTCTTCTTGGTATCCGTAAAGAGGATATATAAGAAAAGTTAATAACTTTAAAAAACAAAACATTTATTTTAGCTCTTCTATTTCGTTCCTAGCCTTGTTTCTTTCATTAATAGCAGAGAGACTATTATTAGTCAACTTTCACTAGGTTATACTGCAGTAACAAATGACCCCCAACACCTCAGTAGCTAAAAGCAACACAGCCTTATCTCTTGCTCTTGTTATATATAGGTCCCAGGTTGGTGGCAGCTCTGCTCCTAGCTACAGCCTATGTATAGTCCATGGATTTTCTTCATGTTTGTATCTGGACTAAAGGAGTAATAAATATTGGACATGCTCTCCTAATGGAAGAGGGAAAAGACGCAGAATTGGACCTTGCAATGGTTTCTAAAGCTTATGAACGGAACGGGCATGTGCTCACTACTGTCACATGCCATTATCCAAAAAAGTCATATGGCCAAGCCTCATATCAATAGGGAGGGAAAAATCAGGACAGCAATACTACAAGTCACACAGCAATGTGTGAGGAAGTATAATCTTCTTACATGGAAGTAAAGAACAGAAGCAAATCTGTGTTTTTTTTGTTTGTTTCAACTTGTGAGAAGACAGGAATAGTCTCTCAAAAATTACCAAAGGTCAGGAATTTGATTTCTAAAACTTCATTTGTTGAGGTAGGATTAAGCCCTGTGTTCAATGACCTGATGTCTTGTTGCTCTAAATGTGATCTATCAGTCAGGATTAGCATCACCTCGGGGTGTTTTAGAAATGCAGGCTCTTGGGTGACCTCAGATCTACTGAATCAGAATCTTCTTTTTAACAAGATCTACAAATTTATGTACACATTAAAATGTATGAAACTTGGGCCTAATGGGCATCTCGACCTGGATGCCCTTTCTAGCTCTTGTTTTCTTTCTCCCCGAACCTCCCTTTCCTATATTCCCAGATCTTGGTTAATGACATCCTCAATCACTCCAGTCCAAAGGCTGAATGTTTTCCTCAATTCCCACCCCTGTCCTCCTCCTATCATTAGTTACCCCTATCAGATCCACTTCATCCTTGGCTCAGGCCTAGGAACTTGTCTAAACAAATGCTCTTATCTGACTTCCTTGCCTCCAGCCCACCATCCTCTCCCAGCTCCAACTAACCTCCTTATTACTTGCTGTGTGGTCTTATTAAAATTCAGTTCTGATTCAGATAGCAGTGGAGGTGAGAAAAAAATGCTTGGGCAAGGGAGGCAGTGCAAGTAAATATCCAGTCTTAACAGCATACTATTCATCAATAAAAAGGAACAAAGTTCTTAGAGCAGAGTTCTGCCTATCAAATTTAGTTTCAAGGCAAGTCCTTGACTATTTTCCCCCCAAGCTCCTCATGCGGAAATCCTGGAGTTGCCATTGTATGCTAGCCTGCTTTAAAATTGTGACTATCACTTTTAGGGTAATGTCCAAATCTCTTAGGGGGAGATTCTCTGGGATATGTCCTTGCTCTGCCTCACCAAGAGAATCCCTCATTGCTTTCCTCCCCATACTAAGCAGCCATATCAGCATCCTGGTCTTGTGTGAAGGTACCTGTTGATTTCTAATTCCATACTTTGGCATGGCTCAGATGCCCTCTTTCTTGCCCCCATTTTGTCTGCCTGACATGTCCCAGCTCAAGTGTCACCTCCTCTGACATCCTTCCTTGACTCAGGAAGAGATTTCATATCTTCTTCCTTATGTCGTTTTTCACCTATGGCATAAGTAATTGTTTTATGATTTAATTTATCCATTGCTATATCCTGAGACCCCGAAGGTGATGGATTTTGTCTTGCTCATCTTCATAGTCCCAGTGAACACAGTACTGGGCACATATTAATAGTAGAGATCAATAAAGGTTTATTGAATGAATGGAGGAGTGAAGAAAAAATGGTTTAAATCAGACATTGTGAAGAATGATAGGATTGTGTTAACATATAGAAAGTCTCCACTCTCAGGCACTTAACAGGTACTCAAGAATGGAAGACGTTATTACTGTGCATGTTGCCTTTATTATTTTTTTTTTATTATTTGGACGTGCTGTGCAGCCTTCGGGATCTTAGTTCCCTGACCAGGGATTGAGCCCCTGCCCCCTGCAGTGGAAGCCGGGAGTCCTAACCACTGGACCGCCAGGGAATTCCCACAAGTTGCCTCTAAAGGGGTGATGGTTTCATCTGGTCTGAAGATGCACTTGATTAGATTTTCTAATAAAATACAAGTGTTTTTGGCAAACAAAAAGGGGCATTGGTTGGTTGGAGGAGCTGGCATTTACTGCTAGTGGGCTAACATCCTCGTTAGGATATGTATTGTTTGTATTACACTTCTTATAGACCTTTAAAAAATGATAGAACTTTAAAATGAAATTTTAAATGTAAATATTCTCTCCTTTATGTGCATTGAGAAAGACCTTATATAAAAATAACATCAAAGGCTTATTGAGCACTTGTGCCAAGCTTAGTTGGTTTTGGACCGCTTTACTGAGCTATGACTTACATAACATAAAATTCACTAGTTTTAAGCGTACAATTCAATGAATTTTGGTATATTTACAGAGTTAATCGTCATCACCACGACCTAATTTTAGCACATTTCTGTCACCCTAAAAAGAAAGCTGTGCCCTTTGCAGTCAGTCACTCCCCATTTTTCTTCCCTCGGCCCCCGGTCACCACCGTGCTACTTTCTGTCTCTTTGAGTTTGCCTTTTCCGGACATTACATATGTGGAATCATATAATGTGTGGCCTTTTGTGACTGACTTCTTGGATTTATCGTAATATTTTCAAGGTCCATCCACATTGTAGCATGTTTCAGAACTTCATTCCTTTTTATTGATGGATTGTATGCTGCAGGACCACATTTTATCTGTTCACCAATTCATAGAGATCTCGGTTGTTTCCACTTCTTGGCTGTTGTGAATAATATGCTGCTACAAACATTTGTATTTGTGTGCACATTTGTTTTTATTTACGTTGGGTAGATACCTTGATATCTTGGGTAGACATGTCTACTTTTCTTAAAGAGGAATACTGAGGCACAGAGAGTTTAAAAAGTTTTCCCAAGGTCACCAGTTATTAGGTGATAGAGTTAGGACTGGAACCCAGGTTGTGAATCAGTGAGATTTGCAATGGCCAGTGCTAGTGGCCATCCCATAGGGCCTGAGGAAAGCGTTTCATGTAGCTAAGCTGGAACATGCAGGCAAAGTGTGCAGTGGGAATGAGCTAGCCTCAGAGTGCCAACGCCTGGACCATATCCCCGCTCTGCAATTGGACGAGCCCCCAAAGCAACAAATATTAACAAGATAAATTAGCCCTTGACGGTTAAAAAACGAATTTTCTCCTCCCACTGGAGGATTTGGAGAGCCATTAGCCAGAAGCCGGGGAGTTGAAATGTCATGAATGGAAAACCAGTCCAAATCAACAAACACTGAATCTCTAGGCTGCTGTAGGGGCCACGGCGAGGACTGAGATCAGCATCACCCACCTGGGCACTCAGGGTTGGCCCTAGTGGGTGCTGGCATCACCTTGTTGGGCCTGTTGTGCTGGGCCTTAGAGTGAGCTTTGGAAACTTAGAAACATAGGTTGAGAGATGAGTGAAAAGGGGAACCAAGATGATCCACCCTTCTGCAACAGCCTCCTTTCAGGTGGCCCCTTCTCTCTAGTCTCATGCCTCCTCTAGTCCATTCTACTGGGTAGCTCTGCTCTCAGGTCCGCTCTGCATGTGGCCACAGCACTTGCCAGGAGAGGCAGACTTGTGTGTTTACTTGTCTCCTTCACTCCAGGATGGGGGCAGCGCCTTGCACACTGCAGGGCCTCTGGGACCTACCACAGTTTTGGGCACAGGAAAGAAGGGCTTCACGGTGTAGACCTGGGCTTCGTACCAGCAGGGAGTGTCAGTAACAGAGATCAGAACTAGAGAAGAAATATCTGCTTATTGCAAAAAGAATGAAACAGGCCCAGGCACTCCCCTCCACGGTAATGGTGGAAATGTCAAGTTGAGGGCCTAAAACCACTGCCCAGGGATTGATCTCCCCAACCCCTGACCCCAATCCCGCCTCATAAATGCTATGCACAAAAGACACTGACTTTATAAAGCTACAAAGCAAAAAATTCATACATAGGTTAAGTCCAAAAGCCCTGTTTAAATAGACTAAAATTAACAAGAGGGTTTATGGTTTAAGAGGGTTGCAATTGTCATATTATGTATAACAGATAAGATTGATCGAGTGCTTATTGTGTGTCAAGTGTACTTCTAAATGCTTGAAATGTATAGGTGCTCTTGCTATTTCCAATGTTATAGATGAGATCTATAGAGATTATGGGATTTGCCCAAAGTTATACAGCTAGTAAATGGTAGAGGCAGAATTTAAATCTAAGTAGTCAAGTAACAGAGTCTGTACCCTCACCCATCAGTCAAGGACTGGGATCTCACCAAGCTTCCTGAGCCTGCAGAAAATCTCTCCTACTGGATGAGGATAAGGTACAAACTCAGCCTCTCTACATCTGCCTCCAGCTTAGGTCTCCGGCCTTGAAGCAGGATCTCCTCAGGTCCCCTCTGTGCTGCCCTCACCAGATACTTTACTTTTCCTTGAAAAATGCTGCAAACTCTCACACCTTTCTGCCTTAACTTTTGTGGTGCCAGCAAACTCCAAGTTTAAATGTTACCTCCTTTCACCTTTCCTCTCCCTCCAGGCAGAAATAGCCAGTCCTCACCCACATTCTCGCGATGATGGGCGATGTGCATATATGCCTCTAGTGCATACTCACTGCATCTCTCTGAGGCTAATGCCGTATGTGTCTGCCCCCAACTAGATTTGAGACTGGGGCTTCTTGAGGATAAGCATTGTGTCTGCTCTTGAGGCCAGCTCATCAGAGAGAAAAATTCAATGAAACATCAGTCTAACCACCAAAAACACTGACAAGTAATTTGTACCTTATCTAACTCTGGCAAATAATGTTGAAGGGAAAATCCCATTTACAATGCAGAGGATATACTTTGCTATCTCTCAGCCCCAAATCTCTGTCCCCCAAATCTCTCTCCACTTTCTCTACATGCTCACGGAGAACCCAGCTTTGGTTGGGTTTTGCCTCTCTTGCCTCATAGCCTCTCCCCTTCTGGATCTTTTCTATCTCTTAGGCCAGCAACGTTTTGTCCCTTTCCATGTGAATTCAGTCAGCCCCTCTGGCTTCCTCAGTCCTAGCCTCCCTCTCTATTCTCTCCCCACTGCAATGTGCAGAAAAGGACTGGGTTTGGTGGGGTGGGGCGGGAGAGGCTATGACTAGTCAAGGGTTTATATTTCTCTCCATCACACCTGCCTGTGTGTCCTCCGCTGCTAACTCAGGGCCCGCACATCACTGGTGCTCCGGAGACTGACTTTTCTTCCCCTTTTCCTCTCCCTCCCTTTGGGAAAAAGCCCAAATGCGTCCAAAGCCTTCCACAAGTTGGTCCCAATATTCCTTCCCCTCTCTACCTCCCACTTCTTCCTAATAGAGTTCTTAGCTTCAAACAAGCGGCCCCAGGGCTCCACACATGCATTTTTCTACCTCC
The DNA here is from genome assembly GCF_026419965.1 of Kogia breviceps. NCBI lineage: Eukaryota > Metazoa > Chordata > Mammalia > Artiodactyla > Physeteridae > Kogia > Kogia breviceps. The sequence goes on along the minus strand of NC_081316.1, from coordinate 25,459,377 downwards.
CTGCCCACTTTTGCTCTCTTTTCTCTTTGCCCTCTTTTCCCTCCATGCCCCCTTCTCCTCAACACCTCCGCTGCTCCAAACCTTGGCATCTTTCAGTCCAGCTTTGCCTGGACTGCTGGCACCATCACACCCCACCCCGCTGTCCCTGGGATCACCCCTTGTGGCCAGCACCATGCCTCCTATCTTATGGTGTTGTCTGAATCATGGCTTTCTCATTAGTGGCTCAAAATGATTTTCTTGAGCTGTTTTATTGCGGCAATTAGACTGCAATTTTTTAAAAAAACCACAGCAGAAGTGATTTAATTGAACAGCAAGCTTAAATAATAAGAACCCTAAGAAGGTATTACTATATGTCAACAAATTTTAAGTGCATGATAAGACACATCTGACTTCTGAGAAGTTAATATGTGAAAAAATGTGTGTCTTAGATGACATATGGTGTTATTTCGATCCTACAGATTCACAGTAAGTGGGATTTAACACTTTTCCAGGCCCACTGGCTGGCTTGCTGTGCCCTGAATGCCCCAGCCAGCTGTGTTCCCGGGTTTTCGCCCTTGCTGCCCCTTTTTCCTGGCATGCTCTTCCTGCCAGGCTTATTCCCTCACCTCCTTCAGGTCTTTGCTCAAATGTCACCTTCTTGGTGACACCTTCCTTCCCTCTATTTAACATTGCAACACTCCATCCCCGATTTTTTCTTTCACACTGATTTTTCTCCATAGCTTTTACCACCGGCTGACATTTTATCTCTTACTTATTTGTTTATTGCCAGTGTACTTCCACTAGAATGTCAGCTCTAAGAGGACAGGGATTTTGTTGGTGGCTGTTGTCTTCGGTGTCTAGAACGGTGCCTGACACATAACAGGCCGTCAGGAAGTATTGTTGAACGAATACAGCTGGAGCTTCATCACATCAGGGACTGTGTTTTTGCTCATCACTTAGATCCCTGATGCCTCACATAGTAGCTGGCAAGCAGTGGGCCCTCAATAAATATTAGTCAATAAATAGGGGATGTGTGAAGCTCCGATGAACTAGGTAGCTTGCTTCAGGACATCCAGCTTTGCAAGGGGAAGAGCAAGGAGGCCAGTTCTGCTGATTTCGGGCCCTTGTGTCCCACCGGATAGTGACTAAGTGTCCTATTTTCAGGAAGGGACTTTTATGAAGAGACTTTCCCCTGGTCTTTCCAATGTGCACGGCTTTGCACATTGTGTGGCTGCAATAAATATTTCTAATGCGTTTTAACCCAGAGTGTTATTGCAACTAGGCCACAGGCGCTTCGGGTCCTCAGGGGTAAAATGGGCATGCGGGTGTCCAAGGGCCCCTCAGAGAAGTAGTGAACAAACAGCACAAAGCGCTTCCCCCATCTAAAGGGCTTTCCAAAACCCAGGCCAAAGGGCTTTCTGACCTCTTCAGCACGTTGACCACGACTCTTTACCCCGCTTTTCCGGGCCGGAGGACCTTTCCTGCCGATCTTCCCTCCTCTAGCCGAGGGGCTGGTGGGGAATGCGAGGAAGGGAAGCCCACCCCTCCACCGCCCTGTGCGGATGTCCGCGGCGCGCGAACAGCCGCGAGGGGTCCCCCTCCCCAGCCCGGAGCCCGGCGGGGCGCGCGGGTGCGGGGGGCGCGCGGTGGCTCCACGCGGGGATGCGCGCGCGCGCCTGCCTCGCCTCCCTCGCCTGCTCGGGTGGCTACGTGCTTTCTTTGTCAATGAGGCGCCGCTCTGAGCTGCAGTAACACTCTCGGCCCGGGAGCCGGAGCCGGAGCCGGAGCCGGAGCTGGAGCCCGAGCCCGAGCAAGCGAGCGAGGAGAGCGCGGCGGAGAGGCTGCAGCCGGCGGGGGGAGGGAGGGCCCCGAGTGCGCCCAGCGGCTGCCGGCCCCCGCGGCTCGCAGCCTCGCCCCCTCAGTCTGCGGGAGCCCGCCCGTGGGTGGGGGCTCCGGGCGGCTCCCGTCCCACCCTCGCTGCCCCGGGCGCGTCGGCGCGCGGCGACGGGCACCGTGGGAACACCGGCCCGCTCCCGCCGCGGCTCCATGCGGCCCCGGCCCCTGCGCGAGTGAAGCCGCGGCTCCGCGGAGCTCGCTCCTGGCGCGGCAGCAGGAGCCAGCGAGTCGCGCCGCTCGGCGCCCCCGCCCTCTGGCGCCCGGGCCGTGGCCGGAGATGCACGGTGAGGACCGGGGCGCCGAAGGCTGAGCTCACCGGAGCGGTGTGGAGCGAGGCAGTGGCCTGGATGAGTGAAGCGTCCCCATGGCTCGGCAGGAGGCGAAGCCCCAGGGCCCGAGGGAAGATGGGCCGGAGGTGCGGGGGCGCAGGGGCCGGATCCGGGCGTGCGGGCTCGGCCGGGCTGGCGCGCGCTGCCCGGGCGTGAGGGGCCCCCAGGTTGCCGGGCCCCAGGATGCGCCGCCGCTGCCGCCGCCTATGCTGCTGCTGGGACTTCTGCTGCTGGCGGCCCTTCCGGAGCACTGCCTGGCCGACCCGGGTAAGCACTTGGCGGCTGCTTTGTGTCCGCGGAGGTTTCTGGAGGAGCGGGGCTGCCCGTCGGGGCCGGCACCTGACCCGGTGGCGGTGGATGAGAGGTCTTTGCAGCACCGGCGCTAGGATTTTCCCCGCCCTTTGCTGCTGCAACAGCAGGCGAACTGTCAGAAATCTGTCTCCCGGGAAGGCACCGTTGGGCGGGGAAGTAAAAAGAGGTGCATTCCTATCTTCCTTCTGGACAAGTGGCAGGTCCTTCCTGGTGGTCCCCAAGGCATGCTTCATTTAGATAAAGATATGCTGTGTTTAGGACACCTGAAAAGGGATGTGTTTTAGTAGGACACACAAAGTGGGGACGTCTACTATGTTTTGGGCTCCCTGACGGTTGTCCACTTTGTTTTAACTGCACGAAATGGCCCAGAGAGTTTTAGGCAATTCCCGTGTCGGCGTTTTCCTCTCTGTCTTGACAGGAGACTCCTTTTTCTTTTGGGATAGAGGTACCTAAAATAATTGCTTGCGTCTTGCAAAGGGATTGAGTGTATAATCCACTGTTTGCAGGAGGTTAGTTAAAAATAACCACGCTTGGCTCTTTTGACTCCCAAGAATCCTCAGGAAATAGATTTCTGTAATTTCTTGGACAGTTTTAAAAAATCTGTTGTAACTATTTAGGGGGGATTATTCGGCTAATGTTTTTCAAAACTTCCTGTGCGGTCAGCAATTGCCTTTGAAATAAGAATGATTACTATGGCACTTGTTAAGGGCAGGCTTTTGCATGTGAAATTCTGGGCTCTTGGTACATTTCACTTATCAAGGAATATAGCCCTTGCTTCAGCCAGTATGCTTCTGTACTTCTGTGGTTTTTAGCAAGGATTAAAGAGGACTGTTTTTTTCCTAGTGCCTTGTCCCCCAAATTAGATTAAATCTCCTAACTATGAAGGAGTTCACACTGTTTTAGATAAGAGGGTTTCAGGTTAAAAACATTTCCTGTCTTCAACAGCTTAATTCAAAGCCCATTTTCCTTTGATTCACTTAAAAGGTCACTGACGTGAGGTGTCTATGTGTGCAAGTTGCTCTCCAGGAATTGTCTATTGTGATTATAGTGGTGAGAAAGTTCAGTAATCTTTGGAAGTTCAGTAATCTTTGGATGTGTGCCCGAGACCCGAGAAAACCTCCGAAGAACTTTAGCCCCCAGTTTTTATGCCTCTAGCAGTTTTCAGTGATGTGTATTTGATGGTTAAAAGGTAAGTTCTGAGTTAGACACATGTAATTACCTTAGTATTCACTGGATCAGAAACACACTTTGAGTTTTTATTTAAAATGAATCAGATCCTTAATAGTTTTGTAAACAATTTATGAGATACCAACTTTTGGATGTTCTTCATTTGAGTGCAGATACCAAAATCTGTTCAACCGTTTGTAATGTGTGAAATTTAGATTTTATGTGTCTATCCTATTAGGCCTGATATGTCAGATGGTTTCCTCTGATCGGCTTTGAATTTCTGATCTCTCTTCTGACCTTTGTACATTGCCCCTTTGGAACCTCTGTGACTTTTCTTGGCTCTTCTTTCAGACTGCCAGAGCCTGACTTAGGGGACTTCTGTTCTGTATCTTTTGTTTTTAGCCCTGATGTTCTTTTCCTTTCTTCTCTTAGTGTGGTGATCCTGGTGATCGCTAGGAAAGCTGCTTTGATTTAAATGATGGTAAAAATCAGTAGTCCTCTGTCTTCTTCCTTCTCATGGGAGTGACTCGTTGAGTCCTCTGTGCTTTTTGGGTGTCCTTTCTGCTGTCACTCTTGATGACCAATTTCCCGTGGTCCAGCTCACCTGTGGATCCAGAGTCTACTGCCGGGCTCCATGGTTTCCTGGGTGTTTGCCTCTGATTAAACTTCGTGACTTGTTTTTCTCTCAATGGAAGAGTTAAACGTTGGGCTCCCTAACTTGCCTCCTGCCTGCTTTTCATTTGTTCTCTGATTTCTACCTGAGGCAGCTTTACTGCAGGGTGAGTGAGTCCTGGACCTGATGCAGGGAGTCCCAAGGGGTTTGTGGGGGAAGCAGTGTCAGGAGGGAGGCAGGAGAACAGACGACATTTTCCTGAGACCTTTGACTTCCAGCAGACTCCCTGGTTTTGAACTTTTTTGGAGGCACAGCTAATGCTCGGTGCTGCCACTCGCTGTAGAGTGAGTCTGAGGCTGGGCTGCATGAGAAGCCAAACGCTGATTCTAAGATTCCCCCTGAACGTGCTAGCTTGCTACAGTCGTGTCATTTGCATGGTGGCTGCGTCTTGTTTTGTAAGCAAGGCTAAGCCAGACATTTGCCTTGGCTGACAAATAGGTAAAAATAGGTTGGTTTCTGGACAGTGCTATAGGACCTTTGTGTCCTGGAGCCCCTGCAGTGTGTTCCCAGCCCACCGCCACCCACTCCACCCCAAATTCTTTTGATTTAATATTCCTGAGGAATTGGGGTTCCTTCTCAAGGCTGCTGTCTTGAATGTCCTCTCTCGGACTTCCTCGCCTAACTTCTATCTCCAGGAAACCCTTGCTCCCTGACTTCTCTTTTGCATGTGGGAGACTGGTGTGGAAAAGAAGGTTCTTTACAGAAGCAAGCTCGGACATCTCCCCATTCTCTTTTGCCCTCTAAGGCTCTGGGCAGATTGGTAAAGTTCAAATTTGACTTCCGGATCTTCTTAACCACTGATCTTCCATTCAGTTCATGTCAGTAGACATTTCCTGTGTGTCTTTTAGGTGCAGGTGCAGTGCTCATTCCTTTATGTGACCTGGCCTCTCTGGGCCTCAGTTCTCTTGTCTGTAAAATGGGGATAATAATAGTTCCAGTCTGATTGGGTTGTTGTGAAGATTCAATGAGTTAATATATCCGAAGTGTTTAAAAACAGTGCTTGGTACATAGTAAATGCTCAGTGAATGCTAGCTGTTCTTATAAAATTGACTGAACATTTACTCTGTCCAGGTGCTGTGCTGGGGCAGGGGATACAGACATGCATAAGGGTCAGGCAGTTTGTAGAAACCCCTCATGAATAAGGTGATACACGTCCTTGAACTCTGATACTGTGTGGTCAGAGCAAATAAAATGAAGGCACAGTTAATTCTGGAAGACCAGGAGCTTTGGAGGATGAGTAGGTGTTGGCAGCGTGGATGGTGGCATTTCAGGCAGAGGAGAAGTAAATGTTCTTTACTTCTGTGGCCAGAAGCACAGGATGCTATAGGGAGGAGTGCCCTGGACTCTCTCACTGCCCTTGGGCTTTCTGAAGCCCTCCTCACAGGCGCTCTACCCGCCTGACCCTCCTCTGCGTCTCCCACCAACTTGTAAGTTCCTGATTTATTTTTGTTTCCCTCTTGCCTGTTACAATGCCCAGCACAGAGTAGGTACTCATTAAAGTTTCAGCCTTCTTACACTCCTGTTCCCTTAGTTTGGATGATTCTGTTAGATGTTAGAATAATTATCTCATCTAAGTAATCCACAGCAAGTTGTTAATGACTGCTTTATTCAGGGAATGTATTTGCATTTTGAAAGAATCTCTAATTGAGCACAATATAGGGGGGATAATTTTGACCTAGGAAGTCGTTTTTACCCCCTCCAACATTTTGTACATCATCAGATTGGAGTCCCATTCGAAACAGGTGCAACAGTTCATTTGTTCATTCATTCATTCATCCATCCATCCCTCCATCCATCCATTCATTCAATGTATCTTGAGTACCTCAGCTTTTTGAGGTTACAATAATGAAAGAAAACAAGCTCCCATTCTCATGGCAGTTAGGAACTAGCCCAGTGCTTTCCAGACTTTACTGTGCATGTGAATCACTTGAAGATCCTGTTGCAGATTCTGATTCAGTAGGTCTGGGATAAGGCCTGAGGTTCTGCGTTTCTAACAAGCATCAGGGTGATGCTGATGCTGACCCCACTTTAAGTAGCAAATGAAAATAAACGAATAGGGCTTCCCTGGTGGCGCAGTGGTTGAGAATCCACCTGCGGATGCAGGAGACACGGGTTCGTGCCCTGGTCCGGGAAGATCCCACGTGCCGCGGAGCAACTAAGCCCGTGAGCCATGGCCGCGGAGCCTGTGCGTCCGGAGCCTGTGCTCCGCAACGGGAGAGGCCACAACAGTGAGAGGCCCGCATACCGCAAAACAAAAAACAAAAAACAAAAAAAAACGAATAAATGTAGGTTGGATGGTGGTAAGAAAAATGAATCAGGGTAAGAGGATAGCAAGAGGCTGATGTCTATGTGCATTTGCATGTGTACCCTCATGCATGTGCCTGGTTATCTAGAGTGATGGGGGATGTCCCCCATGTCGAGGTGACATTTGAGTAGATACTTAAAACTGGATATCTGGGAAAAGGTGTTCAGGCAGAGGGGAAAGCAACTGCAAAGGCCTTGAGGAGAGACTGTTTGGGATGGTTGGGGAACAGCAGGGAGGCCATGTGGAATTGAGTGAATAGGGGGAAGGTGGTAAGAAATGACGTTGAAGTGGGAGCTCGGTCCAGATCATATAGGACTTTTTGACAAAGTGAAAACTTGGTATTTTACTTTGAATGAGATTAAGCAAGAGGTGACGTGTTCTGACTCCAGTTTTAGAAAAATGCCCATGGTGGTCATGGGGACAAAAGACTGTAAGGTCAGGACTTCCCTGGTGGCACAGTGATTAAGAATCTGCCTGCCAGTGCAGGGGACACAGCTTTGAGCCCTGGTCTGGGAAGATCCCACATGCCACAGAGCGACTAAGCCCATGCGCCACAACTACTGAGCCTGCGCCCTACAGCCCAAGAGCCACAACTACTGAGTCCGCATGCCACAGCTACTGAAGTCCACACGCCTAGAGCCCGTGCTCCACAGCAAGAGAAGCCACCACAAGGAGAAGCCTGCGCACTGCAACGAAGAGTAGCCCCCTGTTCGCTGCAACTAGAGAAAAGTCCCCGTGCAGCAATGAAGACCCAATGCAGCCAAAAATAAATAAAAATTAAAAAAAATAAAAGACTGTAAGGTCAAGGGTGGAAATGGGGAGACCAGGTAGGATGGCTTAGGCAGTGGGGAGAAGTGGTTAGATTTTGGACATCTTTTGAAGATGGAGCTAATAGAATTTTCTCATGGATTAGAGGTGGGGTGGGAGAGAAGGAGAGGAACCAGTATGGCCCCAAGGTTTTTGTCTCAAGCAACTGGAGGTTGAAGTTGCCATCGAGATGGGGAACATTGCAGGAGGCTCAGGATTTGGGTAGGAAATAAAGAGTTGGTTTTGGGTTTGTTAAGGTTGAAATGTTTATTAAACATTCAAGTGGAGATGTCAGATAGCCAGTTGAACAAAGTAGTCTGGAATCCCAGGCTGATATTGGGTCCAGAGATATAAATTTGGGAGCCATCAGCACGCAACTAAGCAAGAAAGTATAGAGAAGGGGGAGATCTCAGCAATGAGACCTGGGATACTTCAGCATTTAGGGATTCGGGAGACGGGGGACCAGCAAAAGAGACTGAAGAAGACTAGATAGGGACTAGCAATAGATGTTGTATTTAGAGATGTGGAGATGTTTGGTGGCCCTAAGAGTGGAGGGGACAAAAGTCTTGCTGCAATGGGTTCAAGAAAGAAAGGAAGAAGAGAAATCGGAGACAGTAAAAAAAGACAACTCTTTTAGTCTTTTTTATAAAGGAAAGCAGAGACATAGGGGAGGTGGGTCAAAAGAGGGTTCAGATGGGTTATAATTACATTATATTTGTACTTTCTCATTTTTTTTTCCAAAAGGATTTTATTTATTTTTTTAATTTTTGAATTTTATTTTATTTATTATTTTAATACAGCAGGTTCTTATTAGTCTTCCATTTTATCCACATCAGTGTATACATGTCAATCCCAATCTCCCAATTCATCACACCCCCACCCCCACCCCCCGCCGCTTTCCCCCATTGGTGTCCATACGTTTGTTCTCTACATCTGTGTCTCAATTTCTGCCCTGCAAACCGGTTCATCTGTACCATTTTTCTAGGTTCCACATACATGCATTAATATATGATATTTGTCTCTTTCTGACTTACTTCACTCTGTATGACAGTCTCTAGATCCATCCACGTCTCAACAAATGACCCAATTTTGTTCCTTTTTATGGCTGAGTAATATTCCATTGTATATATGTACCACATCTTCTTTAGCCATTTGTCTGTTGATGGGAATTTAGGTTGCTTGCATGACATGGCTATTGTAAATAGTGCTGCAATGAACATTGGGGTGCATGTGTCTTTTTGAATTATGGTTTTCTCAGGGTATATGCCCAGTAGTGGGATTGCTGGATCATATGGTAGTTCTACTTTTAGTTTTTTAAGGAACCTCCATACTGTTCTCCATAGTGGCTGTATCAATTTACATTCCCACCAAGAGTGCAAGAGGGTTCCCTTTTCTCCACACCCTCTCCAGCATTTGTTGTTTGTAGATTTTCTGATGATGCCCATTCTAACTGGTGTGAGGTGATACCTCGTTGTAGTTTTGATTTGCATTTCTCTAATAATTAGTGATGTTGAGCAGCTTTTCATGTGCCTCTTGGCCATCTGTATGTCTTCTTTGGAGAAATGTCTATTTAGGTCTTCTGCCCATTTTTGGATTGGGTTGTTTGTTTTTTTAATATTGAGCTGCATGAGCTGTTTATATATTTTGGAGATTAATCCTTTGTCCTTTGATTCGTTTGCAAATATTTTCTCCCATTCTGAGGGTTGTCTTTTCCTCTTGTTTATGGTTTCCTTTGCTGTGCAAAAGCTTTTAAGTTTCATTAGGTCCCATTTTTTTATTTTTGTTTTTATTTCCATTACTCTAGGAGGTGGATACAAAAATATCTTGCTGTGATTTATGTCAAAGAGTGTTCTTCCTATGTTTTCCTCTAAGACTTTTATAGTGTCTGGTCTTACATTTAGGTCTCTAATCCATTTTGAGTTTATTTTTGTGTATGGTGTTAGGGAGTGTTCTAATTTCATTCTTTTACATGTAGCTGTCCAGTTTCCCCAGCACCACTTATTGAAGAGACTCTCTTTTCTCCATTGTATATCTTTGCCTCCTTTGTCATAGATTAGCTGACCATAGGTGCATGGGTTTATCTCTGGGCTTTCTATCTTGTTCCATTGATCTATATTTCTGTTTTTGTGCCATGTATTTTCTCATTTTTAACATTAAAGATGTATAGCAAGAGTGTTTGATTGGGTGGGCTTTTTCCCCCCAGGTATAGATAATCCAATAAAATATATTTAGACTTTTTACTCTCAATATTAATTATTAGTGCTTCAAAGATACTTGCAAGATGTCCCAAACTTGCCTCCCTTTCCTTCCCATCCCACACACGAAGTAAATAAGAAGATTTTGGGACTAATGAGTCTGTGCTTTTAATATAGACATCACACAGAAGTCAGATGTCCCCTCCCTGCCCCTCTCCCTTCTCTAAAACCGAACATCACTGTGGAAACTTAGATACTGAAATTCTTCTGAGAGAATCTCTCAGAAGCCTACTTATCTCAAGTCTTGAATTACTAGAATATGATCTGAGAATATTCAAAATGAAAGTGCACGTTTCCTTTTTCATTTTCATTAAACTTCAAGCCCTTATTGAAGGCTTTCTTGTGGTTTTCTTTCTTTCTTTTTTCTTTTTTTTAAACAAACAACAACTCCACTCTTCTCCAGACAAACATGAATAGTTGGAATGACCCTAAAACATTTTTGTTGCTTGACAACACATTACAGGGGATTTCTAAACGCACAGAGGGACACATTATTCTAGGTCACGGGATGGCTGCCTTGGATGGTGGCTCCCTGTGGGGACTCCAGGGCCAAAGGAGCAGCTGGCAATCCAGGTATTGGAAATGTCAGTTATTGTAGCCAGTAGGATGGTGGCAAGTGAGTCACATTGATTTGATGGTATTTATCAAGCACCTGGCATATGCCAGGGCAAACTCTTACCTAAATACTGGAGGTATAGTGGAGACCAAGCCAGGCCTAGCCCCTGCCCTCAAGCAGCCTGTAGCCCAGGACAAGAAATCCTTACTCAGTGGCAGGTTGGTAAGGTACCTCTGGGTCAGGAGGGAGGATATGGCAAGACAGAAAGTACCTGCCTTGTCCAAAGAGGCTGTCTCTGCCCAGCTGCAATGAGGCTCGGGGTGCCAAGGTTCTGACTTCTCAAGAAAAGCCAGATCTTTACTTCAAATCTTGTTTTCAAATGTCACCAATGAATTCAGAGTTTTGAAATGTCATGCTGTACGAAAAGCACACCCATGATCCACCACTCGTCCTTTTTTAAGTCGTTTAATTAAGGTGTAAATTACATACAGTAGAAGTCACCCTTTTTAGGCGTTCTGCATGACGGGTTTTGACAGAAGAATACACTCATGGTTCCACAACCACAATCTAGATATAGACCATTTCCGTACTTTCCAAAAATTCCTTCCTGCTCCTTTGCAGTCAGTCTTCTCCCCCAACAACCCAGTACCTGGCAAGCACCAATCTATTCTCTGCCCATATAATTTTGCCTTTAACTGAAGGTCATATAAATGGAATCATACAGTATGTAATGTTTTGTGTCTGGCTCCTTTCATTGAATGTAATGCTCCTGAGAATCATGTATGTCATTGCACCTCTAGTCCTGTCTTTTTTATTGCCATGTAGTATTCCATTGCACCACAGTTGCTTATCCACTTGCCAGTTGATAGACATTTGGGTTGTTTCCAGTTTGGGGCATAAAAGGCTTTGTGTGGGCAGTTTTCATTCTCTTGGGTAAATACCTATGAGTGTGATTTCTGGGCCATATGTTAGGTATGTGTTTAACCTTACAAGAAACTGCCAAATCCTTTCCCGAAGTGGCTGCCTAATTTTATATTCTTATGTATGTGAGTTCTAGTTGCTCCTCTGTATCCTCACGGGCACTTGGTTTTGTCAACTTTTTTTAAAATTTAAATTTCAGCTATTCCAATAATTTTTTAGTGGTATCTCATTATAATTTTAGTTTGCACTTCTCTAATTACTAATGATGTTATTGTTGCATATCTTTACATCTTCTACATGCCATTTATATTTCTACTTTGAAGTGCCTGTTGAAGTCTTTTGCCCATTTAAAAAGATAGATTGTTTGTTTTCTTATTATTGAGTTTTGAGCTTTCTTTATATATTCTGGATACAAGTCCTTTATCAGATATAGTTTTTTGCAAATATTTTCTCCCAGTCTGTGTGGTTTTTCTTTTCATTTTATCAACAGTGTTTTCCAAAGAACAGAAGTTTTAAATTTTGAGTAGTTCCAGTTTATGAACTTTTAAATTTAAGGCTTGTGTTTTTTGTGTGCTGGGATAGAAATATTTGCCTATCCCAAGTTTACAAACATTCATGATTTCTTCTAGAGGTTTTATAGTTTTTGGTCTGTGGTCTGTTTCATGCTAATTTTTATATATGGTGCAGGGTAAGAGTTGAGGTTAATGTTTTTTTCATTTGGATGCTTTATTGTTCCAACACCATTTATTGAAAAGATTATCCTTCCTCCATTGAATTGCCTTGATACCATATATTTGTGGGTTTATTTCTGGACTCTAGCCTTGTCCAGTGATCTGTACTTTTCTCCTTATGCCAGTGCAACAGTGTCTTGATTTCTGTAGCTCAGAGTTTCTTAACCTTGGCACTACTGACATTTTGGGCTGGATAATTCTTTGTTGTGGGGGACTGTCCTGTGCACTGTAGGATGTTTGCAGCATTCCTGGCCTCTGCCCAGTAGATGCCAATAGCTACACCCCCAACCCCAGTGTGACAACTAAAATGTCTCCAGACATTGCTAAATGTCCCCTGCAGGATAAGACTTCCCCCTGTTGAGTTCCACTGCTCAAGCTTTATAGTGAGTCTTGAAATCAGGTAGTATGAATCCTCTAACTTTCTTTATTTTCAAAATCTTTTTGGATATTCTAGGGCTTATGCTTTTCCATGTAGATTTTAGTATCTTCTCATCCATCTCTGTAAAAAAAGAGAAGTTTGATTGGGATTTCATTGAATCTAGGTCAATTGGAGAAGATTGACAGCTCAACCATATTGAATTTTTTGATCCAGGAACATATCTCTTTCCATTTATTTAGGTATTCTTTCTTTTCTTTCATCAATGTTTTGTAGTTTTCAGCATACGAATTTTGTACGTATGCGTTTCATGTTTTTCAATGCTTTGGTAAATAGTACTTTAAAAATGTCTTTGTTAGTATGTAGAAATATGATTTTAAAAATATTAAGCTTGTATCATGTGACCCTTCTAAACTCACTTTAGTTCTAGTAGCTTTTTATAGACTCTTTGGGATTTTTCTAAATAGAAAATCATGTTATCTATGAATAGAGAGTTTTATTTCCTTATTTCAAATCTATATGCCTTTTATTTCTTTGTCTTGCCTTATTGCACTTGCTAGAACTTCAAGTACATTGTTGAATAGGAATGGGGAGAATGGACATCCTTGCCTTGATCTCCTAGTCTTGGAGGGAAAACATTCACTGTTAAGTATGGTGTTAGCTGTAGTTTTGTTTTTTTGTAGAGGCCCTTTGTCAGGTTGAGGAAGTTTTCTATTCCTAGTTTGCTGTGAATTTTTATCATGAATGAGTATAGAATTTAGTTAAATGTAGAATTGGTAGAATTGATATTATTTCTCCCTTTAGACCTATGGTCTTAAAAATGAGAAGATCCCTCAAGGGTTTCTTTAGTAAAATAAAAAGTGTCATGTACCTCTAGTACATTTCCTCATTTTCAGGGGTGCCAGTGGACACTTCCTAGACATTAGAACAGAGTTTGGTTTCAGGTCTAGAATCGCCTGGGTGAGGGGAAATTATGTTGGATGAGTTTGGGACATGGGTCACCCGTAGCTGACTGTTTGCTGTTTATCAAGTCACTTTTTGGGACCTTAGTTTTCGCATCTGTGAACAAAAGCCTCAGGATCTTCCATTCTTCCCTCATTACTCTGGGTATGTGTTTATGAGCCCTAAGCAGATGTTTTGGTGGGTTAGACCAATCCTTTTCTTACCTCTTCCAATATTAGTGGCAAGCCAAGTCATGGACTCTCATTCTGCAAAGGGAAGAATTTTCCCATGGTTTTCTGTCATGCATCCAACCTGAAGCTCAGACAAATATTGGCTTAAAAAAATTATTTACTTATTTTGGGCTGTGTTGGGTCTTTGTTGTTGCGTGTGGCTTTCTCTAGCTGTGGCGAGAGAGTGCTACTCTTCATTGTGGTGCGCGGGCTTCTCATTGTAGTGGTTTTACTTGTTGCGGAGCATGGGCTCTAGGTAGGTGGGCTTCGGTAGTTGTGGCACGTGAGCTCAGTAGCTGTGGTGCATGGGCTTAGTTGCTCTGCCGCATGTGGGTTCTGACCGGACCCAGGCTCAAACCCATGTCCCCTGCATTGGCAGGCGGATTCTTAACCATTGCGCCACCAGGGAAGCCCCAGATGTTGGCTTATCTTTAATCTTCATTGGCTTTAAAAAATTGTAAAAGTAATATATACAGTACTTTATTAAATTCAAGTAATGCACAAGGTATGCAGCAAAATGAAAAAGGCCCTGTTGGCGCCATCGCTATTTCCTAGAGTTGTGTTGTTAAGCAAATATGGTGGGTCCTTCCAGATCTTTTTTCATACAAATATTTATATACATATCCTCACTTAATTTTTTTAAGATATAAAGGGTATAATATTTAATACCTTTCTCTTTTCATTTACCACTGTATTGTGGCCCTCTTTCCATGTGAAGTAAATTTTGTCATAAGAGAATTTGAACTTCTTCCTGAAACACAGAAAAGCCCTTATTATAAAAGATAACAATTTTAAAACCACAGATTGGATTCAAACCTACAGAGTTAAAATATCATCATTAGACCATTCTTCCTCTTTTCTCTACTCTTTGGCTTCCTTCCCTGGAAAATACTTCCACACATGTTTAAGGAAAATCATGGACCCTTTTAAACACCACATAGAACGGGGATAAACACTGTGTATAAATCAATTAATGCAGATGCAAATCGGGCCAAGGAGCTGCCTCAAGCTTCAGCCCAAGGTCATTGCTGCACCTGCCATCTGTCCACTCAGGCGAGACTTTGCCTAATGCCTCCTAACCACAAGAGGGGAATTTGATTTAGATTTAGATTTATATATGTTAAATCTATTCTTAGCTTGAAAGAAAACCTCTTGACATAAGAAACACAAAATGGCTTTGGTATTTATGCAGTGCTAGTAAATAGGAAGGTCTAGGATATTTCTCACTTTACTCCTTCGATGTGAAATATGGAATTAAGTGCTAGAATGAAACCAGGACTCCTGGACCTACCCCTCTACTTCTGTCCCTGCTTGTGAACGCTGCTCCTTGGTCACTTGTCTTTTTATTTACCGACTGTCAAGAGTGAACCAAGGGAGCCTGAAGAAAAATGTGTCTGAGAAGAAAATGTGTTGCAATTAATAGTGCAGCTTCTAAGTCCTTGTTGGAAAGAGCTGAACCAAAACACCTCTGAACCTACAGACATCATTATCAAATGTGAGTCTTTGTTTTGAAAAGAGTAGGAGGATCTGGATTATGAGCATTTTGGGAATATAATTGACCTGGACGGAAGTGTATTACAAAATCGCTAAAACAGAGCTGTCTTTGGCAGTTCCCTCTTATTTTATTAATACTGGAGGTGAACACACGAATCAACCTGGTGAATCCCAGTGAAATTAAACTTTTTTTTTTTTTTTTTTTTTTTTTTTTTGCGGTACGCGGGCCTCTCACTGTTGTGGCCTCTCCCATTGCGGAGCTCAGGCTCCGGACGCACAGGCTCAGCGGCCATGGCCCACAGGCCCAGCCTCACCGCGGCATGCAGGATCTTCCCGGACCGGGGCACGAACCTGTGTCCCCTGCATCGGCAGGCGGACTCTCAACCACTGCGCCACCAGGGAAACCCTTAAACCTTTTTTTGAGTGGGATGGAGAATGAGTTCTTGTCTTTAGTCCAGCAATAGAAATGACATTCGAAACAAGTGTTTCCCCATTCTCATGGCTAACGTGATATATTTTCCATTCCCTACGGGGATACTCATCCTCAGAGTTTGGTAGAGCACGTCACAGTTGTAGAAGTCTTCATTCTTGTTTCTTGTTTGAATCTCATATCACTCCTAAGAGAGGGTTGAGGAAGTAATTTGCTAAAGGTCACACAGTGGTCCAGGGATTTTTTCACTAGTCTGTGATTTAGAGGACAGATTACCTAGCTACTCAACTAAAACTAGCTCAGGTATGGGGCTCCAGGCCACAGGGAAATCTCATGTGACAGATTTGGAATAGGAATGAAATACAACGGGGTCACGTGGACAGTATAACTCATTGATAGAAATGAGAGCTAACATCTTTGAGCATTTACTCCTTGTATCAGCTCATTTGATTTTCATAACAACCCTGTGAGGTTGGTTCTGTTGTGACCCCTGGGTTTCAGGTGCGGGGAGTGAGGCAAAAAGCAATTTAACAGTAATGTTTTCAGCGTCACACAGTTAAGTGTCAGAGGTGGGCTTTGAACCCAGGCAGTTTGATTCCATGGCTCTCACTCTGCCTTGCCTTCCTTGCAGTGAGAGGCTGAGGTTACTGGCTTTGTGTCTCCTGGGCCCGGAGGCCTCTCGTCTCTCTTTTCCTCGTCTCTCTTTTCTGTCCATCTGCCTCTTTCTGCAGACTGGCTTTCTCTGCTTACCTGTAGCTTCTGGGTTCCCCCATAACTAAACTTTGCAGGCGGCTTTGCTTGTTGTGGTGCGCTCCCTGCGACCAGAGATGACAAGCCTTTTCCATTTAAGTGCCCACCTTCCAGCCTCTGTCCCAGGTCTATATTTCCCAAGAGGGAAAATCAGGCTGCCATAGTCTGGCCAAAAAAGTAAGGAGTCTGCCCCTCTTCTGATCAGCAGAGGCCAGAGGTGAAAAGGCTGGTGGTTCAAAAATGCCCTCCTAGGCTGAGCCCTCCTTCAGCCTTGGCAGTGGATAGAGTGCAGTTTTAAATTAGGTGTATGGATAGGGCAAACTTCCCCAAATTCGTCTCTTCCCTCATGACAGTAAAAAGAGGCTCATGTGCTGGCTTTATGAAAGATGACAATGACAAGTGGTCTGATTGATAGAGTTGACCAATTTCCATGGTATAAATACTGTCACCTTGGCTGATTTCAAGCTACCAATGTGACAATGGATTTGGGAAGAGATGCTCGTGATTGGCTGAGCGCCAAGATGATCCTATCCATCTACAGACTGGATGCAGGGCAGCTTACACAGTAAGTGCAGGATGTCTCCAAGGAGTTTGAAGTGTAGGCTAACCAACTAAGTGGGCTTATAATTATGTAACAGGGAAGAAGATTTCAAGGAAGAGAGGGTGGAAGTTAGGTTTGGCTCAGGCAGCCGGAAATAACTTGTTGCCCTAAGTGTGGCATCTACTGGGCACGCGGGGATGCTTTCTAAAACAATTGCAACTTCCTTTGCCTGCAGCGTCTCACTTGTGACATGTAATGAACGCTTTCACTGATTTTAAGATGCCACACCTCATTTTCTTGGAGGGGCATTGGTCTAGCACCGAAAGGTATAGTTTTTCCTTGCTTCCCTAAGTCAGCACTTCCACCTCGTTTGCTGGTGTCATTAATGGACTCCTTTCTTCCACCTTCCAAACCTAGAGATGCCGAGTCCACGTGATGGCCTCTTAGACATCTTTCAGCTGCATACACACTATTAGTTTCGATTGGAGGCTTTTATTTATGACCATAAGGTCATCTCTCAGGTCGTGCAATTATGCTAAAAGCCAAGACCGGCTGGTGACTACAGCCTCTGAGAGCATGTCAGATGCCGTCACAGATCTCAAGGCCCGTCTGGGTGGCTCTTTCCCTTGCACAACTGGAGAGGGGGTTGGGAGTCTTGGCTTTGGTGCACTGCTTACAATTCCCCCATCTTTCACCAGGTGCGGCTCCATTGTTAACCCTGGCTCGCTCTCACAAAGGGTGGTGGGGACCACTGGCAAATGAGGAAGGGGGTGTGGACAGCGTAGATCTCTCCTCAGACATGGAGTTCCAAGTGTCCTACTGATTGATGGAAGGTCAGCGTCTTTACCTATAAAAATAGCACAGTTAATTTATTCTTTTAATTTCCCCAGGGATGTAGCAAGGGAGAAATTTTACAAGTTTCTTCTTTTATGTCTCATTGGAGATTTGCCCTAGTTTGTGGATCTGTTGACTTCTGAATAAGAGGACTAACATTTATGAAACAGCTACAACTTGTTAGTTGGTGGATCAAGAGTTTTGTGTAATTTGATCTCACAGTGACACTGAGAGACAGTTCTTGTCCGTTTTGCTTGGAGGAGGCTAAGAGTGAGAGAACATTTATGAACCTGACTTGCCTAAGGGCACTGTCGCTTGGAAGTGGTGAGGATGGGATTTGAAACCAGATTAGACTACAAGGTAAATATATTTTCAGCTATACTCTGCCGGCCGTCCCCCCGCCCCGCCCCATTTTATTAAAGTTTCAAGCATACAGAAGAATTGAAAGTCCTGTACAGTGAACAGACATATACCTACCACTTCGATGGTACTGTGAACATTTTGCTATATTTGCTTTATCGTTTATCTGTCCTTCCTCTATCCATCCATCAGTTCATCTTATTTTTTGATGTATTCAAAGTAAGGTGCAGACATCAGTACATTTCACCCCTAAATATTTCAGCATTCATGCCATTGATTATAGTTCAATATTTGTTTATAGTCCCTTTTTTTTTTGAGGTAAATTTTACATACAGAGAAATACAGAAATCCTAAGTATGTACTCCCAAGTTTTGACAAATGCATACACAGGTGTAACCCAAATCCCTGTCAAGATATAGAACATGACCATCACCTCAGGAAGTAAGTTCCCTCTTGCCCCTCTACAGACATACCTCTCCCTACTCACCCCCCGCCCCAGACATCACGGTTTGATTTTTCTTTTCACCATGGTTTAGTTTTATACCATGCGGTCTTAAATGATGTTGCCTGTTGTTTTCAGATTGACTTTTCATTGTATGTATTAAGTCAAGACAGGATTTATTGAGCCCTCGGTATGTGGCAGGCACAGTGCTGGTACAAGGGGTACAGCGGGCAGGTAAAAGACTTTGGCTCACGTGGAGAAAGAGACATTGATCAGCTCATCACAGGAATAAGTACCCTATTACCAGCGGAGGTGAGTGCTGAAGGGGGAGCCCAGGGTGCCGGGGGAGGCTTGGTGAGTGATGAGGAGGATGGTTGGGAAAGGCTTTCCTGAGAAAGTGACGTTGGAGCCAACGTCAGAAGGATGCATAGGAGATAACCAGGCAGGGAGGTGGGGCAAAGGGCAAAGCGGATACTGTCTTCTCTGGTGGGAAGAAGTGTGGTTTCTTCTGGAACTAGAGAGAAGATGGCTGTGGTTAGTGGGCAGGAATCGAGGTTGAGAGTGAGTGGTGGCTAGCAGGGGCCACATCACCCAGGAGACAGGCCTTGGCCTCTGGCCACCATCTTAAGCCATTGCCTGGTTTTAAGTAAAAGAGTGACCTTGACATTCAATTATCCAGCCAGTTGAGTTGGATGAAGGGGAGATGTGGACTGAATGTTCTGGAATCACAGCTAAAATTAAGTATCATTGGCATGAAGCTTTCAGATTTTAGGAGAACACTAATTTGCATTATGATCCTATATAGATCTTCAGATGCCGCATATGAGTTTTCTCCCTCTTCTGCCTGCCTAACTAACTACCATTTAGTTACTAAATAAAGATCCTCTGTACCTCCGGCTCTTGCTTGCTCTTTCCTCCCAGTCTCCCTGCCTCCATTTTATTCTCTTCTCCTCCCTTAACTAATCCCCTTGCCATCACCTGCTCCTCCCTGAAATGGGCCCTCCTAGAGTCACCAATGACTCCCCGATTTCTTTCTTCTTTTTTTTTTTTTAAATTTATTTATTTTTGGCTGTGTTGGGTCTTCGTTGCTGTGCGTGGGCTTTCTCTAGCTGTGGCGAGCAGGGGCTACTCTTCGTTGCGGTGCGCGGGCTTCTCATTGCAGTGGCCTCTCCTGTTGCGGAGCACGGGCTGTAGGCACACGGGCTCAGTAGTTGTGGCTCGCGGGCCCCAGAGCGCAGGCTCAGCAGTTGTGGCGCATGGGCCTAGGTGCTCCATGGCACGCGGGATCCTCCCGGACCAGGGCTCGAACCCATGTCCCCTGCATTGGCAGGCGGACTCTTTTTTTTTTTTTTTTTTTTTTGCGGTACGTGGGCCTCTTACTGTTATGGCCTCTCCCGTTGCTGAGCACAGGCTTCGGACGCGCAGGCCCAGCGGCCATGGCTCACGGGCTCAGCCGCTCCACGGCATGTGGGATCTTCCCAGACCGGGGCACGAACCCGCGTCCCCCGCATCGGCAGGCGGATTCTCAACCACTGCGCCACCAGGGAAGCCCGGCAGGCGGACTCTTAACCACTGTGCCATCAGGGAAGCCCTCCCCGATTTCTTAATCCTGGGACGGCTGTCAAATCCCCTTGGCTCTGTCATTCTATAGACCGTCCCAGGTGGCTTCATCCAGACTCATGGCTTTAACAACTGACTATGTATGGATGATGCAGAAAACTCTTGACTCTCTCCTGAGGGTGAGATTCATACACCCACCTGTTTACTGGACATCTCTACCCATGGCTATGGACAGCCCGACATTTTCCCCTTAAAGTGAGCTCATTTTCCCTGGGGTCTGGCTCCCCATTTTGTATTTCCTATTTCAGTGAGTGTGCCCACCACTTATCTGTGGAGCCAGAAATCTGAGAATCGTTCTAGATTCTTTTCTTTCTCTCCTTCTCTTCATCTAGTTGACCGCTAAAGTTGCTACTTGTATTTCTGAACATTCTCATAATCCCGTCCCTTTTCTGTCTGCTGCCTTATTCCAGACCCTCCCTCTTTCTGGTCTGTGTTCTTGTCAAAGCCATACCTCCTAACTGACCACCCAGCCTCTAGTCTTGGCCCCCTTCTAAGTAATCTCATTGTCCATATAGCGATTTTCATAAAACATGAATCCACCCAAACCCTTCTGTGGTTCTCTGTAATTCTCTTCCACTCCACTGCTTAGCAGTCTGGGTACTTTATGGAAGAGCCACCTTCAACTCGTACCTGCCACCACAGCCAGACTTGCGGTCCCCCCAGAGCACTTGCCGGCCCCTTACGTTTTATTCTCTCTGCCTGGAAAGCCCTTCCCAGCCCTGTCTGCTTGGTTAGCATCTGCACTTCCTTCGAGGCTCGGTTCAAGTATTAACCTCCTGCAGGTAGCCTTTCCGGGCAGCCACCTTGCCCTCCACCGCGGGAGGGAGACGCTGTCCTCTCTACTCGCCCCCGTCCGTGCTCTCTGTGATGGCCTTTGGCCTGTGTCCTCCATCAGACTGTGAGCTCCTTAGAGCAGGTGTCAAAAGGGGGTCCCGGAAACCCTTTCACAGTAACGATGATCCATGTGTAAAAACTGTTTTCATTATAACGTGGACACACAAGGTTACAGCCAAGTCTATCAGAAGGAACAATGAATTAAGTGGCTTAGTGAGACAACTTGCTTAGAGCAAGAGGGAAAAGTGTAAACTCACACCAGCACCGAGGACAACCTGGGCTCTGCCTCCAGCACACACGGCGGGAGCCCGTGCTGCCAGGGCAGGAAGTGGTACTCCTTAGTACACTGCTAACCCGTGCGATGACTCTGGAATCGGTTTAAGTTCTAGGGTGAAAGTGTGCGGACAACCCCTAAAGTTTGGGAACCCACCATCTCAAAGGCTGGGGTCGTGTATTTGTCTCAGCGCAGGCTCTTACACATACATGACAGACAGGGGATGGCTGTGGTGTGTATACAGGAAGGAAGAGAATTTCCCCGTATGTTCTTACTGTACTTAAAAAATCCTGGTCTATTATTTCTGATCTTAAAACCTTTCTTGGGACTTCCCTGGTGGCGCAGTGGTTAAGAATCCGCCTGCCAGTGCAGGGGACACGGGTTCCAGCCCTGATCCGGGAAGATCCCACATGCCGTGGAACAACTAAGCCCGTGCGCCACAACTGCTGAGCCTGTGCTCTAGAGCCCGCAAGCTACAACTACTGAGCCCGCGTGCCACAACTACTGAAGCCAGCACGCTCTAGGGCCCATGCTCCGCAACAAAGAGAAACCACTGCAATGAGAAGCCCGTGCACTGCAGCAAAGCATAGCCCCAGCTCGCCACAACTGGAGAAAACCCGCGCAGAGCAGCGAAGACCCAACACAGCCAAAAATAAGTAAGTAAGTAAATAATTAATTAATTAAAACAAACAAACAGAAAAAACCTTTCTTGACCATTCTGCCAACAGACGTATTTGGATAGCATAACAGTAATGGTGGGATGGAGTGCAGGGGCCACAACCCAGAGGACTGACTTCTGTCCACAGATGTGTTTTCAAAAATTAAACACTTGTCAACAAAAATAAAAATCATTGAAAAATCGGGAGCTTTTCCATACACATCAGGATTTCCAGGTTCTCTTGAAACAGTCAGAAGACTGACTTCACTGGTCCCGTATTCTAGCGTGCCAACAACTGGCTAAAGTTGAGTGGTGGCACCTTCTTTAGATGGGGGGCATCTGTCACAGCCCCCACCTGTCCCACTTCAGTCATGTCTTGGCTGAGATGGGTTTACTGTGGTAACAATGCAACCCCCAAGTCTATAATGGCTTCAAGCCCTGGAGTTTCATTTCTCACTCACATAAAGACCCAATGAATACTACGAACTGGCCGGGAGCTCTCTACCAGGCAGTGATTCAGGGACTCAGGATCCTTTCTTTGTGTTTTCTCCATCTTCAGTCTGTGGCTTCCAAGGCTGCTGTGCTTACCTGCATCCAGCCGATAGAAGGGGAAAGAGAGAGGGGAACAGGTCTGAAAGGGCTGTGCGTAATTCTGCCCACTTTCCATGGATTAGGTCTCTGTCACCTGGCCATGTCTACCTGAAGAGAGAGGCTGGGAAACATGGGGTGGATCTGAAAGAAAAGAGAACAGGTTTGGTGAACAGCCAGCTAGTATCTGACCCAACTCATTTATTTTACCTGCATGACCTCTTTAGGCATTTGAGTTTGCCTAAAAGCTGGTTTTAACAGCTACAGGCTTTGGAGATAAGGAAACCTCGGTTCAAATCACTGTAATTGCTGTAATGTAATGTCAGCAGGACAGGGACTTAATCTGTTTTGGTCACTGCTGTGTACTCAGTGCCTGGCACACAGTAGGTGTTCAACAAACTTTTGTTGGACTCATGTACAGAATATATAAAGAATTCTCAAAATTCAGTAATAAGGAAATAAACAAATATAAAAATGGTAAAAGACTTGAATATTCTTCACCAAAGAATGAATTAAAAATAAGCACATGAAAAGATGCTTAACATCCTTTGTCATTAGGGAAATGAAAATTATTACCACAAGCTTCCACTTCACACTAAAATAATCCGTAATATTTAAACAAATTTAAAACAGTGTCAATTGCTGTTGAGGATTTGGAGCAGTTGAACTCATATATTGCTGGTGGGAATGAGATGTGTGCAGCCATCTAGGAAATAATTTCTTATAAAGTTAAATATGCATTTACTCTATTACTCAGCAATTCCACTCCAAGGCATTTATCCTAAAGAAATGAAAGCTTATGTTCACACAAAAATACAAATACTTATAGCATCATTGTTCATAATCACCAAAAGTTAGCAACTCAGATATCTTTCATCATGTAAATGGATAAACAGACTGTGGTACATCCATACAGATTTACTGTATGTAAGTTTTTTAATAATGAAAATATACCCCTTTGAAAATAAAACAAACAAAAAAACCCAAGCCTTTGTTGATTAGATGAATGAATTCCCCTTCTGTCCTGGGCAATGATAATAGCTACCATCTACTTAGTGCTTTTCAGGTGCTTACTTCTGTTAGTAGGCTGGGTACTGTCTCAGGGAAAAGGTGCTAAGATTTGGACGTGGATGGTGGCCACAGGATTAGAAAGAAGAATAAAAGTCAAAATTTATTTTTCTCTTGTCTCCCACTTTCAGTATTTTTTGGAGCTCCCTTTCATCTATATACTGATGAGGAAATTTAATATATTTTCTTATTGGCTCACTGCTAGGGTAAAAAAAATCAGCTATTTTCAACCTCTGTAAGCTTTGGAAGACAGATGGTTGCTCCTTAAAGTAAGATTTTCCTTCCTGTATGTAAAACAAATTCTGATTATATTGTACTCAGTTGTACTTCAGATGGATTGTGATCAGCTGTCTTTTGTTTGTCAAAAAAGTTAGTGTCGGGCTTCCCTGGTGGCGCAGCGGTTGAGAGTCCGCCTGCCGATGCGGGGGACACGGGTTCGTGCCCCGGTCCGGGAGGATCCCACATGCCGCAGAGCGGCTGGGCCTGTGAGCCGTGGCCGCTGAGCCTGTGCGTCCGGAGCCTGTGCTCCGCAACGGGAGAGGCCACAAAAAAAAAAAAAAAAAAAGGTTAGTTTCACTTTTCAAAGTCACCTTGACTTCTTTTAGCAGAATACAGCATAGAGGCCAGAAGGTCTGATAGTTAGGAATGGTTTGAGGTTTTGATTGTGGTACCTTTGAAGTAATTTTTTGTTGTTACTGTTGTGACTCATTTATTTGGGAGTAGGTTTGAGGCTAACTGGAAGGAATTGATTGTATTTTTTCTTTTCCCATAGGAATACAAGTAAAATCCTCCATATCTTGTTATCCCGGGCACTGCATCTTTGCTAGTTATTAGGGGACTATACAGGCTGAAGACCTCACTTAGAGCAATTGAAGCATTCTGGGCAGCAGGAAGTGTAATTACCTTTGTGTGAAGAATACCTTATGCCGTGACCATGAGGGCATTGGAAACCCACCTTTCCACTCATTGAAGGGGGCTGCCGATGGTGCAACAGCTTAGCTGCGAGTCTCTGTTTCCCCAGACTCTAGTCTTTTGTCAGGAAACTATCCGTAAGAAGATGGAAGGATATAATAAAAATGGAGATGTATAAACACGTAACCAAAAGAAGTAGATCATTAAGATATTTACGGAAGTACTGTGAGAAGAGAGGATTAATGTGGGTAGGGCTGGTGGAGTATCTGATGAGTTGGGTTTATCTGAGGGAGGACCTTGAATGAATGTTGAAAGGAGGAGTTCGGGTGATTTCTAGTCACACTGGGCCCCTCAGGCGACACCTAAAGCAGATTAATGAGAGTGAGAGAAGGGGACTCAAACTCACTCGTTCTTTTTCCTCCCTTTAACGTATCAATATTACTCTCTTTCTTTTTTCTTTTAAAAACTTCAAGTAGGGCTTCCCTGGTGGCGCAGTGGTTGAGCGTCCGCCTGCTGATGCAGGGGACACGGGTTCGTGCCCCGGTCCGGGAAGATCCCACATGCCGCGGAGCAACTAAGCCCGTGCGCCACAACTACTGAGCTTGTGCTCTAGAGCCCGCAAGCCACAACTACTGAGCCGGCGTGCTGCAACTATGGAAGCCTGCGCGCCTAGAACCTGTGCTGCTCAACAGGAGAAGCCACCACAATGAGAAGCCTGTGCACCGAAATGAAGAGTAGTCCCCACTTGCTGCAACTAGAGAAAGCCTGTGAACAGCAACAAAGACCCAACACAGCCAAAAATAAATAAATAAAATAAATAAATTTATTATTTTTTTTAAAGTAAAAAAACAAAGTACTAGTCCTTTGCTGTGGATAGCGCTCTACACTGCTTGCTATTGTGTTATCACTCACTCTTCTTCCATTCATAGCCAAGTTAGAAGAAGAAGAAAAATTCACCCATAATCCCAGCAATCTAACATAGCTATTCTTAGGATTAGTGTCTTTCCTTTCATCCTTTCTTTCTTTTTTTCTTTTTAAAACATTTTTAAGGTAATTTTAGTAGAGTTGTCTCATTCACCTAGGGCAGTTTAACTCTTAGAGGTGGCAAGCTCTTTTTTTTTTAATAATTAAAAAAATTTATTATTTTATTTGTTTATTTTTGGCTGCATTGGGTCTTCATTGCTGTGCACAGGCTTTCTCTAGTTGCAGTGAGTGGGTGCTACTCTTTTTTTTTTTTCCCCAGCACACGGGCCTCTCACTGTTGTGGCCTCTCCCCTTGCGGAGCACAGGCTCTGGACACACCGGCTCAGAGGCCATGGCTCACGGGCCCAGCCGCTCCGCGGCATGTGGGATCTTCCCGGACCGGGGCACGAACCTGTGTCCCCTGCATCGGCAGGCGGATTCTCAACCACTGCGCCACCAGGGAAGCCCAGGGGCTACTCTTCATTGTGGTGCTTGGCCTTCTCATTGCGGTGGCTTCTCTTGTTGCAGAGCACAGGCTCTAGGTGTGTAGTTTTTTTTTTTTTTTTTTTTGGTGGTACGCGGGTCTCTCACTGTTGTGACTTCTCCCCTTGCAGAGCACAGGGTCCGTACGCACAGGCTCAGCAGCCATGGCTCACGGGCTCAGCCGGTCCGCGGCTTGTGGGATATTCCCAGACTGTGGCACGAACCCGTGTCCCCTGCATTGGCAGGTGGATTCTCAACCACTGCGCCACCAGGGAAGCCCGGCTTAGTAGTTTTGGCACGCGGGCTCAGTAGTTATGGTTCGCAGGCTCAGTAGTTGTGGCGCATGGGCTTAGTTGTTCCACAACATTTGGGATCTTCCTGGACCAGGTCTCAAACCTGTGTCCCCTGCATTAGCAGGTGGATTTTTAACCATTGTACCACCAGGGAAGTCCCTTTCATCCTTTCTGTGTGTATGTGTGCCTTTTACAAATATAACTGTAACCATAATCCACCATGGTTTCCAAATCTTTAGATTCTGGTTCATAGTTGCTGTATTATGGACAATTTTTGTGTTTCATCTATAGTCTGAGTTAAAGACTTAGTAACAATTATGTCTCCTAATTGTTTCTCTTTTTAGGAATTTTCAGCTCCTTCAGTTCCAGTTAGTGTTTATAATATCTTAAGAGTTTTGGTTTTTTATCGGGTGGCAGGGGAGGAGGGAAACTTTTCTTCTCTATTCCAAATATTGTTGGTTTCTTGTCATGCAGGCAGAGAACTGCTAGAAAATAATTCAAACGTCTTTACCTTTCTAGTATTCTATTCTCATTAATCCCAAGGGTTACAGAAGATGCTCTTTTTATCCTCTGATAGTTTTCTCTGTTAAGGTGAGGCAAAATTCTCTCAAGTCACCAAGCTTACCTGGTGGTTGAGACTCCAGGCAGTGAGCTGGCCATCTGGTGAAATGGACATCACCTCCTACAAATAGGCATCTCCCATGGAGGAGTGGCATCCAGAGGGCCATCGTTCTGAATCCCCCAGGCTCCATCCACTGCCCACTGGCCATCTGTTCTCCCCTACCCCAGGGTTTATCTTCGCTTTGCATGCTGACATATGAGATCTCTTCTGAGTCACCTGTGCCCACCTTGGTCTTATTATTATTCTTTAAAATTCCTTCCTAAACCGTGGAAATGGTTTCAGATTGTACTCACTCGGTTTTGTGAATTCAGAATGACGAAGGTAAAGAAGCAAGAAGGATGTGGCCATGTTTTCGTCATAGGCTGTGGCATTCCAACTCCTCTTATGTGGCTTATCTGCCTATGGGCTCAGCTTTTTGGCTTACAGCATCATAAAGCCAGCCCTTGCTGGAAGGAGCTAGCCCCACTCGTGCTAATAGGAAACTGACTTTTGATTCCTCACTCAAATTATCTTGAGGAATGACGTTTAATAATTAGTTCTGGGGACTTCTTTGGTGGCACAGTGGTTAAGAATCCACCTGCCAGTGCAGGGGACATGGGTTCGATCCCTGGTCCGGGAAGATCCCACATGCTGCGGAGCAACTAAGCACGTGCGCCACAACTACTGAGCCTGCGCCCTAGAGCCTGCGAGCCACAACTACTGAGCACACGTGCCACAACTACTGAAGCCCGTGTGCCTAGAGCCCGTGCTCTGCAACATGAGAAGCTGCTGCAGTGAGGAGCCCACGTACCGCAATGAAGAGTAGCCCCTGCTCGCTGCAACTAGAGAAAGCCCGTGTGCAACAATGAAGACCCAATGCAGCCAAAAAAATAAATAATAATAATTAGTTCTGAATTTGGTATTAATAGAAAAGTAATTTCTATGATTTTGACATAATATATAGTTTAACAATAATTTTGACAGTCTTATTGGTTTCTGGCCTTTAAGAGTCAATGCTATTTACAAATATGAAATTTTTACAAATAGAAATCAACCAATCAAATATTTACAGAACATGCACGATGTTCTAAGTAAGGCGAGTGCTAGGGGAGGTTTTCAAAGTGGTACCAACAGTGTTTTTAAGGAATATACATGAGAACACAGTTGAATGAAAATAGCTAATTGAATATGGAAGGTACAGTATCCAGGTGCAAAATAAGCAGTATAGGCAATCAGTGTTCAAAGAATTTATCCATTTTTATTCCTCATGGACCGTGCTGTCGAACTCAGCATCTGCTTTGCTCTCGGTTACAATGGGAATGAGCTGGTGGGTCCCTGATGCTAAGAACCTGTCTGAAACAGCAATGGTTGCTGGGCGTCTGTGATCTGGAACCCCATGGTCTAGGATGGTGCTAGAGGTCCTCTGGAAACTTCCAAGTTGTTGATTTTCCCTAGAGCAGGTCTTACAGAATCATGCACAGCAACAGAATCTTTAAAAGAGAAGCTGGCATTCTGCTTCTGAAATATATTCTCACTACAGACAGTGGGAATTGAGGAATAAAATTACCTCTAAACTGTTCTTACTTGAATTACCTTTAACTGGAGAATATCTTTACTGAACAACACTGTGATGTGGAAGTTACAGTGAAAGTAGTAGTTTCCACTTATTCTGTCAGCACTTAGTATGTTCCTGACACTGGACTGGGTACCTGACATGCTTATTATGGCATCGAATCTTCACAGTCATTTTATGAGGTGTGAACTGTAATTATTCCCATTTTACAGAAGGGGAGGCTGAAGCTGAGAGAGATGATGTAACTTGCCCAGGACCACAGGGCATAATGATGTTAGATCTGTACCTCTGCACCCAAGCCTGCGCTCCCGTCTGCTGCTTTGCTAAATGTTCTCTGTGACTGTACTTGCTCCCCCTCTGCCCAGTGAGCTGAATCCCAGCCCTGAGGATGAAATAAAGCAGTTTTACTTGATAGGCACATCCTACACGCTTTACAGAGGGCTTTCACATCCGCCATCTCTGCCACAAAGAGGGCTTGTGGCTCTTCATTTCAGATTTCACACACACACTAAATGATATTTATTTCCAGGCTCTTATTATTGGGGATGATGAGAATTGACTAGATTGTGTTTTGACCCCCGTAGTGCTTGAAACTCAAGTACACTGGCAAGAATTCTAAAGAGTTTTATGGAATTCTTAAAAACTCACACATGCAGATTGAATCAATTGTGCTTTTGGTCTTGTTTGGGCCCTTAAAAAATGCACAGGCCTGAGTCACACTGTGGTCACATCTAAATACAATTTAGATGCAGTTGGATATGGTTCTGAATTTGCCCTTTGAGCTTGGCGAATTATGAATTTGTCTTGGAGACTCGTCGGTTTCCCTGCCCTCGGTGACCACTACATTTCTCATGCTGGCAATATTGAAAAGAATGTTTAGGTTTCCAGCTACCTTTTGTGGAATTCCCATACATTTATACCAGACAGTTGGATCTGAGATGGATCTTGAGAACTTCCTGCATCTATACAGATTAAAAATGTTCAGTTAAAAATGTTCCAATAGATTTCTTATATCATCCATTTATTCAACAGTAATTATTGAGTGCCTACTGTGTGCCATGTTCTGTCCTCTCCTTGACCTTGAAGTCTTACTATTGCTCTTGTCCAGCTCATTTTTCACAGTAGCTGCTTACTACATCTGAGTGACCTTCAGCACTCACCTGTTCACTAAACATTGGTTGGAAGCCAGTTATCTGTAGAGATTGCTGGGTGTCAGGGCATGGCTATAAATGTCTGTAATATGGTGGGCTGAGGCTGGGGGAATCTCGGTCAAAGAAATGCCGCTTGGCATTGAAGCACAGGGGGAATCCCTCAGAAGCAAAGAATCAAACAAACAAAATACGTAAATGCTGGGTAGACAGGTAACAATCATTTAATCCATCTCTCTCATTTTACAGATGAAATATTGAGGCCTAGAGAAGAGCCATTTGGTCAAATTAAAGTAACCCATAATATTGAAGTTTCATTTTAGGATTTGACAACTTCCTTAGCTTTAAACTCCTCCAACAGGATTAAGGAATAAAATTGCATTTTGAAACGTTTTCCTGCGTTTTCTCTGGCAGTACGTGCATCACGTGGCTGGGACGCCGCTTCGAATTGTTCTGCGTTTCTCTGCTACCTTTATTCTTTCACCCTCATACAAAGCTTCCTCTTGTGTTGAGATTCCTGCCTCCCCCCTCCTTGTTGCTGTCACCTTCCGACTTTCCAGGCACCTGGCCGCTCAGTCAGCGAGGATTGGACGCTGCTCAGTCTTTCCATGCCAAGTCTTGCCACCAGTGCCAGCAACACCAGGCTCCACGAGGGTAACCCACCCTTTCCTCCCCCAGCTTCAAAGCTTCTGGACTTCTCAGTTGGAACCCTCTTTATTTTCGCTTCAGTTCAGCCACCCTCCCCTGCGGCCACACCCTGGACCGCCCTCAGGAGCTTGTGCCCCCTCTGAAATCTCAGACTCTAGTATATTCCCCTCTCTGTCCACCACCCGTTAGCGTTTTGGTGCTCACTGCCTTGTTCCCACTGTCTCTACTCTTTGGCCTCTCTGAGGTTTCAGCACCCTCCACCTTTGACTTTCATCTTAGTCCGTCTCCCCTATCACGCTTCTTTTTTCTTATTCAGCCACCCAAGCCCCATGCATGTCTCAGCCCCCTTGTTCTTCTGCCTTTTTCGTCTTTTTTTTTTTTTTTTTTGTGGTACACGGGCCTCTCACTGTTGTGGCCTCTCCCTTTGCGGAGCTCAGGCTCCGGACGCGCAGGCTCAGCGGCCATGGCTCACGGGCCCAGCCGCTCCGCGGCATGTGGGATCCTCCCGGACCGGGGCACGAACCCGTGTCCCCTGCATCGGCAGGCGGACTCCCAACCACTGCGCCACCAGGGAAGCCCCTTCTGCCTTTTTCAACCTGTGTATCCTCAGCCTTGGGATAGTCCAGGCATTCGCTGTCTCTGCTTCAACCCACAGGCTGCTGGAATATATAACAAATACAGCTGGTAGTTTGGTGTTCTTATGATTCTTGTTTCCAGCCTCCCTGTAAGTCAGCTGGTCCAACCGTGCTCCTCTCTGCAAGGTCTTCCTTGCCGGTTACAACCCCTTCACGGATTCCTCATCAATTCTGCTTCTCGTCCCCCATGACTCTCCTGGAGCCTTCTAACCTGATTCCAGCCTCAATTCTCCTTCTCAGTAGATGTCTTCTGTGGTACCTTCTACATTTGTTCATCCCTTAAATGTGGGTGTGCCCAAGGTTCTTCTCTAGTCTCCAAGCTTCACCAGTGTCTAGGTGGGGATGGCTCACATGGCGCATCACCAGCATAGTTTTTTTTTTTTTTTTTTTTTTTTTGATACGCGGGCCTCTCACTGCTGTGGCCTCTCCCGTTGCGGAGCACAGGCTCCGGACGCGCAGGCTCAGCGGCCATGGCTCACGGGCCCAGCCGCTCCGCGGCATGTGGGATCCTCCCGGACCGGGGCACGAACCCGTTTCCCCCGCATCGGCAGGCGGACTCTCAACCACTGCGCCACCACGGAAGCCCACCAGCATAGTTTTTGCAACACGCCAACCCTCTTCTCGCTCATGGACACTTCGGGTTAGATGCCCTCCAGTCACCTTGCACTCAGCCGTTTCCCAGCCTAATCTCCTAACCTGGTCCTCCTGCTCTATTCCCAGTCCTGCTGAATGGAGCCTGTCTGCCTCGCCATGCAAGCCGGAAACCGGTCATCCTAGACTCTTTCCTTTCAGTCTGCACATCTCTGGTCCTGTCAGTTCTGTCTCCTTAATATTTCCTGTGTCCGCCCCCTTCTCCTACAACCTTTCCTCGAGCCCCTGTGACCTCCCATCTGGATGATTTCTGTAGCCTTCTAGCTAGTCTCCCTTCCCCCACCCCCACCTCAATCCATCCTCCACAGATCTTTCTAAATCATAGAACAAATCACATCTTCTTCCTCAGCCTAAGGCTGAAAACAGCCCACAGATTTGTTTTATTTGACTGCTAATGTTGGCCCGTACCATGTTTAAAAACAGTTTTCTTTTGGCTTTTCTTGTCTATATTAAACAGCAGAGAACTTCCCCTGTGATCTCCAGGTTTCTGGTTTGTTTTCTGAAAACCAGAAACCCTGGCCCCCTGGCTCCTGCATTCCCCGAGGGCCTGCTGGCTGGACAGAGGGACAGCTGTGCCTCTTAGATGGGGTGGGCCCTCATCAGTTAGTCACAGACTCACCTTCCCAGGTGTGTTTCACTCACTCATGTCACCCACCTGGCTCTTGCATCCTTAGTCGGTGGCCTTTGGTTTGTGGAATGAAGTTGGCTCTCCTCTAGTTGCAAGGGCCCCACTGTAGCCCTTGTCCTCTGCACCCATTGAGCTTAATTTCTTGGAGTACCTCAAATTTGGGATTCGGTTTCACACCTCTGTGTTGGCATGTATCCCTCTTCTGGTTAAAAATCACATGAGAGGTAATCATCTTTCCTGAGGATCTTGGCAACCAGCGAAGATGACAGTTTCATCCTTAATCGTTTGGACCAGGGGTGGTCCATGAGTCCATGAACCCCTAGAGTATTCTTTCCTAAATTCACACACACACACACACACACACACACGCGCACACACACCACAACCAAAAAAAAAAAAAAGTGCCAGGAAATAATACTTCCCATTACCACTCTGCCTCCTTCCTTCCCTTTTCCTCTTTTCCGTTCATTTCCCTTCTTGCCTCCCTTTCTTCCTTTTCCTTCCAAGCTGGTCATGACCCACCAAACTGATTTCATGATCCACTAATGGATCACAATGTGTATGTTGAAAAACACTGCCTTGGGGGGTGGTGTCTTTACATCCTTAAGATTACATGTTTAAATCTATTCTATACCATACCTGTGTTTTTCTGGGAGAGAGGAACCTCCTTAGCATTCAGCTTTCCAAGGGGCCTGAAGAAACATTTCATAATCACTGATTTAGGTGTTTTATTTTCAATGGGATTTGACATTGCCACTTTCATGTACCCAAGCAGAGAATTCAGTGATAATTATTTTGAATGTGGGCCCTTTGTGTCAGCTCTCTGACATGTCCTGTATTGTTTGTTGTTAAATGAAGTTAATATTTGCAGACTCTCAGGGCAGGTGAAATGGATCCTTTAAATCTCTTGTTCACATGGGAAGGGGGAAAGCTGGGCAAGGCACCCTAAAAAGGATTTACTTGGTGAAGGAGGTTTAATGAAACCTTCATTTAAAGTCAGATAAAATAACAACCCAGAAAACTTTTTTTTTCTTGGTTGATATCAAGTTATTTATTCCACAACAGCCCTTGGTAATGGGAATGAAGAAAACAGTAGTGAATAGAATACTATTCTACTCAAATTCAAATTATGGTATTTGAATAGTATAGTGTATACTTTACTATTCAAATTCTTGCCCTCATGGCTCTTTCAATCCAGAAAAGAATGAGAAATAAAAATGGGGTAGCAACAAAGCATTGAAGTAAACAGAATAAATATCGTAAACGCATTGATGCCAAAAATATATATTAGAAAAACCTAGGTTTGTGGAAGGGACTGTGTAGGGAGATAACAGAAAAGACATTACAAGATGACCAAAATTATTTTGAGCTAAAAAATTGTTTACACAGTGGTTTTAATTAAAAATTCAAATGAAACTGCCATTATAAATTAACAAAAAATTT
Source organism: Kogia breviceps (assembly GCF_026419965.1). Classification (NCBI taxonomy): domain Eukaryota; kingdom Metazoa; phylum Chordata; class Mammalia; order Artiodactyla; family Physeteridae; genus Kogia; species Kogia breviceps. The sequence goes on along the minus strand of NC_081316.1, from coordinate 25,426,027 downwards.
TCCTGATTAAATATCCTCTGGTAATGTCTTTTTCTGTTATCTCCCTCTTTTTTTTTTTTAAAGCACCAAAAGCTGCATTGGGAATAGTATCTGTGTTCTAGGTGTCACTGGCCCTGTTTTCAGAAGAGCAAGGCTACTTGTCAATAGGCTTATGGACCTGGCCTGCTATAGGGAAGCTTAATGTTTCTCAAGTAGGGCTATTTATTATGACTGGTGTGTACCACTTCTCTGAGTGATTCCAGCAGTTGGAGCAAAACTAACTCATTACTACAATAGTCAAAGAATGAAAAATGACCACTGTGACAAGTGTTCCTGTTTTTTAACTTTAGTAACACAATGACAATATTATTATAATTTTTTGTGTGAATATAACAAAACCATGTTGCTCCCCCCAGAGACACCTGCAGAGAAGAGGGAAGAACATAATCTGGAATCCCACGGACCCCAGTACACCCGCTGGTGGCATTTCTTTTGGTAACTGAGTGTTGCTCTAATGCGCTTGGCTTGCTTTCAGGATGGCTGGGAGGGCAAGGGGCCCCTGCAGTCTCCCACTTACGCTTCACCCGTGCACTGGCCATATGGCAACACGACTGTGCGTGTGCAAGGAGGGGACGGCTGCCGGGACACCCTGGCTTTCCATTTGGTGTCTCTGTTTTTCCAAATGATCCAAATCCTGTGATCTCCTATGTCTCACAGACAGGTGGATGTGGTCGGGGGAGGGGGGGTGTGCTGGAAGCACACACTTACCCTCACTGACGCTGTGTTGTCATCTGGCAGGGGAATCTCAGCAAAGCTTCCCAGAGCCCTGATATTCTCGGAGGCCTGATATGTCACGGAGGCCTGACATTTGCTCTCTTCCCTGCACGCTTGCTTGTTCCTGAGGGCCCCCTCACCCCTGCATGGAGGGAATTATCTCTCACTTTCTTCACAAGTCTAATTGAAAGGCATCGGGCTCCTTCCAGGGAGCAGTTACTTTGCTGCTGCTGCCTCTTCTTTTTCTTCTTCTCCTTCTCCTTTTTCCTCTTCCTCCTCCTCCCCTTCCTCTTTTCCTCCACCTTCTCCTCCTCCTCTTCCCCCCATTCCCCACCCCCATGGGGTAACCTTCGCTTTCATGTAGCCAGGTATCAGAGGAGGTCTTCTTGCCCCTTAAGCCCTACTTGGGTGGGTTCCAGCCCCCCCTGTGGCCGCTGGTGGAAGTACAATGCTCTAAGGTTCCTGCACATTCCTCAGGTCCGTATTCTTACCCTCAGTTTTGCCTCTGAGCTTCTGCATCCAGCCAGTGAGCTCAGCGTAGGGGCTCTCTACCCTTGTTCCTCACACGTGCATCCTTAGTTTCTTCAAACAACCCACCTGGACTAAGCATTTTCAAGTACACAGAAGACGTTATTTAATTTTTTTTTTTTTTAACATTACATGCCCAGAATTTATCTTATAACTGGAAGTTTGTACCTTTGGACCGCCTTCATCCACTTCCTCTACCCCCCACCCCCCACCTAGCCTCTGGCTCTGGAAACCAGCCATCTCTTCTCTGTTTTCGTGTGTTCAGTTTTTAAAGATTCCACATATAAGTGAGATCATATGGTATTTGTGTTTTTCTGTCTGACATTTCATCTGGCATAATGCCCTCAGAGTTCATCCACGTTGTCATAGATGGCAAGATTTCCTTCCTTTTCATGACTTAGTAATATTCCATTGTATATATGTACCACACCTTCTTTATCCTTTCATCTGTTGATGGACACTTAGGTTGTTTCCATATCTTGGCTATTGTGAATAATGCTGCAATGAGCAGGTGGGTACAAATATCTCTTTGACATAGTGATTTTGTTTCCTTTGGCTACATACCAAGAAGTGGGATTTTTTGATCATACGGAAGTTCTATTTTTAATTTTTTGAGGAATCTCCATATTGTTTTCCATAGTGGCTGTACCGATTTACATTCCCACCAACAGTGTTCTAGGATTCCCTTTATTCTGCATATTCACCAACACTTGTCATCTTTTTCTTTTTTAAAAACTTATTTATTTATTTATTTATTGGCTGCATTGGGTCTTCGTTGCTGCGCGCCAGCTTTCTCTAGTTGCGGCGAGCGGGGGGCTAACTCTTCGTTGCGGTGCACGGGCTTCTCATTGTAGTAGCTTCTCTTGTTTCAGAGCATGGGCTCTAGGCGCACGGGCTTCAGTAGTTGTGGCACGTGGGCTCAGCAGTTGTGGCTCCCGGGCCCTGGAGTGCAGGCTCAGTAGTTGTGGCACACGGGCTTAGTTGCTCCGAGGCATGTGGGATCTTCCTGGACCAGGGCTTGAACCTGTGTTCCCTGCACTGGCAGGCGGATTCTTAACCACTGCGCCACCAGGGAAGTCCCTGTTATCTCTTGTCTTTATGATGATAGCCATTCTGACAGCTGTGAGGTGATATCTCATTGTGGTTTAGATTTGCACTTCCACGATGATGATTCGTGGTGTTGAGCACCTTTTCACGTACCTGTTGGCCCTTTTGTATGTCTTCTTTGGAAAAATGTCCACTCAGTTTCTCTGCTCATTTCAAAATTAGATTCTTTGTGTTTTTGCTATTGAGTTGTGTGAGTTCTTTACGTGTTTTGCCTATTAGCCCCTTATCAGATTTATGACTTACAAATATTGTCTCCCATTGCATAGAATGTCCTTTCATTTTGTTGATGGTTTCTTTCGCTATGCAAAAAGGTTTTTAGTTTGGTGTAGTCCCACTTGTTTATTTCTGCTTTTTCTGCCTTTGCTAAGAAGACTTTAAGGAGGATTGTGGAGTCCAAAGGATTCGCGCTGCAGCCAGGCAAACAGCTTTAAAAAGTTCATGTTGTGTCCTTGTTCTGAAAAATTCCCTGGCAGACGCTAAAACCCCTCAGTCTTCTGCCCCTTTCTTTCTGTCTTCCCTCTTCACTTTCATTCCCAAACTCCTCATCAGTTTTTGCTCAGAGCTGTCGAACTTTTCTTTGGTTGCTTCTTACTCTCAATGACCCCTGCCTATAGGGTCTCACGTTCTAAGCCCCAGAAGCTCATCAAGATTTTTTTCCCCCTCCTAAACAAGAGAATTCCCTTCTTAAGGGCTGCTAAGATAATAGAAATTTCACTGTGTCACTAAATTATCTACTTTCTAGAGGAAAAAATAATAGCAATGAATTCTACTCTTCTGAAATAAGGAATAGATATTTGTTGTACACACAAAATAAAGATTGAAAGGTGTCTTTTGTAGCACCTTCTTTTCTAAAACAGGCCATAACTGGGCTAATATGTTCTGGAGCTAGAAGGGACGTTATTTCAGCCAGTTGTTGGGGGCCTGGGGGGCAACAGGGGATAGAGAACTAAATTATGAGCTGGAAGTGAAATGCAGGGCACTTTGCTACATATCAGCTGTATACATGGCCTTAGCTTTGGGCCAGTGACTCCACTTCTGTTTCCCTATCTGCAAAATTAGATTCAATGGTTTCTAATGTTTTCCAACTCTAAATAAATATATGTATGTATAAATGAATGCATTTTAGAGCTTCCTAAACCTTTAGGAAAGCCTTCTATACACAGATGCCTTGGGTGAGCAAGTTTCTTCTGCGTCTCCGTGTCCCAGCTCTGCACGTCCAAGGTGATACAGATTTCCCTCTGTTAGAGGGTTGGTTGCCTCACCTCTGACCCTGTCCTTGAGATTAGGTATCCTGCCCTTAAACTAGACTCTAAAAAAAGGCCAGAGCTGCTTGCCGTGGGAAACGTTTTCTCCTTTAAAATAACACAACAGTCAAAGGTTAAAGTGTAACTGATGCTGGGGGGTTGGGGGCAGGGGCAGATATCATAGCATCTGTGTTTGTTTCTTTTGTGGGGGGAGGGGCTTGTGAACCTTGGAAAGAGCCTCAAAACTGTTTCTCCGTCTGAAACCAAATCATGTCAACGCCAACACTTGTGAAACCCCAGACTTTTTAAGGTCCTGGTGCACTAAAGTGTTGATGGTTTGATGGCTTTGCAAAAGTCTTCATCAGAGGTGAAGGTGGTGATTCATAATTGATCGCTTTCTAAAGCGCTTTTTGTAGGAAAGTAAAATGGATGACATTTCCCATTCTGAAAGTTTCCTTTAAGTTCTCTTTTTTTCTTGCTGGTTTTCCTGGTGATTAAAGGAAGTGGCATTTCTTCCAAGATATTTCTCTTCTCTTTTGTGCTTCAGTGACATTTTTGTTAATCCACTAATTTCACTAAGGGTAGATTCTAATGTCACATTTTGATTGTGACTTCTCCCAGAATCAGGGAAGAAGGTGAAAGAAAATCAATAAAGATCAGTTGCTAAATCAAGGTCATTCTGCTTGCTCTTTCCTCTCTGTTCTCCTTACTCATTTATTCTCTTTCTTTGGAAAACACCCCTTTGGAATGACTTCATTTGATCATTATCATAATCTCCTTTCTCAGTTTAAAATGAAAACCCAAAAGCTTGCTTTTCTAGTGCATTCTCACCACTTTTTTTTTTTCCCCCTGTACTTTTATTTCCATAGTGGTTTTCTGTAAGCCCTCAGGGCGTTTTGGGATAAGATTTGGAAGAAAAACTCAATACAGTATAAAGTTACCTTACACTCATCTCAGAGTAGGTAAAAGACTTAAAACAGCCAGGAAAAAACCCAAGGGAGTCTGGGCTAGTGGGGGCCACAAAGGTCATTTTGTCTTTTCCCTTGTGCTTCTGTCTATTATTGCTACCTTTCTGTCTTTTATTTCTCTTTGTTCATGGCCCTCTGCTGTGTCTACTTTTGCCTCCTTCTCCTTTTTCATAGAACTGTGGGATGCCAGATTTGGAATGTGGACCATGGGAATCACTAAGACAAACCTCATTTTTTGGAAAAGGAAGCTGAGGCTTAGAGAAGGTACCATGAAAGGAGGCAGTGGATTGTAGCGGAGAGATTTCTCACAAGCTTTGGAATTGCAAAGGGGAGGGTTTAATCACTGGCTTAGCCATTCACTCTCGGGTACTCTGGGGCTAGTCTCTCAGCTGCATTGCTGGTGTGCACTGCATTTGCCAAAGGGGGCCAGTAATATATTCCTCATGGAGTTATGAGGGTTAGATGAGATAATGAATTTCGTGTTCCCAGGCAGTGCCTAGGAAATCACCCCCAAAATGGTAATTATTATCACAAACTAGTACCTGGATTTGTTCCTGTTTCAGGTTTCTTACCGTCACGGACATCGTTAACCGTCTTGGTTCTGAAACACCTGCCTCGGTCCATCTTGTGCTCTGCTTTCCTAGGTTTTCAGTCTTCTTGGCTTTTGACTTTGAGGTTGGCTTTTCCGCTTATGACCGCATCTCACTCCTTGAAATGAATACTGCATTTTAAATTCTACTAGGTTCCCTGCTCTGCGGACCCCACGGATGGGCATAGGAGTGGGTATCAGTTGACTGTGTCCTTGAATTAAGATGGATGTGGGATTTGGGTCTATAGACAAGGTGGAAGGGAGTTCCAAGAAAAGGGGGCAGCATGAGAAAAACTAGAAGCAAGGATCTGCAAGACATGTTTGGGAAACAGTGAATTGCTTGGCAGGCTAGGAAGAAGAGAGTTTCGAGAAGGGGAGACCAGCCCCCTGTGTGAAATGCTGCAAAGATGTGGAGGTAGGAGAAGCGAGGAAACGTGATTGGATTTGGCTACACAGGATTCCTTTGTGAGCTACGAAAGGGCTACTTAAGTGGAGTGGAGAAGGCGCAAGCCAGGTTGTAAGAGATCACAGAGTGAGGGATGGAGAAGTGCAGTGTGTTAGTGTGGACCGGGTATCCCCGAATGCTGGTCCATAAGCTTTTCAGCCGAGGTTGTTAGAAGTGAAACGAGAAATACAAAGTTAACATAATATGTTTTTCATAAGCCTAATTTTATTTACTTTTAATGGCCATTCTGTAATCTGAGATTATAGCCTTACTTTTTTGGCTTTAAAATGCCCTTTCTTTTATGGAATCTCAACCCCGGCTGCACATTAGAACCACTTGGGGAGCTTTTAGAAACAATGGAGTTCTGGTTCCACTTCAGACAACTGAATCAGGATCCTGGGGCAGGCTTGGTGCTGGTGTGGGTTCAAAGCTCCCCAGGTGAGTCTGTTGTGCAGTCAGGATTGTGAATCTGCTAGTGAATGATAGGATTTTTGTTGTTGTTTTCCTTTAATTTTTAAAAGGCCTTATTAGGCAGAATTAAACATTGGAAACCCTTTGTTCTATCACCTGTTTAAAACGAAAAGATAAGTGGTTCAACCAGCAAAATCGAATTTTTGGGGGAATAGCAGAAGAATTACAATTGGGGACATGCAAACTGTGGGGGACCTTAGGCAAGTCTGGAGAACAAAGGAAGAGTGTTCTTTTATAGAGGAAAGGGGGGAGTTGGGAGGGGCTGTTTTTGAATAAAAGTCCCTTGGAGAAGAGCCAGAGTTCAGAGGTTTGGTGGCTCCTTATTGGCTGAGTTGTCATGACTTCTCATTGGCTGGACTGTTGCTGGGTAAGGAGAAAATCTTCTTTACTCCTGCGAGGTGTGTAAAGTAAGCTTCTTCCTTTTGGGGAAATACAGGGTAAGGAGGTGAGTGGTGGTGCATGTGAGCTCCCCTTCCAGGGCCTTCTGACTCCATTTTAAATGAGGTTTCCTTTATTCATTTTCACAGTTCATTGCCCCACCTTGTTTGTTTTGTTTTGTTTTCATTTGTACTTGTATTTAATTTTTGTTTTACTGACTTGTGAAGTTCAAATGGCAGGGACCCAGATGACAAGGGAGAGCTATAGCTGTCCTTTAAAAGAGTTAGCTCTCCTAGTGCTTTTGACTGGCTTTCAGTGTATTTACATTTTCAGGATCATTGCATTTGTATGAAGTAAGGCTCACTTTTGTTCTCAAGCACACATTGAGTATCAGGATTATTGAGAGAGCAAGTCGGAGACTTAGATTGATGGATGTAAAGAACACAGAACATTCTCCATGTGAGTCTTCTCTTGTCAGGATGGGGGGTGGTTTCTTGTGTTGCAGCTGAGCCTTTTATTCTAGCTGCACACAGGACATTCTGTCCTTTCTGACCTTGAAGGTGAAAACCTTTTTACTTAAAACTGCAGCTCTGAAATGTAGTACCAGATAAGAGAAACATTCTCCTTTCTGCTTTCTGGTGCTTCTAGTTATTTTAATGTTAAAGGTCAGAGTAGGAAACATCTTAAATGCAAAGCATTTAATTTCCATTAGAGTTAAAGTTTTCTAAGCTTGTGTTATAGCCAATAAAAATGATTATGTTTAAATCAGCTAATGTTCTAGTTCTTACATGAATATTTTATATGAACTACACAGGCAGAAAAATCTATATGTTTATCCAGTGTTATGTCCAGTGGCTATTGGAAGCTTGTCTTCTTGGGTTATTATATGAATAACTCCTGTTTTATATATATATATATATATATATATATATATATATATATATATATATATATATATATATATCCAGATTATAAAAAGAATTACATGTATTGTTTTTAGGGCTTGTTTTGTAGACTAAGTAATTTGGGCTAAATCTTGCTAATATAGGCATTCCCTGAATTACTAACACCCTTACAGACTTGCTGTAAATAAGACTATGTGGGCTGTGCTGTGCTGAGAGAGTGGCTAAGTTCTACCCTGGGGCAAGAAAGGGTATTTTTGGGTGCTGCCTTGCCCTAGTATTAGTACTGAAGTACATAGAGTCTTACAGTAAAGAGTGTCTTAACAACCCTCCACTTAACCAAGTGGCTGCATTAATCAGTGCTGGTCGTTTGCTCTGTGACTGATGGCATAGCATGCTGATAGCTCATGGTTAGACAGTTGGTACCTTCTCCCACCAGGAGAGGATCAGTTGTGTTTGTTCCCAAATCTGTTGATGTCTGTTCGACTTCTTGTTGTAATTTCTTAATTTATTGAAATATTATATATAAACCGATTAAATATCAGTACAAACATTTCACATAGTAATCTACTATGAGATAGGTGCTATTTTTCTCTCCTTTCTACAGACAAGGAAACTGAGATACAGAGAGCTTAAATAACTTGCCCAAGCTAGTAGATGACAATGACAGGGTTTGAACCCAGGTAGTTCAATTCCAGCTATAGTCTTTTTAAAAAAAATTTATTAATTTAATTAATTTATTTTTGGCTGCGTTGGGTCTTCGTCGCTGCACGTGGGCTTTCTCTACTTGCAGTGAGTGGGGGCTACTCTTCGTTGTGGTGTGTGGGCTTCTCCTTGCGGTGTCTTCCCTTGTTGCAGAGCACTGGCTCTAGGCATGTGGGCTTCAGTAGTTGTGGCATGTGGGCTCAGTAGCTGTGGCGCATGGGCTTAGTTGCTCCGCGGCATGTGGGAATCTTCCTGGATCAGGGCTCAAACCCGTGTCCCCTGCATTGGCAGGCAGATTCTTAACGACTGCACCGCCAGGGAAGCCCCCAGCTATAGTCTTAACTGATCCACTCTACTGCCAGGGTAATACATAATCCTGGCTTAATTGAAGGCTTTCACAAGGGGAATATGAATAAGATTTCCGAACTTATTTGAATTTTCCAAACTTATTTGAACATGGAATCCTTTTACCAAGAATACCTATTAATATTCTGCAGAGTGAATGGTCTATGGAACCTGACTTTTGTTGGATGTGGATTTAGAATAATTAATTTTAGGAGAAGATATGTTCCCTTAACAATGCTCAGTTAGGATTGCTTTGCTATCATTTAACACAATATATATATATATATATCTTTAAAACTTCTTATGACTTTGGTCTTTTAAATTGTATATTATAGTACGATCTATACAGTTAATTATCCTTATTTATTGCATAAATTATAATTTATCCTTAATAACAGGCCAGGAACAGCTTTGGGCACTGGGGAAACAAAGCAAGTGACAATTATAATGAAAAATTTAGCAATTCATCTACATGAACTGTTGGCATGGACTTCTGTGCCATACCGAGGTCCAGATACTACATGCAGAGCAGTCCTTTTAGACTGTCTTGTAGAGAGTAAGAATATTTGAATATGTCTAGAGTCTCTAGTTAAGGTGTTCACATTTATGAAAAGGAAATCAGAGCAGGGTCTGACAAAGAATTTGTGTGTGAGGATATGTAAGACTTGCAATCTCCAGCATCTGGATGTTTCTGGAAGCAGAATATTTGAAATTCCCTGGAAATGCTTTGGAAAACCCTGAGATAGCCATTGGCAAAGCATTTTTTGATGTTATAATTTCTTAATTCAGTAAATGTACTACCTAGTATTTTTATTAACTACTACTGTCAGCACACAAGCTTAGAAGTCTCTTAAAATTATAATTGGTAGTCATGAAGATCATCACTGTAAATGTGTTCTGCAACATCCTTCAGAATCACTCAAAAATTAAGCTTTGTACAGTATGGATTTAGCATGAAGTATATTCTGTAATAGGATAATTTATGAAATAAATAATCCATTGAAGGTTAAAGAATCTTGTAAAAGAACTTTGAAAAGTTGTGATAAAAAGGACAAAACATAAAATTTACCTTTTTTTTTTTTTTTTTTTTTTTTTTTTTTTTTTTTTTTTGCGGTACGCGGGCCTCTCACTGTTGTGGCCTCTCCCATTGCGGAGCACAGGCTCCAGACGCACAGGCTCAATGGCCATGGCTCACGGGCCCAGCCAACTTCCGTGGCATGCGGGATCCTCCCAGACCGGGGCACGAAACCCGTGTCCCCTGCATCGACAGGCGGACTCTCAACCACTGCACTACCAGGAAAGCCCCAAATTTACCATCTTAATAATGTTTAAGTGTACAGTTCAGTAGCGTTAAGTATATTCAGATTGTTTTGAAACAGATCTCCAAAACTTCTTCATCTTGCAAATCTGAAACTCTACACCCATTAAACAACAGCTTTCCATTTACCCTTCCTGCCAATCCCTGGTAACCACTATTCTATAATAATTTCTGTTTCTATGAGTTTGGCTACTTTGGATACCTCATGTAAGTGGACTCCTACAGTACTTGTCTTTTTGTGACTGGCTTATTTCATTTAGCATAATATCCTCAAGTTTCCTCTATGTTGTAGTATATAACAGGGTTTCCTGCCTTTTAAAGGCTGGATAATATTCCATTGTATCTATATACATTTTCTGTATTCATTCATCAGTTAATGGACAGTTGGGTTGCTCCCAACTCTTGGCTAATGTGAATATTGTAAAAGGACTTAAAAATTATGCATAGTTTCTATCATAGGCTAGTAATACTCACTTACCAACCCTTCTATTGATGGATTTATAGGTGACTTCTGTTTTCCCCTACCATAAACATCTTTCACGTAAGTCAGTGGTTACATCTCTGATTATTTCCTTAGAATAAATTCCTGGAATAGAGTTATGGATCAAAAGGGTGTGCATTTTAAGGCTTTTGGCACAAATTGTCCAATTATCTTCTTAAGTGTTTGAACAGTGAAGGAGGGAACCCATTTCTCCACACCCTTGCCAATGCTGAGCGCTGTCATTAAAAAGCAAAACAACAGAATACCTTTACCAACTTGATAATTGAAAATGGTATCAATTGTGGTTTTAATGTGCATTTTTGGATTACTGCAGAGAGGTTGAACTTTTTCATGTGTTTATAAGCTATTTGTGTGTGTGTGTGTGTGTATGTGTGTATGTGTAGAGTCTGTTCACATCCTTTGTTCATTTTTCTACTAAGGCACTGTGTATCTTTTCCTGTGTATTTTAAGTTCTCTTTACAGAGTAATAGAATTAAGTCTTTATGATATGTTGCAGGTATTTTCCCGAATTTTATATCATTTTCCTTTTAATTTTTATAGTGATTTTGACATCCGATATTTAATATAGCCAAATCAATGAGTCTCTTCCTCTATGATTTCTTTCCTCTGTGCATTACTGATAAGACTGGTGAAATATTAGGCAAAGCGAGTGTACTTTTCCCTGCTTCCGGCTCCGATTCAGAAAGACAAATGAAGTTGTAGCCATATTAGGTTAGTGCAGGGCATTGTACGTTTCATATTCAATCATGCATTCATTTATTCATTCAGAAATATTTATCAGGTGCCCACCTTGTTCTAGGCACTGTATAAGACACTCGATTGCACAGCATGCAGCTGGGTTGCATGAATAAGATGCCCATACATAACGGATTTTCACAGATAGTCCCAATTTCAAAGATTCCACCCCATTGTCAGTTTTAGATATTAGACTGCCTGTTCTGAATTTGGCTTCTGAATGTACGGATATACCGTCTTTGAGTCACGTGCTCACTGGGGATCCTTCTTTGTCTGCCTACACTGGGACCCGGAAGGCAAATACATCATCCATGCTGCAACTGGAAGGGGGCCGAGGTCCTGCTGCAGTTGAAGGTGTGAACTCGAGGTGAGCATAACTCCTTCTGGTTCTCAGAAGGAGTACCCTCCGTTGAGGTACCCAGTGGAACAGCCAAGACCCTGTCCTCACTCCCTGGCCCACACTACTCAGGCTGGCACAGTCATTTCGCCTTTCTAAGCTACAGAGCAAGTCAGAGCCTGGGATGGGACCCTCACATCCATAGGCTTCTTTCTTTACATCAGTGCTCTGGGGGGAGCTGAGGTGAAGGAGCTGAAAACACTGATGATTCCCCAGCATGCAAAAGACCCCCTTCAAGCAGAAACCAGCCCCAGATACTACATGGTGAGGACCTATTTTGGGGTGGGGTGACCGTTCCTGAACGAGGTCCCTGAAAACCCTCCGTGTGATATGTCACCACCCTCTCGGGCTGCAGGACTTCTGATAACACTAATTGATAATCGTTAGAGGCCCACGTGGGAATATTATGCCTTCATTGGCTTTGGTTTCAGGCCTTGCTCAGAGCCAGGAAATGAATTTGTAAAAATCACACTGTCGTGTTATAATTGGTCAGCTGCCTTTTCCTGAAGTGCTCGCCTTTGGGATTTTGTAGTTGTTTCCCTAGTAAGTCCTTAGAATTCAAAACAAACACTGGGTAGTTATTTATTAGTAGTGACTTTATGGAGAAGAAAATTGAGGCAGCCGTGCATCTGGCTGGTAGGTGTCAGGGTGATTTTCAATATATTTTGGTTTTATCTCCAGCTGGATGCCAGCTGGATGCCAGCTGGATTATGAGACAATGTAAAATCAGAGCCTTCCGTTCAGAAAACCCATTTATCTGATCACCCTGGACACACTTGTAATTCTGTCAGGTGACATTAGAGAAGTCGCGAAACTCAGAGAACCATCTAGAACTGTGCTTGCTGAGAGACCTTCCTGTGTTCTGATGGAAATATTTTATCTCTGCTCTGTCCAGTACAGTAATCACCGGCCACATGTGTCTGTTGAGCACTTGAAATGTCGCTAGTGTGACTGAGGAACTGAATTTTAATTTTGTTTAATTTTTGTTAATTTAAATTTAAGTAGCCACATGTGGCTGGTCGATAGTGTATTGGACAGCATAGATTTATAAAGTACTACACTCATGGTTTTCAAACTGTTTGACTGTAATTCGCTATGAGAAGCACATTTTATATTGTACTGCGGCACAGACACATGTGTGTGAACACCCCCCCCCCGCCCCTTGGAGCTCCCCGCCTCGCCCCGCCGCCATCACCAAAATTTCACCAAACGATATTTGGCCTTACTGCAGGCGGTGCACAGTGGTATTTTCTATTTAAAGGTGCTGGTTATGACTAGATCAGTTGATTTTGTGACTCATGAGTGGGTTGTGAGCCCCCAGATGAAGAACATTGCCTTACATTATCTGCCTCCCACCTCTAGCCATTTCCTCTATCTCTCTTCCTGTCTCTGCATCTGGCCCCCTTGCAGGGTCTTTGCATTTGCTGTTCCCTCTGCCTGGCGTGCTTTTCCCTATAGCGTCTCATGACTGCATGTCTTACATCCTCAGGTTTCTGCTCAGATGCTCACTGGAGATTTCCTCTTGTCGCCACCCTACTCTGGGAAGCTCCCCATCCCTCTTAACCTGACTTGCTTTTCTCTGTCACCGTGTTCATCACCTGACATATACATCATTTGTTTATTGCCTGCTTTCCCAGCTAGAATGTCAGCTCCACAAAGGCAGGGACTGTTTTGTTTGCTGGTATGTCCCAGTAGCCTGAAGAGGCTTTCAAAATAACTGTTAGTTGAATAAATGAACAGACATGGCCCCATGACCTTACTCAGATTTTTCCTTATGGCTTGATATACTGAGGGGTTTGTGGAATTGTTCATTCGTTCCTTTGGATATACTGAGTTGATACCAGTGGACTGGCTTGTGTTATGGCCACTGGGGATAGATATGCTGGAGGAGAAGGGAGACAAGTCTCTGTCCTCTTGGAAATTTTAATTGACTTTGGGCCTCTGCTGTGTGTGGGTCCAGGAATGTTGTGCTGGAGGTTGTGTGGATATGTACCAGGCAATCAGAGGAGTAGGTGAAGATTTTGTACAAGTACAAGTACAAGTACAAGGGCTGCTTGTACAAGTACAAGCAGCCCTTAGTAAGGCTGCTGAGAGTTGGGGACAGCACTGCATGGAGGTCTAGGAAAGTAACCGCAAACAGAATTTTACATGGAAACACTGGGGTCCTGGCGATGTGGCCTGTCTTAGCTTATGTTGTGGACTCTGTGAAAGTCTGAGACTAGAATTCAGGTCTCTTACCTTCCATGCCAGAAGCTCTCTCTGCATCTCTTTATGGTTGTCTCTTAACATTTTCCTCTCAACATAGGATTAAAAATGGCCAACCTAAAAAAAAAGTATTATTGCTTCAGGGCTGAGTGGCAAGCTTTATGAGAATTGAGTAATGGGTTTAGTGGATAGCTATCTAATTATAATCATACCTTGAAATTTTTATTAGCCAGTCTTTATACTTGATGGTTTCTGCTTACACTACGGATATGCTGGTGGTTCTTGAATCCATTTTGAAGGCACAAAGTGTTTCTATTCTCAGTCTGTTTTCCCTCATCTTTTCCTTACAGTCAGATTTATTGTTCCTTAGTCTTTTCCCCTGTCCTTCATAAGAGAATCATCAGGATGGTGCCATTTTATTCTCCTCTGTGGAGTGTACACATTAAATATAATTTGTTGAATGGCTTTCTTTTTTGCAACAGGAAGTCTTCAAAAAGAACCTATTATAATATTAAGGCTCCAAGTAATAAACAGTAGAGCTGGACCAGTAAGTTCAAAACATCTGAGCAGTCTCTTTATTGAGTACACTCGAGCTTTTAGCTCCATAAATTTTACAGTACATCATCTGACACTATTTGTGATAAATATCCCCCAGTGATTAAGTCATCATTTTATGATCTCATGCACAGAAAGAGCATCCACAAAGCTATTTACTCCCCATTCCTCGAGCTCAGATGTTAAGAATCCTGGTTTGTATCTGAGAGATCTTTTGTTGATTTTAGTTGAGCTGTTCTAAAGAGGTCATGCGGATTTTTACAAAATAGTTTTATGTAAGAAGTACCTTTTTAGGAAGGGACAGAGTGAGTTGGGGATAGAGCTGCCTGGTAGGGAAAAACCAGAAAATGGACCCTGAAGTAAAAAAGAAGTGGTGTCTTTTTTAATTTTTTTTCGGTACCGGGCCTCTCACTGCTGTGGCCTCCCCCTTTGCGGAGCACAGGCTCCGGACGCGCAGGCTCAGCGGCCATGGCCCACGGGCCCAGCCGCTCCGCGGCATGTGGGATCCTCCCGGACCGGGGCACGAACCCGCGTCCCCTGCATCGGCAGGCGGACTGTCAACCACTGCGCCACCAGGGAAGCCCAGAAGTGGTGTCTTAATGGCTGTGGTTAATAAATGTTTACAGCGAAGCCTTGAGCTGCAACTCTGCAGTTTTGTTAACATAAACGTTCCATAATCACAGCATATTCGATGAGTTCGTGGGGCAGGCGACTGGTGCCGTGAGCGCAGAAGGAACCCGGGCTCCCACTTGTGAGGGAGGTGCTGTCCGCAAGCATCGTTTTTTTCACTGAGTTAATGCAGTGGTCCCAGCTGGGATTTTGACTGTTCTCGACTGATGGAGCTCCTGGGAGGGTGACCAGGGCCCCTCTGGCCCTGAGGAATGACTGTTGATTTGCAGCCTCAAATGAAGCTAAAGCCGATAGATAGCTTACGTTTTAAATAATGGTTAGTTAGCTCTGCGAACAAAGGAGCCAGATCCTGCTTCCTGCCAGTGCCCTCTGGAGGTGCCTGGAGAGGGCTTGGGAATTGTACTAACTCCCTCCACTGGCTTGAAGGGCACAGAAAGTTCCTCTTCTCACTCGGGGAACTGTACCTATGGAAGTGTTGACCCACTGGCTGACTAGGAGAAAGGGAAGACACAGGGAGTGCGGGGAGAGTGGGCAGGGGGGCTGCTGCAGCAGATCACGGGGTCTGAGAGCAAAGTCCAGCTGGTGCGGAGAAGGTGTCCTACTCCAGGGGCTTTGTGATGTCTGGAATCATGTAATTTCTTGCTACTCGCAATGTGGTCTGTGGACCAGTTGCACTAGCATCACCTGGGAGCTCACTCGAAATGCAGAGTCCTAGGCCCTACCTAGACTTACGGATTCAGAGTCTGCACTTTAACAAGATCTCCGGGTGATTCGTATGCCCATTAAAGTTTGAGAAGGAATGACTGAACACTTTCATTGAGTACCTTTACAGAGCCGTGGTCAAGCAGTCAGTGTTAGTGACTTATAAAGCAGATGAGTAAGTCATTCAAGTACACGCTTTGCAGCCCATCTCGCATGTTATAGGGAACTGAATAACAGCAACAGCAATAATAATGTGAATTTGGCTGGGAGTGGAGGCGGTGGTGGGAATTTTGATTCAGTGTTGGCCAGCACACATCATTGCCGGCTTGAGCTCGGAGCAGAGCTCTTCAGACTTGAGCATGCATCCCAGTCAGTGGAGGGCATGTTAAAACACACATTCCTGGACCCCACCCCAGAGTTTCTGATTTGGTAGATGTGAGGCGATCTTTGAGAATTTGTGCTACTAACAAGTTACCAGGTGAGGCTGCCGCTCCCGGTCCGGGGGCTACGCTCTGAGAATCACACTCTTCGGGTGTCGTCTGCTCATGGCAACTGCGTGGTGCTTGTCCCTGTGATCCCTCCCCCAGGAATTCCGTGCTCTGGAGCTACCTCGGCCTCCTCTCCGGCCAGGCCTCTCACCACACCTCGTTATGACATTCTTGGAGTGTCATCATGATCTACCTGTACCTGCAGATTCCCAGAACCTTCTGAATCAGAATCCCTGGAGGAGCACAGGATGGTTCATTAGCATCTCAGGGTCACTATTAGGCACACATAAGTAAACAACAATTGCCCTGTGTGTTCCTTCCCCAGTGCATTACATCTTAGTTTCTAGGGTATGTTTTGCCCTTTTTTTGGCCCTTTGTCATTTTGCTTGGGCCACTGTTGCTCTAGAAATGGCCTCTCACACCTACTCACCTGCTAGGATTCTCCCCTCCTTCCAGGTCTTCCTACGAAGCTGCATCCTCCTTGAGACTTTCCCTGGCCCTTCTAGCTGGATGTGATCCCTAGACCATTCTTTTCTTTTAGAATAAGCTTTTATGATGAATTGGGCGATTGGGATTGACATGTATACACTGATGTGTATAAAATTGATGGCTAATAACCTGCCGTATAAAAAATAAAATAAAATTCAAAAAAAAATAAGCTTTTAAAAATGAGACGCCAATCTTTATATTTTGATCAATTGTAAGATGCCCTTTTCACCCCTCCCCAAACCCCCCTCCTCTTTTTGAGTTGAATTTTCAATATATGGCACTTGTGGCTTATTGTGAGGTGTATGCCAGTGGACATTGCTGTGAAAAACAAGGAAAAGAATACCAAAAGCTTATGACGTTTTCAAAATTAAGTGTCAAAAACCCAGTGGTACATCACACAAGACAGCATCGGCTGTTAGGTATGTGATTATAGCTCCTACTGATTATAGGCGCCTGGACAACTGAGACTGTCTTATATTCATCTGTTTGGTTCCCCATATAGCTGGCTTATAGTAAGAGCTCAATAAATATTAGTTGAATGAAGTGTGATTCCTTTATCTGTGGGTGAAGTTGACACCCTTCCTTTTCTGGTTTGGCCTTTTGTTTATGTGTAGAAATATGTACCCTGCTCTGGATACTGATGAGAAGGGCAAACAGGAGAGGTTCAACCAGGAGAATGATGATCTTCATTCAAATTCTAAATACATAGTGACCCCTCCGCCACAGGCTGGCCTACTTCTGTAGAGTCCTGGGTGTCTGTGGGACTCGGGGTGGGGAGTGGGTGGGAGATAGGGCTGAGGAAAGTGCTGCCCTTCTGGACTCTCTGTATGCAGGGCATGGGGAAAGCCTAAACTCCTCCAGTCTGGAGACCACGGGCCTCCAGTGTCTCTGTATCCCCAGCTCTTAGAATAGAAAACAGGCAGGGGTCAGTGCTTGTTGAGTGAAAGAATGAATGAAATCTTGACTTTGAGTCTCTGGCAGATATCAAATCTTGACCTCTTTATGTCTCATTTGCTTCATTTGTGGGGTAGGGATGTTAATGTGTGATTCAACTCTATCTCAAGGAACTTTCTAGAGTCCAAGATGAGTTAATTGATCCGAGGGCACTTTTTAAAGAGTTACATGTCTGTTATTACCTAGAGCAGAAGAGAACTCTCTCTTTTTCTTATAAACAGCTCTTCTTCTTGATCCTCAAGGCCTATTTAAAAAAGTTGTCAATTAGGGGACTCTTTGGTTCTCTTGGTTGGCTCATTCTCTGATGAGCTGCAGCGAATGAAGGGCAGGCATTGCAAGTGTTTCCGTGTCACCGTGTGTATCAAGGGGTCCTCCTGCTAGTCCTTGTTTCTCTGACAGATAATATGTTTTTTACTGAGTACTATAGATTTCATTGAAGAAACTCCAGGCTTAAAGGAATGACTTGTTGTGGCATTTCCTTTTGGAGCATAAGCTTTGAAACGAGATAAATATATAGGAGTCATCCGGGTGTAGCCGTGAGAGTGGGTGGAAGACAGCATTTGAACTCGGATCAAGTTCAAGTCGTGACTCCGCCCCTCATTTGCAGAAGGTGTGCTCTTGGGCATGGTAGCTGCTTTTTCTGATCTCTGTGAAATGAGGTACATACTACCCACCTTGTAGCTTTTGTGAAATTTAAAAGAAAGCATCCAGGGAAGGACCACATACATGCCATATAAAGAGTAGTTGTTATTATGACAGGATTACACTTTTTGGTTAGCACTGGGGGGGGGGGGGTGGGTTCAGCACCAGGGAAGCTGTTTTCCTCCCACATTGATCAGGCTTAATTTTGCTGTGTCAGGAGGCTGAGCGTCAGGTGGCCTTGGTTGGGTTAATTCCTGCTCTACCATTTACTAGTTTTAAGATATGGGGCAAAGTACTGAAAATCTCTTAGCTTTCCTCATTCTCTCAAATGGGGTCAATAACGTTTAGCCTCAAAGTTGTGAGGAATAGAGATGATGTATGTAAAGAGCCTTGAATGCAGTGGTCACCATAGGGTTGATACTCTTTTTCGTTGGTGCTTTGGATACGTGAGTTCTCAGATGGGACTTGGGGGCACTTAGGTGGTGAAGGGATTCTGGATGTGGCTGAGTGAGCAAGGGCCAGGTGGTTTGAGTTGGGCATGTAACTAAAATGCTTTTCCTCTTTTAAGCATTTTTGGGGATAAAATAATCTAGAATATGATTAAAAGAAAAATAAACCCTTTGGTGCTCAGCATGATTACACTTACTGGTGTACAGTTGCTGGAATGTGGATGGAAACATCTATTTCCATCATGATCAGGGAAGGGCTGGAACTCTGTTTCACACTGAATCAAAGATGATATGAGAAAAATAAAAAAGTTGATATGGGTGGAGAAACCCAGCAAACACCACCCGAACCAAATGATCGTAAGTGACAGTACCAGTAATGAGGTATATGGACGTGTACCCCTCTTTTGATGCACTGAGATGGATAAAACAACACCTCTGGGAGATTTTTTTTACTAAAAATGCATAAGCTCACTGTAATCAGGAGAAAACAGCAGACAAATCCAAATCCAGGGACGTTCTAAAAAATACCTGACCATTTCTCTTCGCAGATGTCAAAGTCATGAAAGACAAAGACTGAGGAACTATCACAGGTCGGTGGAGAAGGAGACTTGAGAACTAAATGCAATGCGGGGTCGAGGATTGAACCTTGCAGGAGAAAAAGAACATTAGAGGCAGAGCTGGAACATTCATATAAGGTCTATGGAGTAGCTAATACTACTTGATCAGTGTAATTTTCCAGGTTTTGGCAGTTGTATTATGGTTATGTAAGAGGTAACATTAGAGGGAGCTGGCTGAAGGGTACTGAACTCTCTGTACTGCTTTTGTAATTTTCTGTAAGTCTAAAATTTTTTCAGAAGTTAAAAACATGATACTGGGATACCTGGCAGCTTTTGTGAAATGTGCCATTTTGTAGGAAGCGGAGGGAGCTTCATTTGCTGCGTGTGAATTTGGGAGCTAGAAACACCTGTTTACTTTTGAGCTAAAGCAGTCAAGTTATATCTTGACTGACGAAGTTCCTGGCTGTCAGTTGAAAGCAAGGTGCCTTAACAGATCTGCAGAGGCCATCCTGGTGCACAGGTGTTTGGGTGCCTGGAGCCGATGGTGTTTTGGCTGTTTCACCTTTCACTTGGTTGATCTGGCAGAGCTGACTTGCTAATAATGACGATTACCTCCTTAGATTGGATGCTGTTGTATGCTAGAAACTGAGTGCTAAGTGCTTATCATCATTAACCTGCATAACAGCCTTGAAAGGCAGATGACAGTCCCCCCGTTTTATGATACATCTCCGAGCGATTCATTTGCCCAAGATTTGCCGGAGTGGAAACCTGCCTCCGAAGCTCAGACTCTGACCGCTGTACTGTTCTGCTCTCCTTCCTCTTAACGGGTGTTCCCCTGACCAGCCTAATACCTGCTCTCCCCTCCGGGGCCTCCAGACCTGGCCCCTCTGGTATCATTTATGCCTTCAATGGATAGAAAAGAGGAAAAAGAGGGGTACCAGTATTTTCTATATCCCCTAATTGTTTGAGCATAGACTAGCATTTTATGTAGGCTCTTTGGGGCTGTTAATAGGTTTCTATGGTCAAATATATAAGGGGGGAACTTAGGGATAAATAAATTAAATAGCTGTCTACCTTTACCCAGGCAACTGAATGTGGCTGGAGAAAAGCACTCAACCAGGCCGACTGGTCCCATCATTTTATTACCGCTAACGTCAAGCGGGCTGTTGGAGCCGCCAGGCAATGCTGTCCTATTGCCCCAGCCCACGTCCCGCCCACTCCCCAGGATGACTGCATCACACCTCTCCTCTCTTATAAATCTCCACCTTTCCCAAGAAAAAACAACCAGGCGAAAGAGGATTGCCAAAAGCCCCCACCACTGCCATGACCAAGCTGCCTGAATCCTGCCTTCTTTCCTGTTAAGGATGAGCCATCTGATTCCTGTGGGAGATGGACCCACAAGGTCTTTGTGCTCGGGGACCTCCTACCGGCATGTCTCCTCCTTCCCGTTGCAGATTGGCATGTCAGTCTACCTTCCATTTGAGAAAAGCCCTGGGCTTCCCTGGTGGCGCAGTGGTTGGGAGTCCGCCTGCCGGTGCTGGGGACGCGGGTTCTTGCCCCGGTCCGGGAAGATCCCACATGCCGCGGAGCGGCTGGGCCCGTGAGCCATGGCCGCTGAGCCTACGCATCCGGAGCCTGTTCTCTGCGGCAGGAGAGGCCACAGCAGTGAGAGGCCCGCGTACCGCAAAAAAAAAAAAAAAGAGAGAAAAGCCCTCCCTTGACCACACACACTCCTTCAGCTCCTGCTCTACGGCCCTGTTCCCTTTTCAGCAAACCTCCTTGAAAGAGTTTTCTTACAGACTGTCTCCAATTCCTCTACTCCCATTCTTGCTTCTTTTAAAAATTGAGGTGAAATTCACCTACATAAAACGAACCATTTTTATGTGTTAAAATGTATAATTGAGCAGCATCTAGTACAGTCACAGTGTTATGCAGCCATCACCTCTGTCTAGTTCCAAAACCTTTCCATCATCCCCAAGGTAACTCCCAGTACTTTCTTTTTGCGTACGCGGGCCTCTCACTGTTGTGGTCTCTCCCGTCGCGGAGCACAGGCTCCGGACGCGCAGGCTCACTGGCCCAGACGCTCTGCGGCACGTGGGATCTTTCCGGACCGGGGCACGAACCCGTGTCCCCTGCATCGGCAGGCAGATTCTCAACCACTGCGCCACCAGGGAAGCCCCCCCACCTGGATACTTTTAAAGCAATCATTTCCTATTCTCCCCTCCCCCTGGCCTCATGCAACTGCAAATCTGTTTTCTGTCTTTATAGATTTGCCTATTTTGTATATTTTATATAAATGGAGTTGGACAGTATGTTGATCTTATTTCAGTTAGCATATTTTCAAGGTTTGCCCATGTTGTAGCATGTGTCAAAGTTTTCATTCCTTTTCATTGCTTAGTAATATTCTATTTTATATGTATAGCACATTTTGTTTATCTGTGCATCCATTGATGGACATGTGGTTTGTTTCCACTTTTGGGTATTGTGATTAGTGCTACTATGAACCTTCAGGTATGAATATTTGCTTGAGTGTCTAGTTTGAATACTTTCAGGCAGATCCCTAGGAGTAGAATTGCTGGATCATCTAGTTCTATGTTTCACTTTTTGAGGAACTGCCAGACTGTCTGGTGGCTTGGACAACCGGCTGCACCATTTTACACGACCACCAGCAGTGTACAAGGATTCCAATTTCCTTACATACTTACCAACATTTGATATTTCCTTTTTTTTCATAACCGCCCTAGTATGTATGAAGTGGTATCTCATTATAGTTTTGATTTGCATCTCCCTAATGATATTGAACCTTTTTAATGTATTTGTTGCCCATTTCTGTATCTTTGGAGGAATGTCTCTTCAAGTCCTTTGCCCTTTTTTTATTTGATTGTTTTTTTCTTGCTGTTGTTGAGTTTCCCATTTTCTCTCCCCTTTTTTTTTTTTTTTGTGGTATGCGGGCCTCCCACTGTTGTGGCTTCTCCCGTTGCGGAGCACAGGCTCCGGACGCGCAGGCTCAGCGGCCATGGCTCACTGGCCCAGCTGCTCCATGCCATGTGGGATCCTCCCGGACCGGGGCACGAACCCGTGTCCCCTGCATCAGCAGGCGGACTCTCAACCACTGCGCCACCAGGGAAGCCCCCCATTTTCTCCTGAATCTACTTGAATCAGGCTTTTCTCCTTATCATTCCACAAAGTTGCTGTTATCCAGGTCACCAATGGCTTCCCACTTTGTCAAATCCAGTGTCCCATTTTCAATCCTTATTTTTTTGTCCCCACAGCAGCATTTAAGGGAAGAGCACACCTTCCTTCTTGAAATGCTTTCTTTACTTGGCTTCCCAGATACTATTATTTCTTCCTTCTTTTCAGCATCCTTTGCTGGTCCCTCCTCATCTTCATGACCTCTAAACATTACATTTTCCCAGGGCTCAGCTTTTATACCTTCTCTTTTTCTGTCTTCACTTCCCTGGGTGACCTCATCTGTTGGAGGGTAGAGGAACAAAAAGTGCCCACGGAACTGAAAGGCATCTGGAGACTGAAAATGAGGCAGGCAGCTCCATAGAGTCAATGGATCCATTTATTATTGGGTAATTTACTCACAGGGTGGGATCAGGTGGTCGCTGATCTAGAAGCATTGCAGCTGCACTCTGCACTGCTGAGGGGCCACTGGGACAATTTTATAGTTACCCTACGTACAGGGGTACATGCTTGGAAATAAGATGTGCATTCCTAAGTCAAGATTTATAGCGGTTACTAGTCTCTTGGGCACCAGGAATGCATCAGGGAAGGTTTTCATCATTGTTTGGTGACTAGAGAGCATAGAGGCTACCTGGTCCTAATGATTATTAAACAGTATCTATTAACTGCAAAGCCCTGATGACAGAGAAGTGATTTATTGCACAACACAGTCCTGGGTAGGGTCAGTGGAAGGACAGGAGAAACTGAATGGGCCCAAGATGGTGTCAGTTATTCCAACAGCCATACACCATCCTTCCAGTTGTTCAGGCCAGAAATCTGGGGGTTGTCCTTGACCTCTCTTTTTCCTCCTCCACTTGGCTCTACCTTCACAATATACTCAGACTCTGACCATGTCTCACAACCTCCAGTGCAGTCACCCAGATCCAAGCCACTGTCATTCGTCAGCTGGAGTTTTGAAGTAGCTGCCTAATGGGTCTCCCTGCTCCTCCCCTTTGCCTCCCCCATCTATTCTGTGTGAAACACAGCAGCCAGAGAAATCCTGCTAAATGGTGAGTCATATCCTGTTACAGCTCTGCTCTGAAAGCTCCAGTTGCATCTCATTTCACTCTGTTTGAGCCAAAATCTTTAGCCCTGGCTTCCTCTTCCGTCTTGTCTCCTGTCACTGCCCCCACAACCTGCTCATACCACTCCAGCCAGTGCTATCCTCTTTGCTGTGCCTTATACCTGCCAGACACACTCCTGCCTCAGGGCCTTTGCACATACTGCTTCTTCTGCTTGGCGTACTCTTCTTCTTCAAAGTCACATGGCTTTCTCATTCCTATCTCTGCCCAGTGTCACTTGGTCAGAGAGGTCTCCACTGACCACCCTATATCTATAACAGCAGTGTCCTCCTCCCTCTTCTGATATTCCTTACCCTGCTCTGTTTTTCTCCTTTTCACTTATTTATTGCTCCATATCCTCTATTAGAATATCAACCCCATGCAAGTAAGGACTTTTTGTTTTTTGTTCACTGCTTTAGTCCCTATGCCCAGTACAGCAACGTAGATAGTTAGGACTTCTCCTAGTTTGTAATATGCTACTATTTGTTAACAATCTGTAAGGAGAGGATATTTTTGCAATATTCTCCTTACTTTCTTTCTTATTGATTTATTTACTCATAGGATCTATTTTTTTGCAAAATATTTTTGAGAAATGCTGGAACAGACTTATTTGTGATAGGTCATGTTTGGGGGGGTGATGTAGGTAGGGTGAGTGTTATATAAAACCTGAGTCTTTTTTCCCTTGACTAATAAAACATTTCAGCGTGTGGGAAAACCGTACTTCCAAAAGCCTGGAATTTATCCTGAGGGTGTGTTTTGATAACTCACTAGGTGTGATCTGGCTAATTAATTCTTCTTTGATTTTGAAAAGTGGTTTTACCTTTGAGTGTTTTTGCATAGTTTCATGTTTATAAGCCAAGTGTGGCGTAACTTGGAAGCAGTTTCTCCTAGAGCTGTTCCGCCAGTTCATACTTGTCCTTTCTCTGCTTTTGTCTCATTTCTCCAGATGATCGTGCCCTTTGGGATGTCAGGATCCTGCAGGGTCCCATAGGCAGTCTCTGTCATTTTCGAGCCCCAGACTTCTTTCAGAAGAAGCGCTGAGAGGGCAGGGGTTATTTCTGTTTTGTTTACCACTGTAGATCCTAATATCTAGCACCATGCTGTTCCCATAATAGGCAGCCAATTAACATTTGTTGAATGAAACTTTGAAGTAGCACATTCACTTGACCTTGCCTCATGATGACTTATTTTTAGGGCTCAGGTTCAATGGATTTTCTTTGAAAATTTGCTTAAGAATGCTGTCCCAATGGGTTTCGTATACAGAAAATTTTTGTTTAGTTCCTTTTGGGCACCATGAGAATTTTGTCCTCTGTAAAACTACTGAGATTCTGAATGGAAATCTAAGTACCTTTTCCTCCTAGTTCCATGATCTCAGCTCACAAACAATAATATGGACATTCTTGGAAAGATTCTTTAGGTAGTTTGAATAGTTTACAGTAAATAGATTTGAAAAAAAGATTCTGTTTGGGTATTTGACTTGAAAGCCACCATAATGTAAGAAGCAGCTTGTGTGATTGACATTCCCAGAGGAAAGTTGCTCTGAGGACCTGCCCATGTCATGTTTTGATTTTGAAAAGGTAAAAGGTACTATGTCAGCCCACGGTGTAGATGGGTTGGTATTTTATTTCTTAGAAATGGTCAACAGAAAAGCTGTACTATTTCTGGAAATTGGAAAAATAAAAGGTTACTTGGAAAAGCCCAAGATTTTTGTCTTTCAGCCTGCTCTCCTAAGCACAGAATGATGTGCCCTTCTGATTTGCACAGTAAGAAGAATTGCATTGTATCTGGCTAATTAACTCTGAGTGCTAATGTCTGAGTATTAGTGTCTTAACTTTCTCTAATTAAGTTCAGTAAATTCGAAGGCCACCTGAATAGGGATGGGATGGACATTTGCTTTAGAAAGAGACAATAAAATCAAAGGTGAGGCAGCCAATGGGGCTGCGTGTTTGGTAGTTTTTCATAGATGTCACCATAGTCACAGTGTCTCTGGAAATCACACGTATATTCCAGCAAGGAAAATGGAGAGACCTGTGGCTGCAGGTGAAGTAACCTGAATCTTTACAATTCTGTAGCTTTTTAAAAAACCTTTTGCTTCTACACACTTTAAGGTTTTTTTAAGAAAAGGCTCAGAGGACTGGGATAGTAAATGTCTATTGCTGAAATATAATATTTATTGAGGTTTTACGCTGTGCCAGACTCTGTCCTAAGATTATTGTCTTAATTCTAAAGTAACCCTGAGGTGTTATATTAGTCTGGGCTCTCCAGAGAAACAGAACCAATAGGGTGTGTAGCTATACTATACTATAGTATATATACTCTACTGTACTATACTATGTCTATCCTTTATCCTCTAGCTATATCCATATCTATGTCTCTATATCTGTACCTAGAGAGATTTATTATAAGGAAATGGCACACCCAATTATGGAGGCTGAGAAGTCCAAGGCAAGTTGGCAAGCTGGAGGCCCAGCAGAGCTGATGGTATAAGTTCCAGTCTGAGTCTGAGTCTGAAGGCAGGAGAAGACCGATGTCCCAGGCAGACAGTCAGGCAGAGAGAGCAAATTCTTTCGTACTCAACCTTTTATTCTGTCAGGCCTTCAACTAATAGGATGAGGCCCACCCACATTGGAGAGAGCAATCTCCTTTATCTGGTCTACCAATTCAAATTTTATATCATCCAGAAACACCTCCACAGACACACCCAGAATAGCGTTTAACCAAATATCTGGGCACCCCATGGCCCAGTCAGGTTGACACCTAGCATTAACCATCACAGATAGGTACTGTTTTTGTTCTTTGTAGAGATGGGGAAATGGAGAGAATGGTATAGGTAACTTGTCCGAGGTCACGGGCTGGTAATGGCGGAGGCAGAACACAAAATCCAGGCAGTCTGGCTCCCCAAATCCTCTCCTTAATTTGTGTAACAAACTGCCTTTCAGAGGAGTAAACTGAGATGGGGAAGGAAGGGAGGGGGGAGGGTCTAGTAATGTGCCTAAGAGCTGCCAACTAGTTAGAGGCAGAGCTGGGATTTGAACCCAGATCTCCTGACACCGGACCTGCCCCCAGGGAGTCCTTCAACTCCAGGATGGCTTATCCTCTGTATAACAGACAACTTGTTCGTGAAAGGAAAAAAGTTAACTTTACCCCTGAATTGTTGACTTAAGCACTCAGTGTAGTTCCAGCTGTCTCATCTTTTCAGCATTATAATTTGTGTCTCTAATATTCCAGTCCTAAAACACTCTCAGATGAGTTAGCCTACATGGACAAGTATGGTAATTATTTTTAAAACACTACCTTCCATTTTAAAGCCAGTCAGGCTTTTTAGAGCACTCTCATATATACACATTATTTTAAAAATGGATTAGCTTGACAAAGTGGATCTACTCTGGGGTTGTGGCCTTTCATGGATGTGAATGGAGAAAAGGCTTTTACCTCCTCTTAGCCGAGATTAGAAAAGAAAAAAAAATGAGTTATGAGAAGATGCTGGAAGAGAAAAGAGTGTTTATTCAAGCAGCATGATCATTGGAAGGCGGCTCTGATGGAGATTGAAGAGCCCTGGACCGGGAAACGTAGAGTCATAGAAACTATGGGTATTGAGGCCACACGGTTCCGGGTTCGAATCTTGGGTCTGCTGCTTACACATTGTGCTGCCTCTCTGGACCTTTCCTCCTTTGTGAGATGGGAATTTTGCTTTGTACCTTACCAGATGGTTGTAAGAATGAGAGGTGCTTGTTCAGTGCATGGCACATAGTAAGCCCTCGATAGATAAGAGCTATTACGAATCCCCCCACCTCTACTGGTAAGGCCTACCTTTACCAACCCTGAGAAGACCTTCAGTATACCTGCTCTTTCCCACCTATAGTGGCCACATCTGACTATTTATTCCCATTCTTGTTCCTGCCAGTGGGGCAGCTGTGGAGTCATCCTGCTGCTCTAGGCCAGGTGTAGTTGGAGACCACCTGTCCATCAGCTCCTTTGTGTGTGTCCAGCTGGATAAAGGGGCCTCTTCCCTGGTTCCTGGCTCGCATTCTGCATCCCTTCTGAACCTGGCCTGCCTGGCTGAGCCACTACCAGTTGCCTATCCTTCTCCAGCCCTGTCCTGGCCTCTTTCCTCCAAGCTGTCTCTGTCCGTTTTACCACTGTTGCTAACTGTTGGTGTCAAACTGGGCAGATTTTTTTTTGGACAGAAAATTGTTACACATGGATTGTTTTAGAGGGAGCTATACCCTTTCAAGAGACACAGTAGATTTGGTTCACTGAGTCAAATTCCTGGTCATTTCTGGGGGAAAAATCAGTTAAGCTGGTGACTTACTGACTCCATTGGCTGGTGGCTTCATTAAACTGACCGGCCTGTTTAATCAAAACAGTTAATCTGGCAGCCAGTTTAGACACAGACATAATGTCCCGTTCCTCCTGGTTTTTACCCTGGTTTCTCCTTACCTTGTGCCTGGAGTATAACAGCAGAACTCCTTTGAACACCGATCTTTGCTTTGCTTTTGCTGGAACTGCCTTGAAAGGATCTGGAAGCTTCTATGTAAGGGAGCCAAGGCTGAAGAGGTCTCAGGTGCTGTGCTGACAGGTGACAGGTGGAGGGCTGCTGCTTCCAGCAGGAGCCCCCCGGGTGCTGGACCAGAGGTCATGCTCGCCAGCTTGCCCAGGCCAAGAAAAGGCAGGGATGCAGGGGGCATCTGTGCCTTCCATGCCAACAAAAAGGCAGTTCATTAAAGTGGAACCGACGACACCCATTATTTGATTGCATGTAACTTTTTAGAATTACTATCATTCGAACTTTTTAACTGGATTCAGTTCCAGAAGCATCACTCAGGGCTCCAGGGACATGAATCTCCACTTTGAGTCAGAAGGCACCCAGTACTTTACTTAGGCTCTGGAAAGCATCATTTGTGGGGTAAGAAGTGTTCTTCCTCTATTGACATTTTCCCTTTCAGCTCCCCTGTGATCAAAGTGTAGAGATTTGAAAGTCCTTTAAGATGTAACCTTGGAAACGGTGATTCTTGTTTGGCACAGATCCATCAGATCCATCAGATGGTGGTGACTCCGGTCAGTCCTGACCACGTTCTGCTCGGTTAGTGATTTAGAGCTGAAAAGAATTTCCATTCAGTCCTTCTCGGCACTGGCTGCATTTCCGACTCTTCCGGTTTCTCCCCCTCCTATCTGAAATGGATCCTAGCCCTGAGAAGGAAAGTCTTCGTGATTTAGTCTGTGGGCCTGGGAAATCCAAACCATCACGTGCCGGTCTTTTGTGAGAGAACAGTCTCAGATTGAAGAGACTCAGAGGTGGAAATTTTTGAACAAGACTTTTTTAGAACGGGGGCTAGTAATTAATAGTCTCTCACAAAGGATTTGGCAAAGTTACCATTCCCTTGAAAATCTTAAATTTCTGTGTCTACCCTGGAAAATTTGATTCCAATTACATGTAGAGTTTTCTTATCCTGTGGAATTGTTGTATTAAATTACGGCAATTATAGTTTACATGAAAATGAATAAGTTATGTCCAGCGTTCCTTAGTTGAGCAATTCATGGCTAGTCTGTCCAGTTTATCACTTTCATGAGTAATAAGCCCCAAGGTGGCCTCCCCTTTCTGGAATAGTTTGGACACATCTCAAAACTCAACCAGGGTGGACTCAGAGTCCAACTGTAAGCATTGACACTTAACTGCTTAAATATTCCTTCTGACATCTCAGGTCTTCCTTTCAAATCACTTTCCTTCTGAGTATATTCTTAAAAAGTTTCTTTAGTGAGGATCTGTTAGTATTGACCTCTATCCCGTCTTGTTTGCCTGAAAATGTCTTTATCTCACCCTTGTCTGGAGAGAGAGTTTTGCTTATTCTAGATTGACAGTTATTTTCTCTTGACTCTTTGAAGATGTCATTTTACTTTCATTTTGGATGCTGAGAAATCAGCTCAGTCTCTGTCAGCGATCTGTCTTTTCTCACTGTCTGCTTTTATTTTCTTCTCCTTGATTTTGGTTTTTCGATTTCACTGAATAGTGAAATTTTTCATGTCTAGACACTGATTTCTTTTTATTTATTCTGCTTGGAATTTATTGCACTCCTTCAATTTGAGGTTTCATGTCTTCAATTAACTTTTAAAAATCCTTAGCGCTTATTTCTTTGAATATTGCCTCTACTTCAGTCTTATTTTTTTCCTTTCTGAAAATCTGATTATATATATGTTAAACATTTTCACTCTGTTCTCCCTTATCACTTAACTTCTTTCATGTACTTTAACTTTTGTCTCTTTGTGCTGCATTCTTGGTTATTTCTTCAAGACTGTCTTAAAGTTCATAAATTCTGTCTTTGGCTAGGTCTAGTATGCTACTTACCTGTTTTTTTTTTTTTTTTTTTTTTTTTTGTGGTACGCGGGCCTCTCACTGTCGTGGCCTCTCCCATTGCGGAGCAGCACAGGCTCCGGACGCACAGGCTCAGCGGCCATGGCTCACGGGCCCAGCCGCTCCGCGGCACGTGGGATCCTCCCAGACCGGGGCACGAACCCGTGTCCCCTGCATCGGCAGGCGGACTCCCAACCGCTGCGCCACCAGGGAAGCCCTACCTGTTTCTGTTTTTTATTGTTAACTCAGTTGTCATCATCATATTATTTCTTTACACGCGTTAAACTTATTCTATATTCTGTATCTGATTATTGAAATATCTCCTGTTTTCTGATAACTTTCACTCACAGTGACTTGCTTACTCTTAGTTTTAGTGATTTTTTTATTGTGAGCTTATGTTCCGCAAAACTTTTTATGTGGGAATTATTAGAGCCCTGTGTTTGAAGAGTCATTCTCTAGAGAGAAAGGATTTGAAATTTTCCAGCCATGGGGTAATGACAACCAATGGCTGCTTTAATCACATTTTCACCTCAGTAGTGGTGGTTGGTATTCTTCTAAGTCACATTGTTAGTATGAATTCTGGCCCTAAACCTATGTAAGTGTGGGCTTTTAGTTAGAGATTTTCAAGAGAGACTTTTTCTTTTTTTCTGCCTCTCTAAGAGCCGAGGCCAGGATAGACAAGTGTTCTTCTAAAGGACAGTTGTTGTGGTTTTTTTTTTTTTTTTTTGCATCATGATCTGAAGTTGCTTCCATTTGACTATTGTGGTGTTTTGGAAAGCGATGTTTGATCTGGCCTGTGACCAGGATCAGGCCCCAGGCTTTGTTCTCAGGTCCCCATACTAAAGCAGTGTGTAAAAACTCAGCCTCATGGGTTAGCATGTGTACTTGGAGCAAAGGCCAGCAGCTCTGCATTCCATAGTAAAATTACACTTTCTTCTAGTTTCCAGCTTCCAGCTATTTTCCTTACTTTATTGCAACCTTAGCCATGTTTTAAAACAAATTTAAAAGAATATTTTATCCCTTTCTTTTTAATTTTATTTATTTATTTATTTTTGGCTGTGTTGGGTCTTTGTTTCTGTGCGAGGGCTTTCTCTAGTCGTGGCAAGCGGGGGCCACTCTTCATCGCGGTGCGCACGCAGGCCTCTCACTGTCGCGGCCTCTCTTCTTGCAGAGCACAAGCTCCAGACGCGCAGACTCAGTAGCTGTGGCTCACGGGCCTAGTTGATCCGCGGCATGTGGGATCTTCCTAGACCAGGGCTTGAACCCGTGTCCCCTGCTTTAGCAGGCAGATTCTCAACCACTGCACCACCAGGGAAGTCCCCTTTCTGAAATGATCTGTATCAGAAGAGGCTTCTCCACCCATCTAGTTGCAGAAACAAAGGTTCTGCATGTTCTAGGCAGTGTTTTAGATGTTTGGGATACAGCAGTGAATGAGCAAGACAGTAAGACCCCATTTATCACTTATATTTAAGTGGTGGTGGAGAGAAGAAACAAATTTTAAAAATACCTAAATTAGTTTCAGATAGTAGTGAATACTGTCATCTTTTAAAATATTCACAGTGACCCATGCACGGGATTTGATCCTGTATCTCTTTATGTATTTGTGTATTTAATCACCCCATCGTGGTGCTGTTAGATAAATCTACCCATTATTCCGTGGGAATTGAATAAAACCACCTCATTATTAAGTGATTGGTTAATTTAGTGATAAGGACAGCATGGTAGAGAAACCCTTGAATTTGGGGTCAGAGGTAGATTGCATCCACATCCAACTAAAGCAGTTGCCCTAATGTGATTTGTTAAGATAGGTATGAGATTGAAAATGACTTTTTAATGACAAGCTGAGAGCAATCTTATAAGGCATGAATGCAGCTCTTCTCTGCAAGTAAACGTTTTAAAGTCATGTTTTCATTAAGAAAATATTTTGTCTCATTTTTATCAGTGATAAAGACAGATTAAGGAATAACAAATGATTAGTACCTTCAAGCATTCATCCTAATCCATACCTCTTTAAAGTGGAAACATGGAGAGGAGAGAAAAAGCTGAACATGTTTTTTTCTTAAATAATGAGATGATCAACACATCTGATAATAAAGTTGATGAAAGAGAATTTGATTATCCAGCGATCTGCTGGATGGGGTCAAATGGGGTCAAATTTGGGGTCAAATGCTGTTTGAGAGAAAGCTATTTTTTATAAGAAATGTCTCAAAATATCAAATCAGGAAACCAGGAAGTGAGCTTGGTTTACTGAGCCTCTTTGTTTGATTTAGAAACAGGCGCCACTAATGAGAAATGTCAAGAAATTTTCAGAGGTGTAAACGGCAAATGGACGAAATGCTGCACTTTTCAAAGTAGTTGATTTTGCTTGGCGCCCCCAAATTGATTTTAATCCACTGGTAGTCAGAGAGTCTTACTTTGTTTTGGTGCTGTGGTCCCCTCTGGCAATCTGGTGACGTTTATGGATCCTTCTCAGAATGATAGTTTTAGTACTTAAAATGCATAGAATTAAAAGGAAACCACAAATATTGAAATATAGCTTTATTCACAGACCCTTAAGAGATATCTAGATTGTTAACCTCTGTGACATATTTAAATTACCTCTCTATTCTTGATGGAAAAAAGTAGTTTATGACGTGACTGATTTCCTCATTTTTCTTAAAAGTGGAAACGGAGCTGGTATAAAGAGGCACTGTTAAGTCTTATCACATATATTTGAATAAAGCATTTCTGCTGTGGTAACAACATGGTCCCTTGGAAAGGAACTTCCTAAGTTTTGTACCCAAATGATTTCTGTAAGATAAGAAATGAGTCAAGACCAGTGCTACCTAGGGCTATTGACATTATATGTTAAGGATGACCTCAGAAAACAAACAAAATCAACAAGGGAAAAACAAAAGAAAACAAAAAGGAAAAATAAACAAAGTCAGTTATTTGGAAAGCTGTGATTTATTTATTAACTGCCACCATAGAATGAAATATTGATTATTCATTGTTCTTTTCAGTATCAAAGAAAACATTGACGTGCTTTAAAACATTGGAAGCAATCTAATTGAACATCCTTATAGGATTGGCTTATTATGTCATATGCATACAATAAAATCCTATGCAGCCATTTAAAAGAATAGAGATACATGTGCTCTCATAATGAAATCTAAGATAGGTCATTAAATGGAAGAGGAAAGGTGTCGATGAGTACACCGTGCATTGTCATGTGTTAAGATCTCACCATCGATAAATCCTGCGATGTTTCTGCAAAGAGGTACTGGTCATTGGTAACAATGATTATTTCTGGGAAGGGAACTTGAGGTCTGGAGAGTAATGGGGAGCTTAACTTTTCTTTGTGTATCTATTTGTATTGCTTGAATGTTTTGCCACGTGCTTGTATCAGCAGTTCCAATTAATTCATTTAAAAAATGAACTGTTGGGCTTCCCTGGTGGCGCAGTGGTTGAGAGTCCGCCTGCCGATGCAGGGGACGCGGGTTCGTGCCCCGGCCCGGGAGGATCCCACATGCCGCAGAGCGGCTGGGCCCGTGAGCCATGGCCGCTGAGCCTGCGTGTCTGGAGCCTGTGCTCCTCAACGGGAGAGGCCACAACAGCGAGAGGCCTGCGTACCGCAAAAAACAAAAAAAACAAAAACAAAACAAAAATGAACTGTCCTTCTAGCAGCTATTGATACTGAAATGCAGTTAAAGCATATAAAGCATATGTACTAATTTAAGCCTGTCAAATAACACATTTCACTAACTACTACACTATTCTGTGCTCCAAGAAGAAAGTCTCAACAATTAGGCCTGCTCCAAAGAAGAGCGACTGGTTCTTGAGTTCAGGGTTCAGAAGGCAAAGCCCGTGGTTCAGGGTTTCCCCAGGCCCTCTGAGTGTCCTCCTGGGGCCTGTTGTCTTCCTTACACCTCTCCCAGACTGCTTTATAGCTGTCTAGTTCTCTTCCCCTCTCCTCTTTGGTCTGTGAACTCCTGGAGCCACGTGTCTCACACAGCGTGGCATGGAGCAGGCCCACAATAAATGGTGCAAGAATGATTCACGCTTGATCTTGCCAGGAGTAAAGTTTAGGGATGCAGAAATAAGTAGTAGGCCCTGAGTCTTCCTATAGTGGAGCAGGTGGCACAGTCAGACCCCATGGCTTGGTGGTTGTCAGCTGGATGGGCAGCAAAGAGAAAGGTGGAGGTGATGAAGGGGAGCCAGGAAGAACTGAGTCTGGTGAGGAGGGCACCAGTCCTTGGCATCCCAGTTTTATCCCCAGACCTCTGTTGTGGGGCTGGTTGCTGGTGGAGGAGACAAAGCCAGCAGAACAGTGGGAGCAGAAGGTGGGAGTGAATCAGAGAGAATTTGGATAACAGCAGTTGTTCAGTGAAATTTCACAGTGCCTTTCAAGCATGAAATTCAATTTATATTTAGAATTTGATTTTAATCCAGAAGGAACACGCAAACTGGTTGATATTAAGACTCTGTAAGAAATAAATTTTTGTGTCAGTTATTGAAAGGATTAGTAATCAAGTGTGACAGGGACGACAGGTCATGCTCATTCATTTATTCATTCATTCATTTATTCCATATTTATTGTTGAGCCATGGTGCCCCACGAGGGACACAGAGATGGATTAGATAGATCCTCTTCCCTAAGTAGCAGATCATCAAAACATAATTTTGCATAATGATTAAGAATGATATGTTGAATTCAAATTCCTGGGTTCAAATCCTGGCTCCATTACTTGCCACCTGTGTGACCTTGAGCAAGTTGTTTAATCTCTTTGTGCTGCAGTTTGCTCATTGTTAACATGATAGTAGCGCCTATCTCATAGGATTAAATAAACTACTACTCTCTATGTAGTTTGTGAAACCAAAAGTTTCTTACGAGGTAAGAAAAGTATCTTCTGGTAGTTGCTTTTTTTTTTTCTTGGCGGTACGCGGGCCTCTCGCTGTTGTGGCCTCTCCAGTTGCGGAGCACAGGCTCCGGACGCGCAGGCTCAGCGGCCATGGCTCACGGGCCTGGCCACTCCACGGCATGTGGGATCTTCCTGGACCGGGGCACGAACCCGCGTCCCCTGCGTCGGCAGGCGGACTCTCAACCACTGCGCCACCAGGGAAACCCCTGGTAGTTGCTTTTTTTAAAAAAATTAATTTATACCCCCTTCACCCATTTCTTCCATCCCCCACTCCCCACCCCTGGAAACCACCAGTTTGTGACTATGTGCTCGGTTTTTCTTTTTTCTTTTTAGATTCCACTATAAGAAAGATCATACAGTGTTTGTCTTTCTCTGTCTGACTTATTTCAGTGAACACAGTGCCCTCTAGGTCCATCCATGTTGTCTCAAATGGCAAGATTTCATTTTTTTAAACAGCTGATTAATATTCCTGTGTATGCAATTTCTTTATCCTTTCATCCATTGATAGACACAGTTTTTCTCCATATCTTGGCTGTTTAAATAATGCTGTAATGAACATGGGGGTGCATATATCTTTTCAAGTTAGTGTTTTCGTTTTCTTTGAATACATACCCCAAAGTGGAATTGCTGCGTCATGTGGTATATACTTATGGATACAGGCTGAACTTCGTTGGTGGGAGTGTAAGTTGGTACAGTTTTTTTGTAGGAGACTTTAGCAATGTTCTGACACTTTGACCCAGCAATCCACTTCTAGAACTCTACTTTATAGCTATACATGCACATGTGGCCATGGCTCTCTGGTCAGTCACGGGAATCTCCATACTGTTTTCCATAGTGGCTTCACCAATTATATTCCCATCAACAGTGCACAAGTGTTCCCTTTTCTCCACATCCATGTCAACACTTATTTCTTGTATTTTTGACGATAGCCATTCTAACAGGTATGAGGTGATACCTCATTGTGGTTTTGATTCTCATTTTCTTGACAGTTAACGATGTTGAGCATCTTTTCACATACCTGTTGATCATCTATATGTCTTCTTTGGAAAAATGTCTGTTCAGATCTTCTGCTGTTTTTTAGTTGGGATGATTTTTTTTTTTTTGCTATTGCATATGAGTTCTCAATATTTTGAATGTTAACCCCTTATCAGATATATGTTTTGCAATTTTTTTCTCCCATTAAGTATGTTGCCTTTTCATTTTGTTGATGGTTTCCTTTACTGTGCAGAAGCTTTTTAGTATGATATAGTCCCACTTATTTATTTTTACTTTTGTTGCTTTTGGAGTCAAATTCAAAAAATCATTGCTGAGACCTATGTCAAGGAACATACCACCTATGTTTTCTATAGGTGTTTTATTGTTTCAGGTCTTATGTTCAAGTCTTTAATCCATTTGGAGTTAATTTGTGTGTATGGTGTAGAATAGTGGTTGAGTTTCATTGTTTTGCATGTGGCTGTCCAGTTTTCCCAACACCATTTATTGAAGAGACTGTACTTTCCCCACTAACTCCCTTCTCATAAACGAATTGACCATATATGCATGGGTTTATTTCTGGGTTCTCTATCCTGTTCCATTGACAAGTGCGCCTGTTTTTATGCCAGAATTTTATTATTACAGCTTTGTAGTTTAGTTTGGAGTCAGGGAGTGTGATGCCTCCCTCCACCTTTGTTCTTCTCTCTCAAGATTGCTTTGGCTATTTGGGTTTGTTTGTGATTCCATACAAATTTTAGGATTATTTGTTCTGTTTCTTTGGGAAATGCCATTGGAATTTTGATCGGGATTGCATTGAATCTGTAGATTGCCTTGGGCAGTATGGACGTTTTAACAGCGTTGCTTCTTCCAATCCATGAGCACGGAATATTTTTCCATTTATTTGTGTCATCTTCAGTTTCTTTCGTTATTGTATTGTAGTTTTCAATGTACAGGTCTTTTATCTCCTTGGTTAAATTTATTCCTAGATATTTTATTCTTTTTGATGCAGTTGTGAACGGGATTGTTTTCTTTATTTCTCTTTCTAATAGTTCATTACTAGTGTATAGAAATGCAACAGTTTTTTGTCTATTGATTTTGTATCCTGCAACTTTACTGAATTCATTTATTAGTTCTAACAGTTTTTTGATGGTGTGTTCAGGGTTTTCTGTACAATATGTTATTTGCAAATAGAGACAGTTTTACTTCTTCCTTTCCAATTTGGATGCCTTTTATTTCTTTTTCTTGCCTAATTGCTCTGGCTAGGACTTACTTTTATATAATGTAATCTATATAATTATATAGTAATTAATTTTTTTAAAAGCACATCAGAGGAGACATCCTTTGCAGCTATCAGTATTTCTAAGCTTAAAACTCCACTAGTTGATAGATGTTCTTGTGCTGTGGCTGTAAATGAAACATGACTACCAGAGTTGCATGTCCTTCCTATAATTGAGCTTTTTTCTCAATACTGTATGCATTTATCTTTTAAAATATATTTCCTTGCTTCAATGGCAATACCTTTAGTTTTCCCTGTAGACTTGACATGAAACATCTTGACTTGAAGATGTTTTTATGTCACATTGGTACTAGATAGAGCCACAATCCAGGATATTTTACAGTGAAGGAGGTTGCAGGTCTGTGATGAGGGTAGGTTGAATCAGATATTGTTTATACTACTGTACTCTAGGACCAGCTTGAGATCTTTTATAGGTTATTATTTTCTCAGTCTTCTTCTTCAGTGCAGAAATGTTGGTATGCCTGGAGGTGCTTTCTTGTGGCCCCCTGCTTATCCCTTGTCTGTGAACTTTAGGAAACAGCTGTACAGAGAAGACTGAAACCTTTATAGATTTCCAGGTACTACTGCATTAATGAAATTCTCCTCAGTGGCCACCATGCTCAGGTAATCTGAAAGTATGAATACCTTTGAAAAACATTTCAAAAGAAGCAACTTGGCCCCAAGTATTTTCTCTGGTCCCCTTTTTTTTCTTAGTAACTCAACTTTGATTTTTTTTCTTATTAACCTCTACTCACACTTAGCAATGTAAAAGTTCAGTATCAAAGAATAAGCCTTAAGTGTTACAGAGGCAATTAATTTTTGGTTCTACTGAAAAAGTGGAACTCAAATTTGATCTTAAATTGGAATAAAAAGTTAACAGTAATTGTCTCTGGGTGGTGTGATTAGGGATATTTTTCCTTCTTTCTAATTTCATTTTGTCCTCAAAATCTCAAAAATGAACATGTACTATGATTTTACAGTGGGTTTAAAATAAAACCAAGACACTTGGGAAAATTTGCTTTTCAACATTTGCACTATCTGTGACCTCTAGGCATTCTTTTTGCAGAATGGATCCTGATTCCTCACTTCTTTTCCTCTTCGGAACTTAGTTTTCAATGTCAGTAATAGTGAATTGAGTGATGGCTTCAAACAGCAGAAGAGGATTCTCATTTATTAACTAAAATTTGCCTGGAGAAGGTTATCAGGGCAAGGCAGAGCCAAGCAAATGAGACCACGGAGTCACTGGAGACTGGGGTGGGCCACCAAGGAGGAGACATTTATTTCCACCCCATTCCTCTCATTTCCTATCAAGGAAGTTCAGAAACAACCATTTTTCTGTGACTCTCTGTTACTGATCATTGGGCAGTTTTACCCTGGCACATGTCTGCCAGTCTGCTGATGTGCCTTTCAGCTGGTGCTTTTGAAAAACCATCTCCTGACCATCCCCTCTGAACTCGACGGTCTCATTCTCCTCCCACCAGCATCACAAACAACAGGTGGTTTGTGGGCATACTGTCTCTGCCTGGCCCAGGGTAACCAGATGACTCTGTGATATGTCAGATAAAGTCCTACTCTGGAATAAAAAAAAAAGTAGTGGATTTGAGCAAAGTAAGACAACCTTGAAAACACATCCTAAATATTTGACTGGCTCACCAATTTTCAACTCCTTTGCTCTGATTCCTGCAGAAAGCACATACAGGTGACAAAAATAGATGAAATCAACCTTCCAGCCAACCCACCAGGCATAATATATTACTGTTTGTCTTGAGCAAGTAGCTATTTGCAAAGCTGCTTCAGTGTGATGTGCCGTAATGGTACACTTGTAGCTTTTCCTTGGATGAGGATTTCAGAAGTTACCCAGGGAGTCTGATAACTGGATACTTCATCAAGTTATAACCTCAGAAACATCTTTACCTTGAAGATGAAGAAAGCTATAAGAAAATCCCATGATACACAACCACTTGGGATGAAAATGGGCAAGTAATGGGCTTTCAGTCCAGGCGTGAGCAAAGAAACCATCCTTAGAAAACCCTGAGGGGAGTTCTCTGTGCTGTTTCTGAGTCACAGGCTGTGGTTCTTTGCTCATGTACAACATCGCAAAAATCTCCAGCCCTGCAGAGTCTTAATGGTGCATCCCTGATTTCTGTTTTCCAGAAGTATACTGGACAGGCTTATAAAAATTGCAAACTCTCCTAGAGGGAGTTCTTAAACTTCAACAATATGGAACTGGCTGTCTTCACAAAGAAATGGGACCCCCATGTCCTTGACTACATGATGAAGAAACTGGACCTCAACTGATGGGCAGCTAGAGTTCCAAGAATTTCTGAATCTTAATAGGTGATGTAGCTGAAGCTTGCCGTTACTCCTTCCTCCGGAGGAAGGAAGGCTGTTCCCACAAGCAAATCTGTGGAGCCCTGGGGCCTGGCCTTCAAATTTGCCCCCTTTCCTTCTAGCCTCCCAATCTCAATTTATCCTTCCCAGGCTACACTAGCCCTGAGCCCAGTGTACCTACCACCCCACGCAGGCCAGTTCTGCTAGTAGTAATAAGACAATATAGTTTTTTAAAAAATTAATTTTTTATTGAAGTATAGTTGAATTACGATGTTGTGTTAATTAATGCTATGTAGCAAAGTGACTCAGTTATACATACACACACACACACACATTTTTTTTCAGATTCTTTTTCATTATGGTTTATCACAGGACACTGAATATAGTTCCCTGTGCTATACAGTAGGACCTTATTGTTTATCCATTCTCTATGTACTAGTTTACATCTGCTAATCCCAAACTCCCAGTCCATCCCTCTCCACCCCCCTCCACCCCTGTCGCACTTGGCAACCACCAGTCTATTCTCTATGTCTGTGAGTCTGTTTCTGTTTCATAGATAGGTTCATTTGTGTCATATTTTATTTTACTTTTTATTTATTTATTTTAAAATAAATTTATTTATTTATTTATTTTTGGCTGTGTTGGGTCTTCGTTGCTGTGCGTGGGCTTCTCATTGCAGTGGCTTCTCTTGTTGCCGAGCACGGGCTCTAGATGCGCGGGCTTCAGTAGTTGTGGCACACGGGCTCAGTATTTGTGGCTCGTGGGCTCTAGAGCGCAGGCTCAGTAGTTGTGGCACATGGGCTTAGTTGCTCTGCGGCATGTGGGATCTTCCCGGACTAGGGCTCAAACCCATGTCCCCTGCATTGGCAGGCAGATTCTTAACCACTGCGCCAGCAAGGAAGCCCTGTGTCATATTTTAGCTTCTGCGTGTAAGTGATAGTATATGGTATTTGTCTTTCTCTTTCTGATTTACTTCACTTAGTATGATGATCTCCAGCTGCATCCATGTTGGTGCAAATGGCATTATTTTGTTCTTTTTTATGGTTGAGTAGCCTTCCACTGTATATATGTACCACACTTTCTTTATCCATTCATCTGGGGATCGACATTTAGGTCATTTCCATGTCTTGGCTATTGTGAATAGTGCTGCTATGAACATAGGGGTGCATGTATCTTTTTGAATTATAGTTTTGTCTGGATATATGCCCAGGAGTGGGATTGCTGGGTCATATGGTAATTTTATTTTTAGTTTTCTGAGGAACTTCCATACTGTTTTCCACAGTGGCTTCACCAACTTACGTTCTCACCAAGAGTGTAGGAGGGTTCCTTTTTCTCTACACCCTCTGCAGCATTTGTTATTTGTAGACTTTCTAATGATGGCCATTCTGTCTAGTGTGAGGTGGTACCTCGACAATGTAACTTTTAAAAAATTTTTAAATTTTTTTAGTTTATTTTTGGCTGCATTGGGTCTGTTGCTGTGCGTGGGCTTTTTCTAGTTGCAGTGAGTGGGGGCTACTCTTCATTGCAGTACACAGGCTTCTCATTGTGGTGGCTTCTCTTGTTGCGGAGCACAGGCTCTAGGCGCGTGGGCTTCAGTAATTGCAGCATGTGGGCTCAGTAGTTGTGGCACACGGGCTTACTTGCTCCATGGCATGTGGGATCTTCTCATCTTCCCAGAACAGGGCTTGAACCCTTGTCCCCTGCATTGGCAGGCAGATTCTTAACCACTGCACCACCCGACAATGTAGTTTTTAAACACACACACACTCTCTCTCTCTCTCTCTCTCTCTCTCTCTCAGACACTCAGGTTTATAGATAGTCATTAAGTTTCTTTCCAACAGTTGTCTTTATGAGGGCCTACTGTGTGCAGTTCACTGAGGATTCAAAAAGGAAGAAGACATGAATTTTCTCTCAAGGAATTCATAGCCTTAGATGGGTAGATGGGACCTCCATACAAATAGATTTTACAAAGTTGAAAGTGGAAATTGCCCCAGGAAAGGCGTAAAGTGTTCTGAGGTCGGCTCTTGACTACAACAGGACAACACAAACAACCAACCTGAGTATATTTATAAGTGTTCACAGGCATAAAAAAATGTTTATTTTCTTGACGCTTCTTTAACATATGGCCATTTTTCCCTACATTATTTCTATTTATTGCACACATTGTGGTAAATTTATCATCGTGCATAAATGTCATTAAATTCTGCTCACTGTCTACTCTTGAGTTAATTCATTTGCTTTGTAGCCAAAGGGTTTATGAGGAACTTGTCTGGAAGAAAACAGAAGTGTCTCACTTGTGAGGACTCCTCATCCTCTTTTATCCATATGTCACCTATGTTTCCTTTCCTTGGAAGTTGAGTGAGCTTCTCTCCAGAACTTTTCCAGTTTTTTTTTTTTTAAAGATTTATTTTTATTTATTTTTGGCTGTGTCAGGTCTTAGTTGCGGCACGCGGGATCTTCATTGAGGCATGCGGGATATTTTGTTGTGGTGCACAGGCTTCTCTCTAGTTTTGGCGTGTGGGTTTTCTCTCTCTAGTTGTGGTACTCAGGCTCCAGGGCGCGAGGGCTCTGTAGTTGTGGCGCACAGGTTCCAGAGCACGTGGGCTCTGTAGTTGCGGCACGCAGGCTCTCTAGTTGTGGTGCGTGGGCTTAGTTGCCCTGCGGCATGTGGGATCCTAGTTCCCCGACCAGGGATCAAACCCGCCTCCCCTGCGTTGTAAGGCAAATTCTTTACCACTGGACCACCAGGGAAGTCCCCAGAACTCCCCCAACTTTGAGAACTGAACTGGACACTCTGAAAAAACCTCAAAAGCAAGGACCTTCCTCCCTCTTGTCTCCAAACAGCCAGCTCTTGCTTCCTTGCCACTCTTTTAGGCTTTGCTGGGGCTCCCCTAGATTTCAGGAGCAACTAGCTATCATTTATTGAGTGCCTACCATGTCCAAGGCATTTTATGTATATTTTCTTTGAATTCTCTCAGTTTATCGGATGAAGAAACTGAGGCCAAAGCAGTCAAGTAGTTTGACTAAGATCACATAGCTAAAATTTGGACCCCAAACCCGACTCCAAAAACTGATGCTTTCCCCATTGTGCTGTGCTACTTCTAAATCAAAGAACCCAGTAAGAGAGAAGATACTTTAGTCCAAAGGAGAAAAAACAAAATCTCCCTGACCCACAGACTTTAAAGATAGTCTTCATTTAATTAGCTCTCTCTTATTGATCATCCCTTTATTGTCCTGCCCTTCTCCTCATATGCAAGAGGCAGGTGAAAGCTGGGAGGGAACAGCAGGAAAAGGAGGTGTGCATCGTAACCATCCCACTGCAGAAGGAGAGTTTGTTCTACCTTTTTCCTACACTAGTAACCCCGTGGTGATTGGCTGTTGATGAGCTAGTTTTACCTCTTGTCCCATAGTTCAGCCTGTTGGGCATTTCACTGGGGGCCTCTCACCCCTCTCTGAGTGGCTTTTTTTCCCGCTTGTGGATATTCCTGCTTTGCAAGGTCCTCCTGGAGGCCGGGGTGAGTGAGGTGGGTTGTGGGGCC
The DNA here is from genome assembly GCF_026419965.1 of Kogia breviceps. Lineage (NCBI taxonomy): Eukaryota > Metazoa > Chordata > Mammalia > Artiodactyla > Physeteridae > Kogia > Kogia breviceps. The sequence goes on along the minus strand of NC_081316.1, from coordinate 25,383,313 downwards.
AATGCCTCTGTCTAACCTTTTTATGAAGCAGGAGTTTTTCCTGTATGCTTCCTACTACCCAGTCTGGTGACTCAGACCTGGCCAGGATATACTCATGCTGAAGCTAAAAAAGGAATCTTTCCAGCCGGACTCTCATTTTTAAGCTGCTGTTGATGACTCTGTTTCCTGGGAAGCCACATGTATTCTCCGAGTGGCTCACATAGTAGAGTGCTGCTCTTTCAGGTCGCAGGTGGATCCTTGCAAACGTCACAGGATAGATGAAGAAAACGAGGTACTGGGAGTGTCAGTGAATTGCAGAACTGTGAAAATGTGCAATTTCGGGAATGAGTCAGATTATTTCTGGAAAAGATATCTGCAAGGATGGGCGGGGTGTGGGGGCCTCTAAATTTTTCTGCAGAGGGTTATAGTTTTAGCTTGCTCCAAATTTTAGGATTACTGGCAAGGGTAGGGAATGGAGGATAAGAGTTATTAAAGTAAGACTGTTGCAGGGGGAGCTTCTAGTTCATCGTGAGTTCAAATGTGACTCAGCAGTGTGAGATGGCTGCGTAAGAGAGCTAATTCACTCCTAGGGCACCTTAATAGAAATACGATACCATGAATCAGAGATGTGATTGTTCTCCATACTTGGGGATGCTGTGGAGATGCTCCTAGAGTACTGGGTTCATTTCTGGAATTTCAATTCTGTTTTGTCTAGGAAATTCTAGAATTTTACAATCTTTCTAGGTCACTTTGCTGAGCTCAAAAAGCAAGAGTTGTCAGAGGTGACAGGCATCTGATCGTATCAAGAATATAATTGAATATGGCCAAGTGGAGTCAGTTTCAACTTAAATTTTGAACCGATCAGATAAAAATAGCTCAGAAATATTAAAACTTAATCACCATTGAGCATCTGCAGTTTCTGCTTTGAGTAATGTTTAACTTTGAAAACTAGTTTTACTATGCTTAAACTTTTTGAAAATAAACTCAAAAGTAAAATACAGTATTAGTTCATTCAACATCCAGTTGATCCTTTCTTGGTGGGTATTGCCACGCAAAATATTGTAAGGAACACAAATAAGAATAACACATTCTTTCCTCCCTCTATTCCCGAGGATTTTACTCCTCTGTTACCAAAATGTTTATGTTCTATTTTGGGAAACAGGTAATACTGAATAAAAAGTTAAATAGGGGGCTCAGTGGTTGAGAGTCCGCCTGCCTATGCAGGGGACACGGGTTCATGCCCCGGTCCGGGAGGATCCCACATGCCGCGGAGCGGCTGGGCCCGTGAGCCATGGCCGCTGAGCCTGCGCGTCCGGAGCCTATGCTCTGCAACGGGAGAGGCCACAGCAGTGAGAGGCCCGTGTACAGCAAAAAAAAAAAAAAAAAAGTTAAATAACAATTAAGGGCAAGAATAAGATCCCTTCCAGTAGAGAATAAGACCCACCTATTTGCAAGCAGCTATTATGCAAGCTCTCTGCCTAGAATCAAGAAGTAAGAATTCAACTATAGGGGCTTCCCTGGTGGCGCAATGGTTAAGAATCTGCCTGCCAGTGCAGGGGACAGGGGGTTCGAGCCCTGGTCTGGGAAGATCCCACATGCCGCGGAGCACCTAATTACTGAGCTACTACTCAACTACTGAGCCTGCGCTCTAGAGCCCGTGAGCCACAACTACTGAGACCGAGTGCCACAACTGCTGAAGCCTGCGCACCTAGAGCCCATGCTCCACAGCAAGAGAAGCCTGAGGACCGCAACGAATAGTAGCCCCAGCTTGCCACAACTAGAGAAAGCCGGCGCGCAGCAACGAAGACCCAACGCTGCCATAAATAAATAAACAAACAAATAAATAAATTTACATAAAAAATAAAAAATTAAAAAAAGAAGTAAGCGGAAGAGTCTCTGAGCTGGTGAAGTAGACATCAGGAGGTCCTGGCATTACAACTGAAGTTTACTGAGAACTCTTCATACCCTTGTTTATACCCTAACTATTCTTAATTTACAAACATTTCCAACTATAGTTCTACCATCCTTGCAATGTTGGCAAATCAGAGGCAACAGTTGAGATGGTAAAAGAGGCTACCATTGACACAGGCAACTACCTTTTGGAAACAAGGTAGCCAATAAATAAATATAGGCAGATACCCTGACAGTAATAAGGCTTGACATTGACAGCTAGGCAATAGATGTGACAGAAAGCTATAAAAAATCTCTGCCTGGGGTAGGTTTAAATAGCCCCACTGAGCCCGGTGACCCTGAAGGCTTCATTGCATTAAGGTGCATTATAGTAATTGATGTGTTTCTTCTGAGTCTAACAGCCTGTGTTCATAACCATGACCCTGAGCCCTGCGGGAAAGATTCAGTTATTCTCAGTGGATGCTGTTTAAGAAGGTATGTGGGTGCATTGTATTTTTTTTCTTAAATAATTTTAGAAAGACATTCTAATGTCTAAAGCAGTGGCATTGTCATAGAAGAAATATGTTTTGAAAAGAAAGGAGAAATAAGATGAAAAGGAATTGCTGCTTTAAAAAAAGTTAGAAAGCCATTTGACAAAAAGAAGGTTTAGTGGTTGCTGATTAGTTTTCCAGAAACCTTGGTCAGCCACGAGGACTCATTCTCCAAGGGAATTCTCTGGATTGCCAGCAATAATAAATGCTATAGAACTGTGCCGTCTCATAAAATGGTAGCCACAGTTACATATGACTATTTAAACTCAAATAAAATTAAGACTTCAGTGCTTTGGTTGCACTAGCCACATTTCAGGTGCTCACTGGCCACCTGTGACTAATGGCTACCATATTGGACAGCACGGATATAAAATATTTCCATCATTACAGAAAATTCTTTTGGCCATCACTGCCATAGAATGTCAGGAGGAAACAAGGCTTCATGTGGGCATTAAAACAATCATATAGACACCTTTCAGTTTTAGTTTCTTGCTTGGCTTTGGCGTTTGAGTATTTGAGCTAAAACTTCATTGCAGAATTCCAGTTAGGTTTGGTTCTGTTAGAATTAGTCAGAAAAATGCTGTTTCTGAAATGATTTCATGAGTATAATGCTTCTGCATAGTTTTAGAGGCAGCTAGAAAAGTTCTTTGAAAATATGATGCTTCTGAGAGTCCTTTTTCTAAATGCACAGAAAGTTCTGGAAAAATCACAGAGTTCACAAGGCTCTTTTTTTTTTTTTTTTTTTTTTTTGCGGTATGCGGGCCTCTCACTGTTGTGGCCTCTCCCGTTGCGGAGCACAGGCTCCGGACGCACAGGCTCAGCGGCCATGGCTCACGGACTTAGTTGCTCCGCGGCATGTGGGATCTTCCCAGACCAGGGCACGAACCCATGTCTCCTGCATCGGCAGGCGGATTCTCAACCACTGCGCCACCAGGGAAGCCCCACAAGGCTCTTGGTTAATTCCATGCTAAGTCATTGGTGTATTTATCTTATTTTTTTTTAGAGTTATTCTTCAAGATATAGGGAAAATAATCTCAGCCAGTTCTTCCAAATAGATTTTAGGGAGCAAAATGTTGTTTCTTCTTCACAAATGTGTTCAGCCAGACACTATTATGTTTTAAGTTACCTGAGAAGGAAATGTTCACCAGCTCACTAGTCGTCCAATATGTGAGTGATGGTCATGATAAAGAAGACTTCTCTTAGGAAAAGCGGCAGACCAGTAAATTATGGGGAAGATAAAGATATTCAATTACTGACCAAGAGGGGGGGTCTCTTTAGCTGGCTGATAGTTGTCATGATATATGTAGATTTAAAACGAAAAGAGGAGAAACTAAAGTCAGTTTAACAGGTAACTTATAATTTGAGCAGGGAACAAATTGACTTTCTCAATCTTAGAAAACTCAAATCGATGACCTAATTTATTTTTCCCCCAAGGGCAGCTGACGATCTGTTGGAGGTAGGTGTCACGAGAATGTTGTAATGTCCATGCATGCCTTTAGCGACCTAAGTATTTTATCCATGTGAGTTAATGAGCACATATTGGTTTATTGAATGTGCTGAACTTGGTAGGACACATGTAGGAAACAACTTTGCTCTTTCTTATATCCCTTAACTTTTCTAGCCACTCTCAGGTGATAAGCCAGTAGTCTTCTTTCCCATGTATTAAAAACATCCATCCAATGTAACATCAAAATCCAATTAAAATTTTTTTTAAAGTCCTATTTAAAACACCCAATTTGGGCTTCCCTGGTGGCGCAGTGGTTGAGAACCCACCTGCCGATGCAGGGGACACGGGTTCGTGCCCTGGTCCGGGAAGATCCCACATGCCGTGGAGCAGCTGGGCTTGTGAGCCATGGCCGCTGAGTCTGCGCGTCCGGAGCCTGTGCTCCGCAACGGGAGAGGCCACAACAGTGAGAAGCCTGCGTATCACAAATAAATAAATAAATAAATAAAACACCCAATTAAAAACTTCTCCCCACCCCCAACTCAGGCCTCCCTTGGTCTTCCCCTCTTGGGAAAGAGGGATGTGTATTGGGTTTCATGTCTATTTCCTGCTCCCCCTTATCCATCCCTTAGCTGCTGTAGTGAGGGGATTTGAGGGTGGGGGAGAAAGTCAAGGATCAAGAATGAGGAGAAGTCTTACCTGGTATTGTAGTTTGATACAGAACCTTCTGCGTTGGCAGAGGGATAATTGCTGGCTCATTGTGAGGTGCTTTTAGGGTTCTCTGGGCTCCCCCATTGCTGAACTTTCTTATTTTTCCAAGTAAGGACAAAATGTAAGTTCCCTCTCCAGGGGAGGGGGTGGAGTGTGTTGAAATATGCAGCACACTGATGACTCTCCGCAGAAAATATCTTTGCCCTCCCAATGAATTCTTCACTCTCTCTTAAAGAGCCTGGAGGTGGGTGGTAGGCTCAAGCTAGCAGAACTAGCAGCTCAGTCTCTTGGCAAGTCCTGCCAAGGTTGTCCAAGATACGAGGGATCTTAACATCTGTTGAGCACTTTTGTTTCAACCACTCTGAGACCACAGAATAAGTGGACTTTAACATCCTGTTATAAAAGCATCTGGACCGCTCAGCCAGGAGGAGGCCTAGGTCAAGGGGCTTTTCAGTTGTGAACCCTGATTGCCACATACTTGGTAACAGACCCAGGAATTTATGGCATTTCAGCTTAATGTGACCACTGCTCACAAGGCTCTAAGTCTCTACTGGGGGAAAAGACTGATAAATACAAGCTGAGTCTATATTACAGTATTCCATGCTCATCTAGGTGTTTCTACAGCCTTCATTTAATAAGCATTCATTGAACCTCCTGGATTTGTGTGTGGGTGGGGGGGTGGGTAGTCAGGGATGACTTCCTGGAGGTGATGATCTCTTCTGAACTAGGTTCTGAAAGAGGAAATAGGATATGCCTGCAGAGATGAGTGGTACCAACCTTAGGCCTGGGCGCATTCTGACCCTCCTCAGTCCGCACATCTCCACGGGGCAGGGGCTATGCAGGGTCAAGGAGCCGTGCCCTCCCTTCTAGAGTCTAGAATCTGCATTCGGCTCTGGGTGCCCAGGACTCTGGAATTCTCTGTGCATGTCTGTTTCCATGGCCTGTGTGGGCTTCATTCCTTCCTCACAAGGGCAGCCTGTGACACCAGTGTGTGCCCCCATAGGCCTAAGAGATGACAAAGAAATGACTGCTCCATATGCTGAGACAGAAGGATTTGGATATACAGCCCAGCATTTCCATTAGCGCGAGGCCCCTTGTGCTGTGGGATGGAGCTGCGAGTGAGAAAAGAAGGTGGGCCGGCTGAGATCCAGGGGCTGAGGGACGGAGTGAGAATTCTGGATTTGAAGCTGCCCTTCTAGGTCATTACGAAGGAATCAGTAATAAGATAGGATAGAACATACTTCATTTAATAACTCGACAGCTTGATTTATAACTTTAAATATTTACATTTATGGCGTGCAGGCCTCCGTTTGTACTCCTGCCCCAGGTTCTGCAAATATTAGGAGTGGGAGTGAAGGTAAGCGCGTTAATTAGGGCAATTGGATGGCTTTAGATCATAGGGGATAGAAGATAGCTCTAGATTAATTGGAAAATAATTCTATTTAGGAGGAGATCCAAGGATCAGATGAATTTTAGGTGAAACCTGCAATTAAAGGAAGCTTAGTTTGGTGCGGGAGGACTGGCTGCAGGGTATCTGAGGGCAGCTGTGTCAAAGCGGGCCTGCCGTGGATGCTTACAGATGCTGTCTGGAACAGAGCAGGGCTTGGGAAAAAATCACAGCTTGTTAGCTTGATGTTTGGCTCTGTTTGTAGGACCCGTAGTATTCAGAGCATAGACATCTGAAAAAGAGGGTGATCTAAGCAGAAAAAGGGCAGGTGGCCCCTACCCGGGTGTGTCTTTCACTAATGATTGTGCTGATCAAGTGACAGGAATCACTGTCCTGGTGTGGTTGGATGAGAGCTCAAGATGCTCACTGGTGCTTTTGTCCCCCATGGGGAGCTCCAGGTATTGGGTTTTCCAAAAAGTTCGTTCGGGGTTTTTCATAAGATGTCAACAAAACCCCGAATGAACTTTTTGGCCAACCCAGTAGATTTAGGGAAAGTGTAGAATTAACAGGGTTAAACTCGAGAGCCCAAAACTTAGAATTTGGGAAATGGAGGCATCTGAAAGTGACAGCTGGGATGGTAGGAGTGGCAGGATGAGGAGTTTCAAGCTTTTAAACAACATGTTTATTACTTATATTGCTTTTTATAATCCCCAATTCCCCAATTTTTTTTATTTTTATTTTTATTTTTTTTGTGGTACACGGGCCTCTCACTGTTGTGGTCTCTCCCGTTGCGGAGCACAGGCTCTGGACATGCAGGCTCAGCGGCCATGGCTCACGGGCCCAGCCGCTCCGCGGATGTGAGATCTTCCCGGACCGGGGCGCGAACCTGTGTCCCCTGCATCGGCAGGCAGACTCTCTACCACTGCACCACCAGTTTTGATTGCAATTACCAGCTGCTAGGAGATAGGCTTTTTTTTAATGGACTGCATTTATAAATTTGGGCATTTGGGTGCTAGTGGAGAGTTTATTTCAACTTTACAGCAGACTGAATTGAAAGGATACAGAGCTTCACCCATTTAGCTCAGACACAGCTATTTCTAACCTTGTTGGCTGGAGGGGTAGGATGGGAATCCACATCTATATTTATTTGGATCTATATTCTGATGCCACCCCTTCAGAGGTCTGCTTCCTCTGTCTGCGTGTATGTGTTTTGGGGAGAGGAGGTGGGCACGGCAGGGCTTTCCAAAGGGTGGTTTGTGTCACCTCCTTTGGAAATGATCGTATACATTTGGAGCCATTACCCGACAGATCTGTCAGCTAATGTCACTTTGCCTTTGGCCACTTGCCTGTGCTCTGTCTCACATATGTCCTGTCTCATGACGCTCAGCCCAGGAGGCTTTATACTTTGTGCGACAGTGTGCTGTTAGCAGCATAACATATTACTTTTTATTTGTTACTATAAAAGGGGTGAGGAGTTGAAAAACCAGTGTTGTAGAGGATGTGGCACACGGATTCTGATTCATGGCCTCCATCAGAACCATCCATCAGTCTTTTTCCTTTGCTCCGTGTATAAATAGCCTTCATCTCACCTGCTCCTTTTATCTTTATTTCTTCTCTCCCTTAGCAACCCACAGCATATCTTTTATGCTCCTCACAACACTCGTGCTCTTCATGGCTACCTTGGATGGACCTGTATTGCTCAAACATAACAAATAACAATTAATCCTAAGTGCTCGCTGGCCTCAGGGAGGGACCTCAGCTCCACTGAAGTGGAATTAGACAATTGGCTTTTCAGTAGTACCTCTTGTTGGGAGCAGGTGGGAGCACAGGGGCTGAGCTGGGGTGGGTGGGGACAGGGGGAGCCGGGCAAGCATGCACGTACCTGATTTTGAAATGCTCCAGAGCCTGTCACTACACACAGGGCAGCCCAAGTCAGCTGCCTGGCATTGTGAGGATGGGGATGTGGGATGGAAATGAAATTCCATTGGCTGGAACTCACCTGGTTGTGTACATGTATATGAGGTTAGAGTTAAGGGGTTCCTGGTATATGGGAGCCATCTATTGGCTTAAAAACATGGAGTGGTATTGGAGTGCTGACGGACTCAATCATGCCTTCAACTTGCTTGAGTACATGAATATTGACTCTATTTGGATTCAGCATCAATTGTGAATGTGTGTATATTTTTCTGCCTGGTACTTGGTTACATATTGTTGGTCGCAGGGAGACCTATGCATATTGAGGAGGTTGTAGGTCTTGGGGTAGCATGTTTAATTAAAAATTATTCCCTTACCTGTGTGCTCCTGTGAAATAAATAGACAAAAATCCTTCTTAAGCATTTACATTTTGTTCCTTGCAACGATTGGTGCAGGCAGGGATGGTCCTGAGGGAAATGCGAATCCTGGTCTTTGCTGTATGGGACTATTTAAAATGGATTTGCATATTTGCATGTATATATGTTTATAGGCAGAGAAGAACCTTCTGGAAGGGTAAACACCAAAATGCTGCATGTAGTTATCTCTACACGGTGGGATTAGGGGAGGCTAATTTTCTTCCTTTTATTTAGTCTCTATTTTTAAGTTTTTTTTTTTAGAGTGAAATTACTTTGCTGAGGTATTTAAAAACAGGTTGAAAAAAAGAAGAGCCTTAAAAATTGAGTTGGGGAGTTGAATTTTTCATATATATATGATATATGATATGATATATATGATACATGATATGATATATATATATATTTCCCTACCTCTAAAGAGTAATCAGTTTTACCTCATGTTTTCATAAGAAATTAATTTTTTTCCCTTGGTAGAAGAGAAAAAACATTCTTATAGACCACTCTTTCAATAAAGAGGAAAATTGACGCTTAAGTAAAATTCAGTAGGCTGCTATAGTATCTATCGTTTACGGTGTGCCGGGCATTTTACACGTATTATTTCCAGTTGTTTCAGCAACACTGCGTGGTAGGTGGTATCATCCGCATTTTATAAACGGGGGTACAAAGAGGTTAAGCAGCCTGCCTGAGGCTGCATAGCAGGTGAGTGCTGAGCTGGGATTTGAGCAAATGTCTGACTCTAAACTTTGGTTCTTCCCATATGCCAGGCTGCCTTCCTCAATGGGAAGGCATCCAGGATCACTGCAATGCATCTTGTAGGAGTTTGCTATACCTCATGATTGCTGTTTGTCCTCAGGCATCTCATTCTACCTCATGCCTGAAACAAATAGTTCACACCTGTGCAACCTCTTCTCCCGAAGGGCCTGAGGGGTACTACTGCTAAATAAATTATCTGTTAGAAAAACACAACTAACCAAATAATAAAACCTGCCAACCGTTTCTAGAGTACTCACCATGTGCCATACATACGGAGTCTTTTATATGAATTGTCTCATTAGGTTTTTACAAGGCCCTGGGAGGTAGATATCATTTTGATCTTCATCATTTGCAGATGGAGAAACTGAAGCATCAAGATATCTCAACTTGTGCAGGAGCGCCCGGCTAGGGAGCATTAAAGCTGGTTTTAGGATCCAGAGAGTCAACTTAGTGCTACGTGTTTTATCAGGACAAGATGCTGAAGAAAGTGTAGGCTTCCTTCTTGGGGCTCATGGTGGCTAAGGCTCTGTCACGCAGAATCCAAGGATGTGGAGACTTTCTGGAGGAGAGAATGGTGTTTGCTGAATCCCAAAGAGTGTCTGAGTCATTTAGTGGCTAGCCAATTCTTAATTCATAAATGGACCACCATATGGACAGAATTTATCAATCAGCAGAATTCTTCCTTCAGGTTTTTGCTGGAGAATATTCTGAACCATCTAATAAACCAGCTGTCGGTAAAAACTGAATGGAGAACAATAATATTTAGGGAAGGTAACTTAAGGAGCATATTCTCTGCTTCTCTGGATACATTTGGCTCCATGTATGGGTTGTATTGACTATGAGAAGGTGACATTCTTGGACTACATGACTTTATCCATGGAAAATTGTTTTCATTAAGCTGTGTTTTTATATAAGCCTTCTAATTGTTTTTGAAAGTTTTAACAAAACTATCTGCATATACCCCTTCTGTAATATTTCTAAGAAATTTTTCTCCGAGTTTTTCACTAGGAAAAGCTTTTGCTTCCCTGAGAAGCTATCGTGTTGCTTCCCAAATAATAAGAATTATATAATTCGACCTGTGTCTGCCTTCACTGTGACTGCCAGGAAACTCAGCAGTAGAGATACAGTGTATTCGGTGATAAGGGGTCTGAGCTCTCTGGTGTCAGACTTCCTGGGTTCAAAACCCGATTCTTCCACTTACTGAAGTTTCAAGTTTCTTAACTTGGGCAAGTTTCTTAACTTTCCTGTTTTTCAGTTTCCTCACCTATAAAATGGCAGTGGTAATGCCATGTTTCCTTGGTTTTCAGCCATGCTTTTTATGTCTGTTTGTTTGTTGTATTTTAACATCTCTGAATTGCCTTAGTTTAACTGGCAGTTTTTCCTTTCTTAATGATGCCTTATATTCAGGGAAATATGGTATCTTTCAACCATGTGGTTATTATAAGAACTACATAAGGTGACACACATCACGTAACACATGAATATCATGAATGTTATGACCTTTTTTCATGCTCACTCCCAGGAACTACAGTCATCCTTATTGTTGGCTCATCTGCTCTTCTCCTCTTAACTGTTCTCTTCCTTTTATTTCCATTTTTTTCATTTTGTATTATTAGTCCCTTTTGAAAACCAGTGTAAATGAATTGCCAAAAAGTAGATAGTGTTGTAAGATGCATTAATTATAACTACCACCAACTGAAAACACCCCAAATAAATACCAACATCTTGGACAAGAGAACAGTCAAGGCCACAGGCACACGTTCTTCTATCAGAGGAAAAGAAATATCGACTATCTGTTGTCAGGCTAATCCCAGGAACACCACTGAAAAAGTAGCTCAGTTAAAATCAATGATTATTTTTCTGTTTGACAGTTATTGGTCACAGACAGTCTGAACCTCTTTCTAATTGGCAGAACATGACCTGGAAAGACTGTTTTATGTTATGTTGTATCTGTGACACCTTTCCTACATGCTTTAACTTCTTTGCTCTCTACATAATAACTTTAAGCTCCTGCTCTTTAGTGGTTCAGTAGCTACTGAAATGAGGATTGGCCAATTTTTCCCATTACCGACAAGGAATTCTTTTAGAATTTGTCTTCCACTTGGCATTAGGTACAGGTCTAGAATCTCTACTTGGTTCTCCCCTTGTACTGTATTTCTGGAACACTGTGCTGGTGCCAGGTGGCGGGAGGCGGGAGGACAAACAAAACTGAAAGGGGTAGAGTTTTATTTGTTCAGTGCCTATGCTGTGCCAGACCTTCGCTTGGCAGTTTAGGCACACAGTCTCACTTGATCCTGATGATAATATTGTGAGCAGGTATTATTATCTTCTTTTTACAAATGAGGAAACAATCTCAGAGTCGATCAACTTGCACAAGCTCACACAGCCAGTAAGTGATAGATCTGTGATTTAAATCAAATCCTGCCTGGTTCCGAAGTCCATGATCTTTCCGTGAATACTTCCTGAGGTCCCTGTCCTCTGTCACTTGTTTGTTCAATCATACTTTCACCCGCTCATTCAGGCACTCGGTCATTCATTCAACTAGCAGACATTTATTAATTGCCTACTCTGTGTCAGGCACTGTGCTGGGCCCTGAAGATACAAAGATGAATAAGACTTGATCTCCCCTCTTACATCCCAATGGAGAACACAGACAAGCCAACAGACAAGCCAAGACACATGGTAGACATGCGTGACTGTAGAGCCCTGTGTGTGTGTGTGTGTGTGTGTGTGTGTATACAAGCTAGTTGAGGACCCCAGCACTTTTTCCCCCTAAACATTAACATTTGCTGGTCAAAGAAGTTACCAGTCCCATCTCCCCATCCCTGCCATCCCTGTCTCTTTAAATTCATTCTCTACACTGCAGCCAGAGTGATTTTCCAGACACACACCTGCTTATATCACTTTCCTTTTTAAAACCCCTTAATGGCTCTTGATAGCCCCAGGATAAAGTCCAGACTTCCTAGCAAGGCTTACTAGCCACTTCTTGATCTTCCCTGCATCTCCCTCCACCTTGCAGTGCTTGATTTGGCTGTCTGGGATTTCTGTGATGCTCTTAGGATACAGTCCAGACGTCTTATCCTGCATCTTCCTTCACCCCCAAGTCTTTGATCCAGCTCTACTGAACTTCTTGCAGATCTAAGAAATCTCAGAATATGCTCCGCATCTCTGAGCTCTGACCTTTTGCCCCATGTGTTCTCTCTTGGAACATCCCCACCTCCACCCCAACCCCCTCTTGACCTTCTTGTCTTCCTTCACCATCATCTCCTGTGGGAAGCATCCCCTGACCCCAAAACCTAGGTCAGGGGTCCCTGCTTTGTGTCCCCATCCCTTCATGCATGACCAGCATTTATCACATAGTTTTACAACCTCCTGTAGACACATCTGTCCTCTCTATTAGCCTATGAGGGCCAGGAGCTTGAGCTTGTTCTCTGCTGAGTCCTCAGCATCTGGCACCCTGATTGGCACATAGTAGGAGCTTAATAAGCATTGTTGAGTGAATGGATCAGAAATTTATATGCCAATATGAAGAAAACAGAGACCCCGTTTTCTTTTATACTAGTATGCACTGAAAAATGTTTAACCTTTTTCTTTTCTTTTTTTCACAGTCTGATAGTTAATATTATGTGTCAACTTATTGGGTCATGGGATGCCCAGATCTGGGTGTGTCTGTGAGAATGTTTCTGGAAGAGGTTAGCATTTGGGTTGGTGGACTGAGTAAAGCTGACCCAACGTGGGGGGGGTGTGTGTGGGGAGGATGCATCATGCATCTGCTGAGGGCCTGATGGAACAAAAAGGGAGAGGAAGGGAGGATTCGCTCTCTGTCTGGCTGATTGGGCTGGGACATCGATCTTTTCCTGCCCTTGGTGCTTTTGATTTTCAGGCCTTCAGATTCTCACAGGAATCTACACCATCAACTCTCTGGCTCTCAGGCCGTGGAACTGGGTCTGCAGCTCGCAGATGGCAGGTCATGGGACTTGGCAGCATCCATGGTCCTGTGAGCCAGGTCCATATAATAAACTTCATATATATAAATTTCATTATATATAATATATAAACAAATATATTTCTATCAACATATTTAAATGAATAATACATTATATAAGTAATATACATATATTAACATAAATACAAATATATTGGTTCTGTGTCTCTGGAGGACCCTGACTAATACACATGGCTAAGTTGACGGACCTACACCTGATATGCAAATACGCGAACAAGTGCAAGTTGAAAATTGTGGAAAGCAGCAGCAGTGAGAAGAAGGGATGGTGGTCTAGAATTTATTAAGATGAGAAGGCTGGGGCCTTCCCTGGTGGAGCAGTGGTTGAGAATCTGCCTGCTAATGCAGGGGACACGGGTTCGATCCCTGGTCTGGGAAGATCCCACGTGCCACGGAGCAACTGGGCCCGTGAGCCACAACTACTGAGCCTGCGCGTCTGGAGCCTGAGCTCCGCAACAAGAGAGGCCGCGACAGTGAGAGGCCCGCGCACCGCGATGAAGAGTGGTCCCCGCTCGCCGCGACTAGAGAAAGCCCTCGCACAGAAACGAAGACCCAACACAGCCAAAAATAAATAAATAAAAAATAAAACAAAAGATGAGAAGGCTGGTATCTTTTGTTCTATAATAGAACATGTTGTGATTAACAAGTAGGAAACAGAATGTAAGCGCACCCACACTAGTGAGACAACTGAAACGTTTCTAATAAAAAAGCAATGTCCAGCAGAGAGAGTGACTGTGGAGCAAATGGAAGGCTGATTCTTGAGTTTGAAGGAGGAGCATAGGGGTGGTACCTGCTGCATTAAATCAATGGCAGGGACAAAGTGGGAGGGCTCCAGGGGACATGGCCTGGCCACCAGGAGCTTAGTAGGTTTGCTTGATTGGAGTTGAAGTTGCACGTGGGAGAAGGAGAGGTTGGTAAAAACCTTGCTGAAGAGTCTGGGCTGCTGGCTGGGTGGTTTGCTGTGAATACCCTGGTGTCTGGATGGAAAGCAGACTCCTGAACATTGGACCCTGAGAACAGTATTGCCATTTGTGCATTTTCTTTTATTTTTAATTTTTTTTTTTTTTTTTTTTTTTGTGGTACGTGGGCCTCTCACTGTTGTGGCCTCTCCCGTTGCAGAGCGCAGGCTCCGGACGCACAGGCCCAGCGGCCACGGCCCACGGGCCCAGCCGCTCCGCGGCACGCGGGATCCTCCCGGACCGGGGCACGAACCCGCATCCCCTGCATCGGCAGGCGGACTCTCAACCACTGCGCCACCAGGGAAGCCCTAATTTTTATTTTTTAACTAATTTGTAGTTGATTTACGTTTCAGGTGCACAGCAAAGTGATTCAGTTATACATATATATATATATATATATATATATATATATATATATATATATGTTCTTTTTCAGATTCTTTTCCCTTACAGTTTATAAGATATTGAATATTGTTCCCTGTGCTATACAGTAGGCCCTTGTTTTTTATTTTATATATAGTAGTGTATATCTGTTAATCCCCAATTCCAAATTTACCCTTCCCCCCGCCCTATGCATTTTCTTTATTGCTGTTTCTGTCTGGGCAGTATAGTAGATTCCTTTTTTGTTGTTGTTTCCAGATCAGCTTTAATGAAAATCTACTGTGGGTTGAGAGATGCCACCTTTATTTCGAGGGTGCGAGGGAAAAACAACGGTGACCCTCTGTAGCGAGCAAAGTGTTAACACCTGGGGTCTGGCTTGCTTGTCTCATACTATCCCAGAGTTCAGGTGAAGGAGAAGGTGAAAAATTCTGCAGTTCAGAAAGAAAAAGAAAACAACAACAAAAAATCCAAAACAGGGCTTCCCTGGTGGCGCAGTGGTTGAGAATCCGCCTGCCGATGCAGGGGACACGGGTTCGTGCCCTGGTCCGGGAAGATCCCACATGCCGCGGAGCAACTAAGCCCGTGAGCCATGGCCGCTGAGCCTGTGCGTCCGGAGCCTGTGCTCCGCAACGGGAGAGGCCACAACAGTGAGAGGCCCGCATACCGCAAAAAAAAAAAAAAAAAAAAAAAATCCAAAACAAAAAACTTGTCTTTTGTGCTCTTTTGGAGTAGGGCATCGAGCACTCACAGCCACCTTGTCATTAATTCCCTGGATGTATCTACAGCCTTCTCCAGACAGCCACATTTTTCCACTGACAAAACATTGAATTCTCAGTGACATTTCTCCATCATTATAAATAGCAGGGAATTTTCAGTCATGTTTTAAGTGCCAAAGCTTTTTTCGCCCAGTGGGGCTATAGCAGTTTGAGCAGAGCCATTTGGATCCTAAAACAGATCGAGTGGCTAGTTTTACACTTGGCTCTTCAAAGAGAACTGCTGATTTTAGCACATTAGGAAGTTTCACAGGGGTACACATTTTCATATTTTCCTCCTCCAGTCAGGAGTTTCCACGGCACCAAAATTTTTGTGTAGCTGTCTACACTCTGGGATAACTCCAATGATCTCTAAGGGCATCATCACACATTTTGAAAAAAATTATCAAAAAGAAATTAGTTTCAATTCACTGTAGTTACGGAAAATTCCCCAGCCCTGGCAAAGAGTGTTACGGAGTCACCCAGCTAGGTCATTCCAGACCTGGGACTCGCCTGTGTCCTCAGGTCCATCACTGTCACATTATCTGGAGGGATGCGTATTGCCCAAGAGCTTATCTTCCTCTGCTGTTCTGCCCCATAATCCCTTCCGTTGTTCCTCGTTTATGTACTGGTGAGTGATATGGGTTAATAAAACTTGGGAGAAAACATCATGTATGCAGCAAGAAGATTAAATTTGGTGAGTGCTGATTAGCATTCTCAGTACTGCTTTAAAAATATATACTGTAATGAACTCTTCTCGGCTAAAATATGGTATTACATGATCATAATTCTGGTTTCTGTGCCGCCGTAATCTCCCTGAGTATACTTTATTGCTTCCTGGTCCTGGGTAGAATGAAGATACTGAGCTTATTTTCTTTTTAAAATGTTGTAGGAACATCAACACATCGTTTTTTAAATATCCCCAGGAAGGTAGAAATAAGTATTGAAAGAAGAAGCAGTGATGTGCTCTGGGTTGTATTGGGTCTGGGCAGAAGTGGTCCCCCAGTGAAGTTTTTTGGTTTGTTTTTGTTTCTTAAATATTTATCTATTTTTTAGTTTTGGCTGTGTTGGGTCTTCGTTTCCGTGCGAGGGCTTTCTCTAGTTGCGGAGAGCGGGGTCCACTCTTCATCGCGGTGCGCGGGCCTCTTCACCATGGCGGCCTCTCTTGTTGCGGAGCACGGGTTCCAGACGCGCAGGCTCAGTAGTTGTGGCTCACGGGCCTGGTTGCTCTGCGGCATGTGGGTGCCTCCCAGACCAGGGCTCGAACCCGTGTCCCCTGCACCGGCAGGCAGATTCGCAACCACTGCACCACCAGGGAAGCCCTTGTTTCTTAAATAACAGCTTTATTGAGGTATAATTTGCATGTCATAAAATTCGCCCATTTAAAGTGTACAGCTGAGTGGTTTTTATATATTCACAGAGTTGTCCAACCATCAACACTCACTCATTTTGCAATATTTTCATCCCCCCCCCACCCCCCGCCAATAAGCCCTGTACACATCAGCAGTCACTCCCTATTCCCCCTTCCTGTCAGTCCTAGGCAACAACTACTTTCTGTTTCTGTGGATTTGCCTATCCTGGACATTCATGGGAATGGAATCACACACTGTCCGGCCTCTTGTGTGTAGCTTCTCTTACTTAGTGTGCCATTTTCAGGGTTTATTCATGTTTCAGCAAATATCAGAACTTCGTTCCTTTTTTATTGCTGAACAATATTCTATATGTGTATGTAACCTTGTTCACCCATTCATTGATTGATGGATTGGGTTGTTTCCACTTTTTGGCAATTGTGAATAATGGTGCTATGAACATTTATGTACAAGTTTTTGTGTGGATATATGTTTTCAATTCTCTCTAGGAGTGGCATTGCTGGGTCATATGGTAACTCTATATTTACTCATTTGAAGAACTGCCAAACTTTTCCCCAAAGTTTCCAAGGCACTGTTTTACATTCCTACCAGCAGTGTATGAGGGTCCCAATGTCTCCACATACTCATCAACACTTGCTATTGTCTGTCTTTTTGATTTTAGCCATCCTAGTGGATGTGAATTGGTATCTTATTGTGGTTTTGGTTTGCATTACTCTAGTGTTTGATCATGTAGGGTGTCTTTTCATGTGCTTATTGACTGTCTGTATGTCATCATTGGAGAAACGTCAATTGAAATCCTTTGCCCATTAACATATTTTTTAATTGGTTTTTTTTTTTTTTTAGAGCAGCTTTAAATTCACAGCAAAATTGAGTGGAAGGTAGGAGAGTTCCTACACACCCCCTGCCCCCATACACACATAGCCTCCCCAACTATCAACATCCTGCGCACCAGAGTAGTACATTGTTACGGTTGGTGAACCTACATTAACACAAAGTCATTATCACCCAAAATCAGCAGTTTACGTTAGGGTTCGCCCTTGGTGTTGTACATTCTAGGGTTCACTCTTGGTGTTGTACATTCTATGGGTTTTGACATATGTATAATAACATGTATTCACCATTACAGTATCTATCATACAGAATTGTTTTACTGCCCTAAAAGCCTTTCATGATCCACCTATTCATCCCTCTTGCCCCCCTAACTCCTGGCAATCACTGATCTTTTTACTGTCTCCATAGTTTTTGCCTTTTCTGAAATGTCATGTAGTTATAATCTTACAGTTAGCCTTTTCATATTGGATCTTCCAAAGTGGCTGCACCATTTTGCATTCCCACCAGCAATGAATGAGAGTTCCTATTGTTCTGTATTTATACTAGCATTTGGTGATGTCAACATTTTAGATTTTTGCCATTCTAATAGGTATATGAGGTATCTCATTATAGTTTCTTTCATTCATTTTAAAATTGATTTATTTGTCTTTTTGTTGCGTTGTGAGGGTTCTTTATGTATTCTGGATATGAATTATATATCTTTATCAGATATGTAATTTGCAAATATTTTCTCCTATTCTGTGGGGTGTTTTTCACTTTCTTGATGGTATCCTCTGAAGCACAAATGTTTTTAATTCTGATGAAGTTCAGTTTATCTGTTTTTTTTGTGGTTTGTGCTTTTGGTGTCACATCTAAGAAACCATTGCCTAATTCAAGGTCATGAAGATTTAGTCCTATATTTTCTTCTAAGAGTTTTATAGTTGATGCTCTTACATTTCGATTGATGATGTATTTTGAATTAACTTTTGTATATGATATTAGATGGGAGTCCAACTTCATTCTTTTTTTTAACTTACTAAATAGTGATTTATTTATTTTAATATCTTTATTGGAGTATAATTGCTTTACCATGGTGTGTTAGTTTCTGCTTTATAACAAAGTGAATCAGCTATACATATACATATATCTCCATATCTCTTCCCTCTTGCGTCTCCCTCTCACCCTTCCTATCCCACCCCTCTAGGTGGTCACAAAGCACCAAGCTGATCTCCCTGTGCTATGCGGCTGCTTCCCACTAGCTATCTATTTTACATTTGGTGGTATATATAAGTCCATGCCACTCTCTTACTTCATCCCCGCTTACCCTTCCCCCTCCCTGGGTCCTCAAGTCTATTCTCTACATCTGTGTCTTTATTCCTGTCCTGTACCTAGGTTCTTCAGAACCATTTTTTTTTCAGATTCCATATATATGTGTTAGCATATGGTATTTGTTTTTCTCTTTCTGACTTACTTCACTCTGTATGACTGTCTCTAGGTCCATCCACCTCACTACAAATAACTCAATTTCATTTCTTTTTTATGGCCGAGTAATATTCCATTGTATATATGTGCCACATCTTCTTTTTTTTGTTTGTTTGTTTGTTTGTTTTCTGTACGTGGGCTTCTCACTGTTATGGCCTCTCCCGTTGTGGAGCACAGGCTCCGGACGCACAGGCTCAGCGGCCATGGCTCATGGGCCCAGCCGCTCCGTAGCATGTGGGATCTTCCTGGACCGGGGCACGAACCCGTATCCCCTGCCTCGGCAGGCAGACTCTCAACCACTGCGCCACCAGGGAAGCCCTGCTACATCTTCTTTATCCATTCATCTGTTGATGGACACTTAAGTTGCTTCCATGTCCTGGCTATTGTAAATAGAGCTGCAATGAACATTGTGGTACATGACTCTCAACTTCATTCTTTTACATGTGGATATCCAGCTGTCCCAGTACAGTTTGTTGAAATGACATTCTTTCCCCTCGAAGGTCTTGGAACCTTTGTAAAATATCAATTGATCAAAAAAAAAAATAAGTCAATTGATCATAAATGTAAGGGTTTA
Source organism: Kogia breviceps (assembly GCF_026419965.1). Classification (NCBI taxonomy): domain Eukaryota; kingdom Metazoa; phylum Chordata; class Mammalia; order Artiodactyla; family Physeteridae; genus Kogia; species Kogia breviceps. The sequence continues at coordinate 25,363,937 of NC_081316.1, read as the reverse complement.
TTTCTGGACTCTAAATCTTATTCCATTGAGCTGTAAGTCTATCCTTGTACCAGTATCACAGTCTCAATTATTGTAGCTTTGTGGTAAGGTTTGAAATCAAGAAGTGTGAATTCTTTGGCTTTTAAAAAACACGTCATTTTGTCTATTCTGGGTCCCTGCATGGAGTTTTTATTGCTAGAGTTCCATTTCCACTTAAGATTCTGGCTTCAGGAAGAAGGGGGCAGGGTTAGTGGCTGATGGAGGGGATAATGATTGAGCATAATGCTGCTGCAGTGTGATTCATTGCTTTGTTCTGGTGTCCATGGTAACACAGGTGCTTCAGTAGGTTTCTTACATTCTGAGGGAAAAGTCTTTGAACACCACTACCACCCCCCAACTTTTCATGGCTTAGAGAAGTTGAAAGCCCTTTTTAAAACTTCTTTGAACATCCTCAGACTCGTGATCCCAGGGTCTCCCCTGTCTAGCACCTGCAGCTGGCTGGGCCATCTCAGATTCTTTCCCCGTGGCACCTTTGGTGACAGACTTAGCCACCTCATTGGTTCTATAAATCATGCAATCATGCCAAGCATTTTTCAACTTTGGTAGACTGCCAATGAAAATTGGCAGCTCACTTGGAGTAGTTCTGCAGGGTAGGTAATATTCTTCCATCTCAGTCACCCTTTCTTCTCTCTCTCCTCAGTCCCTTCATTCCAGATCTCCCCCTCCCCTTCTCTAGTGCTTGATGCTCAATTATACAGAACAGCTTTCCTCTTTCTTAGACGCCTCATTCAGGCTTTGAAGATATAACTTCTAGCCCAAGGAGCTCAGCAAAGGCTTTACGCAACAGCAGCAGATCTCTCTCTAAGAGGGGTTCTCCTCACCACCTGCTAAGAGAAGAAAACCTTTTCCATCTCCTTTCATATGTTAACTTACAGCAAAGTCTGTCAGCTCTACCAGGGAATTTGTTAGGCAGGTGCAGATCTGCCATGAGCTCCGGTAGGAAGGAACAAGGAGCCAGGTTTCTGAGGTCCTTCCTGGGTCCAACATTTTGGGAGTCTGTGAATCCTTAGATTCCTTATCAGAGCCTCTTCAACATTTTCATGAAAGCAACCAGACAGTGGCTTAAACATTCATGGCTTTATTTTCTTGTGTAAAAAGTCCGGAGTTAGGCAGCCTAGAGCTGGCATGCAGGCTCCTTACATCCTGCTGATCTGATGTCCTTAGAGGATCACCTCGGGATCCAAGATGGCTGCTGGAGCGCTTTGCTTCACATCTACATTCCTTTCAGCAGGAAAAAGAAAGACAAAGACAGGGTGCCTTTTCCCTTTAAGGACACTTCCTGGAAGTGACAGACAACACTTCCACCTGCATTTAAATGACCAAATCTTAGTCATATGGCCACACAAAGGAGACTGGGAACTGTAATCCAAGGACCATGTGCCTAGTTAAAAGCAGAGTGTCCCAATACTTTCTCTGGACTTGGTGATAACACCTCACTTCCCAGAAGGCTGGACTTAGGCTCATGAGGCTCTGTGGGAACTGGTGTTTAGGGCCTTTGGATTCCATCATGTGACCAGGAGCAAGAGTAGGGGCTGCCTTTGGAGGCAGACACACTGTAATTACCAAACCGGAAGCACGGTGCAGGGTGTAAAATGGGGCCACAAGAAATGTTTGTTGGAAGAACAAAGGAACAAGTGAATTTACTGCACCTACAGTTCAGACTTGCATGGCTGTGGTTATAGTGTCTTTTGGGGGCTTTTTTGATGCTGTTCGCTTTAACCCACCAAGCTTTTATTGAGCATCTATTACATGCCAAGAAAACAAGAATTGAGGGAAATCAAAGCTGAATAACCATGGTGCCTACCTTCAAGGAGCTTCCGTCTAGTGGGAAAGACAGGAAGCAGACAGAAATTTCAATGTCAGTATTCGGTATGAGGAAGCACATAGGAGGGGCACCCAACCCAATCTCTGAACAGGGGATAGAGACCTCCTGGAGGAGGTGATGCCCAAGGCAAGTCTTAAAGACTGCTTAGGAATCATCCCAGCGTTGAAGGAAGGGAGAGAGAAAAGCATGTGTGAAGGGTCATTGGTGAGAGGAACTGTCAGTAGTTGGAAGTGACCAGACTATAGTTATCTTCTCAAGGCCCCCGTTTTATCACCTCTCTCCTTTGGCCATCAGTGTTCTGTAATACCCTTTGCCTAAAGGACGTGGTCCCCACTTCCGGTCATGGCATTCAGGGCTCACCACCCTGTTGGTCTCCTACCCACATGCTCCTTTCTGATCATATCGGTTTGGCCCCCATTCCCTGAACATGTTCCTCATTCTCACATCTCACATATGATCTCTGCAGAGAGTAACTTTTCCTAGTTTCTCCTCTACTCAAGTCTTATCTCCTTGTGGGAAGTTCTAACTAAGATGTCACCTTGTTTGTGAGGCCTTAACTTTGTCCTGAATTGGACTTGCTTTGCCAGTCTCCCGTGGTTCCAGGACTCATGTTTCACCATGGGGTGCTGATCACCTTCAGTTCTATACCGTAGTCACATAACCTGTTTACCTTGCCCATCCCTCTTCTGTGAACAACTTGAGGGCAGGGATGCGAGGCTGAGTCACTTTTACGTCCACGATTCTTTACTAAAAAGGCGACATGACAGCACACCCACTTTAGACTCAAATCTGGGTTCGATACTCCACTTAGGCAGGAGTGATATGCCTTGGGGAAACCCTTTCCCCTCCCTGGCTTCCCAATTTGCTCATTTGTACGAGAGAGATAACAACAATCACCACTGCAATGAGTGGGTTGGATGATTAGATGAAATAACATAGGTGAAGTGTATTTCATAGAGACCGGCACATAATACGGGCTCAGGAATACTTGCCAAATGAAACGGGCTGCGACCTGATTGCTGTTGGTTGGTCCTGTTTTTTCCAGGCCGGGGGGTCTTGGGGTCTGTCATCCTCATACACAGTCTCATGTGAGAAATGGTGTGGGCATTCTAATTATTTGGTGCCATAGACTTTTTTTTTTTAATTAAGGAGGGCTGCAAGATTTTACATTTTCAGGGGAATATCCAAGGGAATTGAAAGCCAGGCAGAATATGCATCTTCAGGGCATGTGGTTTTGAAAACCCTGCGTGTGTGGATTTGCTGGTTGCTGCTGCGGACCTGTGAACATTTAAAGCTAGGAGAGTGAAGAAGCAGGTGCGTCTCATTCTCCTGCAAGGATTTTCTGAGCAGAGAGGGTCAGGGCTCGGTATACTCACTAACCCATAATTCCTCACCTCCTCTGCTCCTTCCTGATATAGCCCTGATCCATATAAGCAGGAGACAGTTGTGGTTTTTTTGTTTTGTTTTGTTTTGTTTTGTTTTAGGAGACAGTTTTTCCTCTTCTGATTTTGTGACTGTTAGTGTACGGATGTGCATTTATTTACTTTTCCTTAGCCTTGTTCAAAATAAGAATTTGCAGTGGTGGGCTTGTAAATATAGCCTATCTCTCTGCAGTTTAGTGGCTGTTAAGCAGAGGTACATGTCAGAATTGCCTGGGAAACTTAAAAAAAATACAGATTCCATGCCCCCTCCACCCTGGCCCTCCCTGGGTGGTGATTCACTAAATCTAGAGTGGGCTGGGGCACATCTGGAAACTTCACGAAGTCTCCAGATGTGTCTATCCCTGGTTGAGAAGCTTTGCTCCAGAACACCCAAACGGTCTTTTAAAATCTGGAAACCCCACACAACTGGCCGGAGTAACAGCCTGTGTGAGAGATGGCAAGTTTGAAAGCCACTCAGGAAATTTAGTACTGAGCTGAGATTGGCAAGCTGCCAGGCTGGTGGCTTTAAAGGGAACGAGAGTCTGCAGTTTTGTTGAAAGAGAAGTTTCCTCTGCAATCCGGGGACTCGGCTAATGAACATGCAGACCATGCTGATTAGGGAATAAGGCATTTAGAGGAATGAATGGGGTGCGTGTGCTCATTGAGAAGGCTCACCCCCATCTCTCAGTGTGGGCAGGAGAGAGGCTGGGGCCAGACGTTGGGCTAGAGAGAACCTCAGGTCTAGTAAGCAAAAGTCAAGTTCAGAGAGGTTATCCGAGAAAAGGAGGAACAGGTAGACGCTATAGGGCCAGAGTCCTGAACACTTTTGATGCAGTAATCTTTTAAAAACATGAGTCAGATCATGTCACCCTTTTGCTTAAAACTCTCCAATGAATTCCCATTGTGCTTAGAATGAAATCCAGACTCCATACAATGGCCTGCTAGCACCTACCTGCCCATCTCTGCAGGGGGCCCCGGTTCCTTTTCATTGTTCAGGTCTCAGCTCAGATGTCTCCTTACGAGGCCTTTCTTGTGCACCTCCTCCCAATGTCACTTTGAAATGCATTACCCTGTTTTATCTTTGCTTTTTCATAGAATTTATCACCACATAAAAATCTCTCGTTTATTTCCTTACTTGTTTACTTACTGGTTTGCTTCTCTATCCGTCTCTTCCATCAGAATGCAGGTTCCATGAGAGCAGATCTGTGTACCTGGTTTGATTCTGTATTCCCAGCATCTGGAACAGTGCTAGCCACAGAGTGGGAGCTCAGTAAATAAGTAATCAAGTGAATGAATGAATGAATGAGTGAATGCAGATTCCAGATCTCAAGCCAGTAAGCTGGAGTCCAGACTGTAATTCTAGCAGCTCGGGGTCGGCAACCAGGCCAAAGGCAGTCACACATCAGAGCTGAGAAGGGAGCCCAGTCAGCTCTGTCTGTGTAGGAGTCTCCCTACAGCCTCCTCAGTGGGACCCGAGCCCAAGGGGAGGAAAAGTGTCCACTGGGTAGATTGGCCCCCAGTGCCCTGAGGAGGGAGCTGCGGAGTCTGCCTCTGACACCTCAGAAAGGGTGAATGTACATTTAACAAGATGTAGAAATCCAGTGAAGTATGACTCACACAAATGTTCTCTCCGACCTTCTGTCCAATGCGATGGAATACAATGAATTTTAAGACGTAAGATGTTTAATGTGGGTTTTTTTAGAAAGGCACCATGATGATGAACAATTTGTGACGGAGTGTGCCTGGGAGGGGTGCCCAGGGACACATACACACCCATGCACACACACGCACACGCAAAGAACTCACATCCCTTTGTGCACAATTCTCTTTGGCTAGGTCCTCACTTTTTTTTTTTTTTTTTTTTTTTGTGGTACGCGGGCCTCTCACTGTTGTGGCCTCTCCCGTTGCGGAGCACAGGCTCGGGACGCGCGGGCCCAGCGGCCATGGCTCACGGGCCCAGCCGCTCCGCGTCACGTGGGATCCTCCCGGACCGGGGCACGAACCCGTGTCCCCTGCATCGGCAGGCGGACTCTCAACCACTGCGCCACCAGGGAAGCCCAGGTCCTCACTTTTTGAGCTGCATTAAGGTGCCACTTGCTTTGGAAACCACTGCCCCAGGGACATGGGAGGTGCTCTGATTTACAGTCCCTTTGCCTGAGCACATCCTACCCTCGCAGGGTCGTCAGTTACCTGTTCCCTCTCACACCCCCAGGACTGCCAGCGCCTCAAAGGACTGGGTTGTTTGTCTTTATTTCCCTCCCACCAAGCACAGTGCCTGACCCACAGTAGGTGCGTAGTAAATGCTGGTTAAATGCACAAACACATGCACACACGTGTCACTGCAGGAACATATTTTGGCTTTGTCTCAGTTCAGGGAAACAGGGAATAGCCCCAGGGGCACAGAGCACTTGATCTGGTAAAATAGCTCGTGGTTTGGAAGCCTGCAAAATACAGGTCAGACGAGCAGGCCACATTTTGGACAACAGGCCTGGGGTCCAGCCAGAGAGGGTGTTGGCTTGTCCCAGAGAAGGGCAAGGCTTGAGTTTTCCTCTGGGATTTACTTCCCTAGCATAAAAGGGCACAGAAGGGGAAAAATCCCCAACAGTATTAACGCCATTGTCTTCTGCGGCATGCAGACCCCTCTGACCTTGAACTCACTGATGACATGGTATCAGTTGCACCTGCACTCCAGCAGCTGCTAGCAGAAACCATGCTAACAGGGCTCTGAGAGAGAGAGTTTTGTTCCAGCCTGACCCGCACAGCTGGCTTTGCAGCCTCAGCCTGGGCAAGGGTTTCTGTAAAGCTTTGTCTTGCAGGGATTGCAGTTTTGTCTTGGGAAAAACACAGATTGGCCTGAACTGGTTGAGAGGAGGAACAGAGAGAAAGAGGTTTTTCAGGCTTTGCAGAGCTCTTATAACCACATGGAGCAGATTTTCCGAGTTGATGGGCTTTGCCTGCAGAAGGCTGCATAGCACCAAGGGAGGGCGGGTCGGGAGTCCTCCGTTTCCGTCCTCTGAAGAGCTGGTCACAGAGAGCAATGGCATCTTTCCCATCGGATTTTTTATTTCGTCCTTCAGGTAAAGAGTAATCTATGATTTTGCTTTAGGTCGACTGATAGAATGACCACAGTCCCAAGCCTTTTACTCGAATCATCTCATTTAATCCACACAATATTATTATCCCCATTTTGACAAATGAGAAAACTGAGACTTGGAGAGGCTAAGCAGGTTGTCCCTTAAAGCCACCGGTTAGTAAATGACAGAGCCCAGATTTGAATCCAACGCAGTTAAAGATGTATATGGGATATATACAAATCTGCAGAACTTCAGAGTTTTCTTTCTCAGCAGTGAACCTTATAATGTCTTTGTCCTCTTTGCCTTTGTTTGGATAGAGAGGAGATGGCCAAGGTCTGTGGATTTGCCAGCTGGGGTCTGGAGCGTCTGGGGGTGTCCTGGGATGGCTGTCAGCTGCCCTGTGGCGACTGGGGAGGCTCTGAGGCAAGGCCAGAGGGCATTCAAGCCACACACACACACACACACCACCCAGGAGCAGCCACCTGGCCTTTCCTCCTCTGGGATTGGCCAGCCTTAGGAAGAAAAGCCAGGATATGGAATTTACGAATGGCTTGTTGAGGGATGGGGTTGGGGGGCTTCCAGATGGAGAGAAGTTGGCAAAGAGTGAAAATAAATCTTCAACCCAAAAGTAAGGCAGCATTGGGCAGGAGGTCTGGGCTACACAGATGACAAGCTGGTCCTTGAAGCGGCTGAGCCAAAGAGAAAGGCTAGGAAGTGCCAGGAATAGAATATAGGGAATCAGTGGGAAATTTAAAAGTTGAATTAGAAAACCTGCAATGAAAGCAGCGTCGGGGGATATGAGAAGGCTCTCAGTTGTACTGGCATAATAGATCTTGTGATTCTCAGACCTTTTCTTCTGTTGTCAAGAGCATAACCTTAGGTCTGAACATTGAATTGAGATGTGTGTTTTTAGCAGGATTGTTGGGAGGGAAAACAAGAGCCAATACTGGCCCAGTTTGGTAGAGAATTAGACTTATTTTAAAAGAGAAAAAAGAAAGAAGAAGAAAAGACCGTCAGGACCAAGCAAGGGTGGGAGAAGAGAGCTGAGAACTCTACCCACGGTCTCCATTTAGAAGTTGTAAAATGTTTAGCAGGCAGGAACTTGTTCTAAAAGACTGGGCTACAAGAAACATCCTGTTAGCTTATTTTCCTAAGTCAAGTTAAATTTGGCTGTAGGCCTCCACTTATCAGGGTTGGAGGGAGGTTCTTATGTGGAGGTCTGGAGGTTGGAGGGAGGTGTGTATGTGTGGTTTTCAACAGCTTTATTGATATAAAATTCACACACCAAACAATTCACCCTTCAAAGTATATAATTCAGTGACTATATATTCAGAGACTTATGCAAGCATTACAATTTTAGAACATTTTTGTTACTTTAAAAAGAAACCCTGTATTCATTAGCAGTCATTCTCCTACTTTCCCCCCACCCTCCCAGCCCTAGGCAACCACCAGTCTACTTTCAGTCTCTGTGGATTTGCTTATTCTGGACATTTCAATAAATGGGATCATACAATATGTAGTCCATTGTGAACTGGCTTCTTTCGCTTAGCATAATGTTTGCAAGGTTCATCTATGTTGTAGTCTTTATCAGAACTTCATTCCTTTTTACGGCTGAATAACAGTCCATTGTGTAGATATGCCTCACTTTATTTACCCAGTCGCCAGTTGATCTTTGGTTTTCTCCACCTTCTTGCTGTTACGAATAATGCTGCTGAGCCCACGTGTATACAAGGGGTTCCTCATAAATTTGGGGGATCTCTGGTCTTCAGTCCCCATGAAGACCACAAGATGCTCATTTCCCAAATCTATGTGGCCCATTTGAAAGTTAGTGGTTCTTCTATTCTCCGTATCCTCTTAGATCCCCCTGCCAGACTCTGCAAAGGGACGGCCACTGTTTGCGAGGCTGGACTTATGGCTGTGTTCCCTGGCAGCCACGTCCCACTCCCATCAGAAGCCCAGCTACCTCCAAGATATCATGTGGAAGGAGCAATCTGCCTTTGCTGCTACTTAAAGGACATGGCAGCAACACCATCCTCCACTAAATCTACCGTCACCAACATATTCTTTTTTCCTGTATAATTGCACCAGCATTGAATTTTGCCACTTGTATTTATTTTAGTTTAATGTGTGCAGTTATGTCTTGTTATTTTAGTTTGTTTTGCTATAATGGCTAGGGATGGTACACTTCTCTCTCTCCTTTCTTTCTGTCTTTCTTTTCTGTCTCTCTCTTCTTCCTTCCTTCCTTCCTCTCTTTCTTTCTTTCCTTTTTTCTTTCTTTCTTTTTTTCTTTCCTTCCCCTTCCTTCCTCTCTCTCTCTCTTTCTATCTTTCTTTTTCTTCTGTTTACATTTCCTTTGGGCTAAGTGAACCATCTCCTCTGTCCCACTTAATGAATACAGTCTGGGCTTTTTGTATATATTTATATCAGTTCTTTATACATACTATTTTTGAATAGTGAAAGTTTTATCAGTTATGTTTGTCCTATTTCCACATTACTTTTTATTTATTTATTTTTCAAACCCATTGATCTTTTCTCTTTTATTTCTTTAATAGTAAGACCATTCTCTCATCTTCATTTTTCATTTCTAATATAATTCTGGTAGTTCTAATACATAATCCGTTGCCCTGTTTGAAATTTATTTTGTATCACCAGGACCTAAGATACAACAAATCATTTTTATTTAAGTTGGCATTTAACAATAGTTATTGTTTTCACTTTTGTATTGCTTCTAATATGTAATTATTTTACATTCCTTTAATAGTTTGAATTATTTTTCTGACATGTATGTCAGACCAGTGATAACTTGTTTTTTTTTTTAATACATTTATTTATTTTTGGCTGCATTGTGTCTTTGTTGCTGTGTGTGGGCTGTCTCCATTTGCAGCGAGCGGGGGCTACTCTTCGTTGTGGTGTGTGGGCTTCTCATTGTGGTGGCTTCTCTTGTCGTGGAGCATGGGCTCTAGGTGCACGGGCTTCAGCAGTTGTGGCGCACGGGCTTAGTTGCTCTGCAGCATGTGGGATCTTCCCGGACCAGGGCTCGAACCCGTGTCCCCTGCATTGGCAGGTGGACTCTCAACCACTGCGCCACCAGGGAAGGCCCCAGTGATACTTGTTTTTAATAAAGCTCCATACAATTTCGATGACTGCGACTTTATAGTTTACAGTCCAGTAGGATGGATCCACCCTCATTTCTTCAAAAAAAGTCTGTTATTCCTTATTTCTCCAGATGAGTTTTACTCATTTGTCTGGTTCTCGAAAGTATTCCAACAGGTCTTAGTAGATAATGGATTAATTTGTGTCAACGTGGGACATGTAGTCATCTTTACCAACTGAACCATCTCTATGCCCTTAGCTGTCCCCTCTAAGCCCGTGGACTCATCCCACGTCCCCCATAAATGCCCAGCCCCCTACTTCCTCCTCTTTCTCTCAGAGGAAGTTGGAAATTTACCCTTGGAACAGGGAACATCATTCCATTCAAATTTTCTTTATTTCTCTTAACAGAGTTTTACAATTTTCTTTAAGCATTGTGCATCTCAAGTTAAATGAATGTGCAGGAATTTAACATTTTATATTATTATTGCAAATAGCATTTTTCCCTGACTTTTTATTTTTAAGCTGTCTGGCACTAGTATAAGCAAAGGTTATTGATTTTTGAAGATTTATTTTATATCCACAATTTTGAGCAAGTCATTTTCTGGTTAATTTTCTTGAATTTTCTAGGAACATAAACACGTCATCTGGAAATACTGATACTTCTATTATTTTTTCCTTCACTATCTTTGCACTTTATTTTTTCTTAAATAGTTATCTACGAATATTTCTAGAGCTAGGTTAAATAGAGATGGTAACAATGGGGCATTGCTGTTTTGTTTGCAGTGGGTATAAAACTGATGCTTCACAGTAAATATGCTTAGCCCTTCCACTAGGCTAAGACAGAAATTCTGTACCATTTAAAAAAAAATTTTATTTATTTATGGCTGTGTTGGGTCTTCGTTTCTGTGCGAGGGCTTTCTCTAGTTGCGGCGAGCGGGGGCCACTCTTCATCGCAGTGCGCGGGCCTCTCACTGTCGCGGCCTCTCTTGTTGCGGAGCTCAGGCTCCAGACGCGCACGCAGGCTCAGTAGTTGTGGCTCACGGGCCTAGTTGCCCCGCGGCATGTGGGATCTTCCCGGACCAGGGCTCGAACCCGTGCCCCTTGCATTGGCAGGCAGATCCTCAACCACTGCTCCACCAGGGAAGCCCCCTGTACCATTTTTAAAAAGAAATTAATTAAAAATTAATGCTGAATTTCACTGAGTTCCTTGTTGGCACACTTTAATAATTATATGTATCTAAGGACTTTCTTTCTTTGAATATGCTACATTGTAAAAATAGTTTTTTAAATTTGTACTAGATTTACATGACTGGGACAAACTCTACTTGGTTATAATGATTTTATCTTATTTAAATTAAATAATTAATTAATTAGATAGGTAAGAAGTGGATTTATTTAGAGAGAAACACACTCCACAGACAGAGTGTGGGCCATCTCAGAAGGCGAGATGGCTCCAGGGTATGGGGTTGTCAGTTTTTATAGGGGTGGGTAATTTCATAGGCTAATGAGTGGGAGGAGTATTCCAGCTATTTCAGGAAGGGGCGGGGATTTCCAGGAATTGGGCCACTGCCCACTTTTTGATCCTTATGGTCTCCTTGGAACTGTCATGGCACCTGTGGATGTGTCATTTAGCCTGCTGATGTGTATGCTGAGGCTCAAGGTCTAGTGGAAGTGTCCGCCATCTTGGGCCCATTTGGTTCTAGTCAGTTTATATCATGTCCTTGGTCTATGTCATTCTTTCAAAGGTTGTGCCCTGACCCCTTCCCTCCTGTTTTATTCACCCCTCAGAGATTTTACTCCCATATTCTTTTTTTTTTTTTTTTTTTTTTTTTTTTGCGGTATGCGGGCCTCTCACTGCTGTGGCCTCTCCCGTTGCGGAGCACAGGCTCCGGACGCGCAGGCCTAGCGGCCATGGCTCACGGGCTTAGTTGCTCCGCGGCATGTGGGATCTTCCCGGACCAGGGCACGAACCCGTGTCCCCTGCATCGGCAGGCGGATTCTCAACCACTGCGCCACCAGGGAAGCTCTCCCATATTCTTATGGGAAGCAGAATTGTGATGGTCCGTCTTCTGTAACTGCTTCAAGGCTGAGTAGGGGCATTGACCCTGCCTGTCAGGGAGTAAAAATCTCTGGATGCCTGATCTAGGGGCCCCAGGAGCAGGACAGGTCCTTGTTTTAAGTCGATGTGGGCTAGAATCCTCGCATAGCCATCATCTTGGTGTGGAACTATTGTAACTGCTTCCATAGCCTTTCTCTGAATCTCCTTGATGATGAAGCACTTTTTGTAACAGCATCAGAGTACAAAAATATTTATAAATGACAAAAGACTTTAAAGGCATGCTTAAATATGATTTTAGATGCTACCCCTTCCAAGGTAGTCTCCCAACCAGGTGTTAGTGACCAAAAAGTGGTCACAAAGAAACGGCACAGAAGACATCCCCAATGGTGTTGACGACGAGCAGGAGTTGGTCTAGCTTATCACTGTCCTTTCATGGTCACCAGCTGAAACCGTGCACCTCAGATTGGGACTCGAACCCACGCAGCTGGGACATGAACCCAGCCAAAACCCACAGTCTTCCAACTGAGATCACACACCCGGTTTCAGGGCTTAATGAAGCTCAGGTTCTTGATGTCTCGTCGCAGAAAGAATTCAGTGACAGACAAAGTGATAGGTAAGAATTGGATTTATTTAGAGAGAAACACACTCCACAGAGTGTGGGCTATCTCAGAAGGCAAGAGCAGCCTACTTGGTTATTAATGATTTTTTTTTTTTTTTTTCCGGTACGCGGGCCTCTCACTGTTGTGACCTCGCCCGTTGCGGAGCACAGGCTCCGAACGCGCAGGCTCAGCGGCCATGGCTCACGGGCCCAGCCTCTCCGCGGCATGTGGGATCTTCCCGGACCGGGGCACGAACCCGTGTCCCCCGCATCGGCAGGCGGACTCCCAACCACTGCGCCACCAGGGAAGCCCATTAATGATCTGAAATGTCAGTGTTTCCCTGATACTTTCATAAGAGAGGTAAACCACTACTCAGCTTCCTTCTCTCCATTTCCTTCCTTTGTTCCTTCTCCCCCATCCTCTTTTTTCCTCTTTTCCTCTCTCCTCCCTTTCCCTCCTCTCCCCTTCTCTCCCTTCCTGTTCTTTTTCTTCCCTTCATTTGTCCTTCCTTCATCCCTTGCTTTTGGTGGTGCCTTTGTCAGGTTTGGGAGTCGAGGCCTTTATTTCATAAACTAACCTAGTTTATGAAGGTCAGTCCTAGAATATGAGATACCGTGCCCCGCCCCAATAAGTAGAATATGAGATCCTTTGTTTAATAAGTGGATTGGAGAAATTTTCCTGTGAGTCGAGTAGTAACAAATATCTTATTTGACGGGTGGACAAGGAGATTGGAAGTTGTGCAGGAGAATTCTACATTCTGGGGTGCTCTCTAGGAGATTGATATGCCAGCCTTGAGTGGAATGACTTTAGGGAGATATGGATGGGTAAACGGTTCAGGGGTTGGATACATTCACCTAGAGAGAAGAGCTGATCTAGAATGGTGGGCATGATACTCACACAGGGTGAAAGACACATTGTGAGGGTCGAGTTTATTCCATGTGGCGTACAACTGAGCATGACAGGCAAGGAAGCAGGACAGGCACATGTTTTCTGCTCTCAGACCGTCTCTGTCTCTGGTAGTTATCCTTCCAACCAAAGAATTAGCTTGGCCACTTGGTCTTGGTCTTTGGGTCTGGAAAATATTCTTCGTGGTCAGGTACTGTCCATGCTCTGAGGGCTGCATGTGGCTTCATTTGCAGGTAGGTCCTTCCCAGATCCTTTTCTTTTCCTAAATGTGAAAGGTAGACTCTTAAGGTTGTTCTTACTATTTCAACCATAACTCTTAATTTTAGAGGCAGCTCATGGATCTTCTCTTTGAATTTCAAGTTTAGAAAGCTGTGAAGTGCAAGTCTACAGACCTCTCTTTGACTTCAGTCCTGCACCAAAATCTGCGGCTTTGCTGATTGATAGCCACATAGAAATTGTCCTTCACATGAGGACATTTGTCTTTATCGCTGCCCTCTGATGATCTCAGCATCATTGCATTTGTTTTCCTTTTTTCTGTTGGTGCCTGTGTCACAGGGTGTAGATCTTCATTCTGTTTCCAGTTATGGCTGTTCCTTCTGCCTTGGAGGCAGTGTGATGTGTTGATACGAGCAAGGGCTCTGCCTGGGTTCTAACACCAGCTCCACCACTTAGAGTCAGAGTTAAATAACTTGGCCAGTTATTTATCTCTGGTGTAACGTGACATCTCCAACTCTGTGATGAGAATCATGACCACTCTTTCCATAGAGCTGTGAGAATGAGCTTATCCATATGTAAGGCTTTGTACAGTGTCTGATAGAAGTGAGTGTTCTGTAAATACTAGCTGTAGCTTTATTGTTACAGTCTACTGGTGTGGTAAAGCTATAAATTAGGTTTTCTGTGGTTCTGTGTGTTCTCTGTTAAAAAACTCGGACTCTGATTACAACGTGTGTGTGTGCTTTACCGCACATCACCAAGCAATTAATTCTCTGACACCAGCTGGGTTTCCTACAATTCAACTCAATTCAGCACTGTCTACCCAGATTCCACAGGTGAAGGGCTCAGTCCCACAAGACTCTCCCTGCTTCAGATGCCAGTCATAAGTCCAGGTTGTTACCTGTGCTTCTGACCAACTGGCTATAAATCAGAGATATGCACCATCCTCTCCTTGGGTTTGATTAATTTGCTAGAGAGCCTCACAGAACTCAGGAAACTCCTTTACTCACTAGATTACTGGCTTATTACAAAGAATATTAAAGGATACAAATCAACAGCCAGATGAAGAGGTACATAGGGCGAGGTCCCGAGCGAAGGAGCTTCTGTCCTTCTGGAGTTTGAGACCAGGCATGGTGGCATGTGGAAGCATTCTGTTTCACCAACCTGGAAGCTCTCGGAACCCTGTCCTTTGAGTTTTTATGGAGGTTTCATTACATAGGTATGATTGATTAAATCATCAGCCATTGATGATTGATTCAACCTCCAGCCCTTGTCCTCTTCCTGGAGGTCAGTGTGGTGGGACAGAAGCTTCTAACCCTTTAATTGCACCGTTGGTTCTCCTGGCAGCCCCCATCCTTAGGTGCTATCCCAAAGCCATCTTGTTAGCATAACAAAAGACACCTTTATTTTGGGACTTGGGAAATTCCAAGGGTTTTAGGAGCTCTGTGTCAGGAACATTGGATGAAGACCAAATATACATTTCTTATTATAAATCATCACACCATAATATCAGTGTTTTACCCCGCTCCCCCCTTTTTTCAGTCCCAATCTAGAGTTTGTAATTTTACTGTGGTACCATTACTTCACTGCCCAATCTTGCTTTGATAATTTATTTATTCCTGCATCTTTTAAATAAGTAGTCATGTGCCATGCTCCCACTGGCCTTCAGAAGGCCCCAAGCCACTCAGGCCATTTTAAGGATCAACTGTCAACTTCCCCTCCCCTACTTGATCCCAGTATACTTGGGTTCCTTTTTCATCTCTCTGGGTCAGGTTTTCCTCACCCCCTGACTTTGGCAGCTGCCATTGGCCCAGCACAGATCCGGCTTCCTTCTTTGGCACTCATAGCTCAGCATCTTTTTTTTTTTTTTTTTGTGGTACGCGGGCCTCTCCCGTTGCGGAGCACAGGCTCCGGACGCGCAGGCTCAGCGGCCGTGGCTCACGGGCCCAGCCGCTCCGCGGCATGTGGGATCTTCCCGGACCGGGGCACGAACCCGTGTCCCCTGCATTGGCAGGT